>NC_092154.1:40029643-40370476 GCF_045791955.1 Oncorhynchus clarkii lewisi | reverse complement strand
TGGTTACTTTGAAGTAACATGTATCTAACACTTTTTTGGTTATAGATGATTCCATGTGTTGTTTCATAGTTTTGATTATTCTACAATGCAGAAAATAGTAAAAAAATAAAGTAAAGCTCTTGAATGGGTAGGTAAGTCCAAACTTTTGACTGGTACTGTATATTTTATAAATAGTATAATTGTATGATGATCGCATTTTGCAACCCTGCTCCCCCCGTTGCATCAAGATTAATGGTTTAACCACTGATGTCTTGCTTTACTACAAGTGCCACTGCTTTCATTGGTGCAGCTAGAGAACACAAGTGTATGTCCTATAATGAACAGGTATATGAAAAATACAATTCAAGGATCATATACATTTTGCTGTCCTGTTGTTAAATTTTTATTGGTGTTTCGTGTCCAATGTGCTCAGGTTCTTGTAACATGTAATTTTCATCGTGCATCATGAGAAAAGTCATTTTAGCCTATAATTTCACTTCCCCTGTGAGAACCATGAACACGGGCTGACTTGGCTTTGCTGTACCGCAGCCTAAGCCTGCCAGACGCCTACCTACCAAAGGTTGCACCGTGTACATTACAATGTAGAAAAACGCTTGTCTCTTATGGAAGATGCTACAACTTTGGAGATAACAATAGATAGTGAAGTCAAAGATACTGGTTTCGTTGCCCTCTGGTTGGCACCTTTAATGGGTTTCCCCAAGTTTTTTGGATTCCCCAAAGCACTCCTGATGACCTAACGCCGACCTTTCAGTGACAAATGTTAGGTGTGCGCGTATGAGAGTTCATGATTTTAGGCTTCCCGCCACTGGACCATATAATGTTTTGAAATCATATGGTCCCAAGGTGTGGACAAGTGTATTTAAATGCCTAGCTGGGGTTGTTTTGTAATCTGGTCAGATTCAGTTGGGGAGATTGCCGTCGAGCCTGGAATACCAGGCTTTAGACTTTTTCTTTGAACATTTAAGTAAGAAGTTTGTAAATGTATCAGTCCACTTATCACTTATGAACTGTATCACTGTCATTTTGGAACCACAGATCCACTTCAGTAAATAAAACCAGCTACCCACTGCATACAAACTGTTGAATCAAAGTTTCAATGTAATGTGTCAATGTATTTTGATGTTAAATCTATGTGGAAAATACATTAGATTTGGAAAAGTTATAAACTGTTGTTTTGAGGATGAAATTTCAACAAGATTGTCATCATGGTAATTTATTGTCAACATGGACAAACCTTTTATTAACTTGCACCTTTGAAACAATGTCCGATCTTCAACGTTATAGCCACTTTCAGCAGAAAAAAAGTTGTCTAGCGACTTACGGAGGTGGTCCCTGCACAGGGACTGCTCAGCGGAAATTTCAGAGCGCCACCTATAGTACTCGAGTATAGTACTCAATAAATCTCAAACTTTCATAAAAATACACATGCAAGGTACTGAATTAAAGCTACACTCGTTGTGAATCTAGCCACCAAGTCAGATTTGTAAAATGCTTTTCGGCGAAAGCATGAGAAGCTATTATCTGATAGCATGCACCCCTCCCAAAGTACCAGCACGACACGTAAACAACAGATTTTGCGGTAGCCGGCGCTACCCAAAACGCAGAAATAAAATATAAAACATTCATTACCTTGGACGAGCTTCTTTGTTGGCACTCCTATATGTCCCATAAACATCACAATTGGGTCTTTTTCCCGATTAAATCCGTCATTGTATACCCAAAATGTCATTTGCTGAAGGCCAGTCTGATGCTGCGAAAAGCCCATTTACAAGACGCAACGTCACTTTTTAAAATTACAAAAGTCGCCTATAAACTTTTACAAATCACTTCAAACGACTTTTCTAAACCAACTTTAGGTATTAATAAAAGTTAATGATGTATCAAATTGATCACGGGGCGATCTGTATTCGATAGCAGCAAGTCTGGAAATCATCGTCCATTTTTTCAGTTTCGCAACATACTGTGGTGCGCCTCAAGAAGGGAGGGGTCTATTCGTGTTGTAACCAAGGATAAATGAGTCAGATATTGATAGCAATGGCGGCATCGTGTGGAAGCTGTAGGCGTTTACAGGGGATTCGCATATATTTTCTGTCTTAAACAATACATTGAATGGCGGACAAATATTTTTTTTGTGTTTTTGGTAAACAGTTTTACCAGGGATTTTTACTCCTAAACACGTTCTGTTATAGCCACAGACCCGATTTAACCAGTTTTAGAGACTTCAGAGTGTTTTCTATACACACATACTTATCATATGCATATACTATATTCCTGGCATGAGTAGCAGGACTTTGAAATGTTGCGCGATTTTTTACAAAAAGCTGCGAAAATTCGCATCATCCATAACAGGCTAGGCATCACCTCCTGCATGAGAGTTGATCTACAGCTTTGGTCCAGACCGGCTTAGCTTGATATTTGTCACTGACTACTACCAATGTGCTATCGTGTGAATGATTAACGAGAAATATCATAACTAGAATACACTGAACAAAAATATAAATGCAACATGCAACAATTTCAAAGATTTTACTGAGTTACAGTTCATATGAGGAAATCAGTCACATTAGAAAGGGTGTCGATTAGAAAACCAGTCAGTATCTGGTGTCACCACAATTTGCTTCATGCAGCGTAACACAGCTCCTTCCCATAGAGTTGATCAGGCTGTTGATTGTGACCTGTGGAATGTTGTCCCACACCTCTTCAATGGCTGTGCGAAGTTGCTGGATATGGGCGGGAACTAGAACACGCTGTCGTACACGTTGATACAGAGCATCCCAAACAGGCTCAATGGGTGACATGTCTGGTGAGTATGCAGGCCATGGAAGAACTGGGACATTTTCAGCTTCCAGGAATTGTGTACAGATCCTTGCAACATGGGGCCGTGCATTATCATGCTGAAACATGAGGTGATGGCGGTGGATAAATAGCACGACAATGGGCCTCAGGATCTTGTCACAGTATCTCTGTGCATTCAAATTGCCATTGCTGAAATACAATTGTGTTTGTTGTCCGTAGCTTATGCTTGCCCATACCAACGGTAGGCATAAGCTATCGCACTGTTTCTATCGAATTCATTCCAAAGGGTAAGTTTAAACTTCTTCAGGATCGGTGGGTCCCCCACGGGACGGTTGAGCTAACATAGGCTAATGTGATTAGCATGAGGTTGTAAGAAACAAGAACATTTCCCAGGACATAGACATATCTGATATTGGCAGAAAGCTTAAATTCTTGTAAATCTAACTGCACTGTCCAATTTACAGTAGCTATTATAGTGAAAGAATACCATGCTAATGTTTGAGGAGAGTGCACAGTTTTGAACTTGAAAAGTTATTAATAAACCAACTAGGCACATTTGGGCAGTCTTGTTACAAAATGTTGAACAGAAATGCAATGGTTCATTGTATGAGTCTAAAACATTGCACATACACTGCTGCCATCTAGTGGCCAAAATCTAAATTGCACCTGGGCTGGAATAATACATTATGGCATTTCTCTCGCATTTCAGCATCTGGATGTAGGCAAAAATGATGTCGATGGCGACGAGGGTGGGGGGCGGACTTCGGCAAGGCTGGGCTGTGGCAGTTGAAGACTTGAACACAGGCAGTTAGTTCACTGATCTAGGAGAGGGTCTCAGCTGGTTAGACCAGGGGCAGAACCTCTGCAGGAGCAGTTACTGGCACGTAACTGGCTGGGATGTGGGAGTTTATGGCTGCAAACGATTGAAGGTAGGGTGCTTCAGGGGTGGCAGTCAGGGGACCAGCGGGACTGGAGGTGAAGAGAGGTTGTCACTAGCAGAGATAGGGGTTGAGCTGGAGTGTCGAATGGTGTAAAAGACAAACGTAATAACCAGGTCGTTGGAGCATGGGGACGACGGCTTTCCCTCACCACAGAGGAGGAAGCAAAGGCAGAGTGTTGTCCAGAGGAAGGAAGGAGGTCGAAGCGGAGCATCAAGCCAAGGCAGTGCGGGGGATGCATCAGGGGCCGCTGGCGTCGGGGCAGACAGGATGCAAGCAGGATGGGATGGACAACGCAGAGGTCGCAGATGATGGACATCCTGCGGATGAAGAGGCGACCGAATAGCTGTCGAGATCGCCGAAGTATGTGTTGAGATTCCACTGCAGGAGCCTGGAGGCAGTGACAGCTGAAAACAGGGCAATGGCAGTAGTAGATTATTGTGCCATCAAAACGAACGGCGAGATCCATAATGATGGAGTGGTTACCTCATTTGTAATACGTCTAGACAGACCAGACATGGGGATGGTAGTCATCACTGGCAGAGAGAGAGGATGAGCCATTGTTGTAGCAGTGGTCACAGGGCCAGCAGTACTGGATGCGAATTGGAGTGCGTTGGGTGGAGGAAGAGCTAGGGCAGCAGTCGAGAGGGATGGTAAACCTGAGGCCAGGTCTGGGCTATGGCCAGCAGTGAAAACTGGAACATTGAGGCAATCCGCTCACTGAATTGAGAGAAGGGTACAGCTGTGAAGACCAGGGGTCGAGCCACGGCTGGAGCAGCAGGCATATACTGTGGCTAGCAAGAGCATTCATCCCCCTTGGCGCTCTTTCCTATTTTTTTGCATTACAACCTGTAATTTAAATAGATTTTTATTTGGATTTCATGTAATGGACACACACAAAATATTCCACATTTGTGAAGTGAAATGAAAAAAATAACTTGTTTCAAAAAATAAAAATAAATAAGCAAACGGAAAAGTGGTGCATGCCTATGTACTCACTTCCCTTCATGTGAAGGCCCTAAATAAGATCTGGTGCAACCAATTACCTTCAGAACTCACATAATTAGTTAAATAAAGTCCACCTATGTGCAATCTAAGTGTCAAATGATCTGTCACATGATCTCAGTATATATACACCTGTTCTGAAAGGCCCCAGAGTCTGCAACACCACTAAGCAAGGGGCACCATGAAGACCAAGGAGCTCTCCAAACAGGTCAGGGACAAAGTGGAGAAGTGCAGATCTGGGTCGTGTTATAAATAAATATCAGAAACTTTGAACATCCCACAGAGCACCATTAAATCCACTATTAAAAAATGGAAAGAATATGGCACCACAACAACCTGTCAAGAGAGGGTCTTTTTACCTGGTCACACATAGCTGATGTTTTGTGCATTGAAATCCACAAGTGAGGGGAAAAGGTGACAGGAGGAGAGTGCATAGATGCCATAAGGAATACAACGTGGCTGCTATGAAATGGAACTGTGTTTACGCATGATCAGGGGTGTCTTCATTCTGCCGATTCTGTTGAAAAACGTTTCTTAAACAGAAGCAAATGAAACAAAACAAGGCTAAACATACCTGAATTTGTCCAATAGAAACTCTAGTTTTCAATGGTTGGACTACTGATTACACCCTCTATCAGCGTGATGCAGGCAAGAGTGTGCAAGGTGGTTTTGAACGTCACTGTCTGTCCATGTGTCACTTTCTGTCACGTCAAATTTGTCTCTCGACCGGTGTGCACCTACGTTGTAAACTTTCATTTATAGGCTAGGTTGTAGCAACCTCATGAAGGGTACAGGGAAAATGTGGCTATCATGTAGTAGCCTAAACCTATCGCTGTTACATTTTAACTGGGTGAATGGAATATGAATGACAGTCACCCAATATGCTGTAATAGAAATAAGGCCATGCTCATTAAAAATAATCATCCTCTCTCATCTGAAATGGCACTGACCCCCACTGGTGTGGACTAACAGTGAAATGTCTACTTACGGACTCCTCCCAACAATGTAGAGAGAAAGAAAATAGAAAAATAATTAACACGTAATAATAGATACACAATGAGTAACGGAAACTTAGCTACCTACATACAAGGGGCACCAGTACCATGTCGATATGCAAGTGTACAAGGTAATTGAGGTAGGTATGTACATACAGTATACTGTAACTAGGAATAAAATGACATATCTTAATTAGCAGCAGCAGCGTATGTGATGAGTCAAAACAGTTAGAGAAAAAGGGTCAATGCAGATAGTCATGGTAGCTATTTGGTTAACTATTTACCTAACTAGAGTATTTAGCAGTCTTATGGCTTGGGGGTAGGAGCTGTTCAGTGTCCTGTTGGTTCCAATACCGCTTGGCGTGGGGTAGCAGAGAGAACAGTCTATGACTTGGGTGGCTGGAGTCTTTGACAATTCTTTAGGGCCTTCCTCTGACACCGCCTGGTATAGAGGTCCTGGATGGCAGGGAGGTTGGCCCCAGTGATGTACTAGGCCATACACACTACCCTCTATAGCGCCTTGCGGTCGGATGCAAAGCAGTTGCCATACCAAGCGGTGATGCGGCCAGTCAAGATGCTCTCAATGATGCAGCTGTAGAACTTTTTGAGGATATGAGAGCCCATGCCAAATCTTTTCAGCCTCCTGAGGGGGAAGAGGCGTTTTTTGTGCCCTCTTCACGACCGTGTTGGTGTGTTTGGGAGTGTGGAATAAGAAATGGGAAACATGAGTGTTCAACTTCCTGCATGAGTGCCAGTAGCAGGTCATCACCACACAACTAGCGGTGAAATCAGAAACCCACCACATTTTAATAGAGCAACATACAACTGTTTATTTTTGATCAGATTACCAAAATAGGCTTTATTTCTTGCTTGCTTTTAGGTTTTCACTAACATTTCCAATTAATATTTTATACACTCACTAGCTACTAAACCATGTTTGATTGTATTGCCTTAGAAATTCACAAGCAAATGGTGGCAGACCTAGCCTAAAGGGTCTATGTAAAGTGTCCTGCTATCATATCGATCACTCAGATATGAGCTGCTAAGAGGCTGTGATCATCAAAGTGACTTGAAATGTAGCATGCCTGTTAAGCAGTCTCTCTCTTGCTCTCACACACAACCACAGCAAAGTTAGTTTTCAAAGTCAAGAGACAGACTAGCATCTCTCTGGTTTGCAACATTACTGCTAGGTTGCTGAAGTGGGTTTCATACACCCTTTAAACCCAAAGACCTGTGATGGAAAATCAATTATAACACCCTCTCCCAAACCTGGCACATACTGTACAGTGAAATATATTGAGAGAGAGAAAAAATACCTTCATGAGTGTATCCTTATTATAGCATCGGATGTGCTAAAACCATCGCATTAGGAGGTGTCCATCCTCACACTACGCTGTCAGCTCTGGGACTGACAGGACGGGTAGCTAACTGTTGTTTTTCATCATCAGGGTTATTTCTGTCAGGTTGTACTATCACGTTGGCATTGGGTATGTCAAAAATGGCAACTTTCCCTATAAAATTTGGAACAAAATTGCAGTCTATTATGAGCAGTACTAAATACAGAAGGGCCATACTTGCCAACATAACCAAGCATTTAAAGTTAAATGGGTTTTCATGGACAAAATGTGTATCAGCCAATCAAAAGTGTTGATTCACTTGCATGTGACAGAATGCTAAATTGTAGCTAGTCCAAATCAAATTCAAATCAAATTTTATTGGTCACATACACATGGTTAGCAGATGTAATTGCGAGTATAGCAAAATGCTTGTGCTTCTGGTACCGGCAGTGCAGTAATATCTAACAAGCAATCTAACAATTCCCCAACAACAACCTAATACACACAAATCTAAAAGGGGTGAATGAGAATATGTACATAAATATACGGATGAGCAATGGTCGAGCGGCATAGGCAAGGTGCAACTAGATGGCATAAAATACAGTATATACATATGATATGAGTAATATAAACATTATTAAAGTGACTAGTGATCCATTTGTTAAAGTGGCCAGTGACTTAGTCTCCATATAGGTAGCAGCCTCTCTGAGTTCGTGATTGCTGTTTAGCAGACTGATGGCCTTAAGATAGAAGCTATTCTTCAGTCTCTCGTTCCCAACAGTGGCTCGGGTGGTTGTCGTCTTTGATATTTTATGCCTTCCTGTGACATCAGGTGCTACAGGTGTCATGGAGGGCAGGTATTTTGCCGCCGGTGATGTGTTGTGCAGACCGCACCACCCTCTGGAGAGCCTTGCGGTTGAGGGCGGAGCAGTTACCATACCAGGCTGAACTGGAAGTACAGGAGGGGGCTGAGCACGCACCCTTGTGGGGCGCCAATGTTGAGGGTCAGCAAGGTGGAGATATTGTTTACTACCTTCACCACCTGGGGGCGGCCCATCAGAGAGTCCAAGACCCAATTGCACAGAGCGTAGTTGAGGCCCAGGGCCTCCAGTTTGATGATGAGCTTGGAGGGTATTTTGGTGTTAAATGCTGAAGGCCCTAAATAAGATCTGATGCAACCAATTACCTTCAGAAGTCACATAATTAGTTAAATAAAGTCCAACTATGTGCAATCTAAGTGTCACATGATCTGTCATATGATCTCAGTATATTTACACCTGTGCTGAAAGGCCCCAGAGTCTGCAACACCACTAAGCAAGGGGCACCACCAAGCAAGCGGCACCATGAAGACCAAGGAGCTCTCCAAACAGGTCAGGGACAAAGTGGACAAAATGCAGATCAGGGTCGGGTCGTTATTAAAAAAAATATCAGAAACTTTGAACATCCCACAGAGCACCATTAAATCCATTATTAAAAAATGGAAAGACAATGGCACAACAACAACCTGCCAAGAGAGGGCTGCCCACCAAAACTCACGGACCAGGCAAGGAGGGCATTAATCAGAGAGGCAACAAAGAGACCAAAGATAACCCTGAAGGAGCTGCAAAGCTCCACCGTGGAGATTGGAGTATCTGTCCATAGGACCACTTTAAGCCGTACAATCCACAGAGCTCTTTACAGAAGAGTGTCCAGAAAAAAATCCATTGCTTAAAAATGTCTGGCGCAAACTCAACACCTCTCATCACCCCGAGGATACCATCCCTCCATGTTTTTCATCGGCAGGGACTGGGAAACTGGTAAGAATTGAAGGAATGATGGATGGTGCTAAATACAGGGAAATTCTTGAGGGAAACCTGTTTCAGTCATCCAGAGATTTGAGCCTGGGACGGAGGTTCACCTTCCAGAAGAACAATGAGCATACTGCTAATGCAAAACTTGACTGGTTTAAGGGGAACATTAAAAGTTTAAATTTTAAATGTCTTGGAATGGCCTAGTCAAATCCCAGACCTCAATCCAATTGAGAATCTGTGGTATGATTTAAAGATTGCTGCACATCCGCGGAACCCATCCAGTTTTGGAGCAGTTGTAAGGGAGTGTATAACTGGCGGCAGGCAAGTCAGGTGCAGGAGAGCAAAACTGGGTAATCAACGGAGCAGTTTTATTCATAAAACCACCGGAAACCAGAACAACAAACAAATAGGTACAAAACCCGTCGCACACCAGTGAAAACGTGCACATGCGCTTACAATAAACAATTCTGGACAAAGACATGGGGGGAACAGAGGGTTACATACACAACATGTAATGAGGGAAATGAGACCAGGTGTGTGGGAAGACAAGACAAAACAAAAGGAAAATGTAAAGTGGATCGATGATGGCTAGAAGACCGGCGAATCCGACCGCCGAGCGTTGAATTGCGACTCCACTCAAAGCTTGTTTGATTGCCTTGCGGAGGGAATAACTACACTGTTTATATTCAGACCTCTTTCCATGGTTAAGTGCGGGGTGGTTCGCACTTTCAGATTTGCACAAATGCCGCCATCCATCCATGGTTTCTTGTTAGTGTAGGTTTTAATTGTCACAGTAGCTACAACATCTCCAATGCACTTCCGTATAAATTCACTCACAGAGTCAGAGTATACGTCTATGTAATTCTCTGAGGCTGACTGAAACATATCCTAGTCCGCGTGATCAAAACAATCTTGAAGCGTGGATTCCGATTTGTCAGTCTAGCGTTCAATGGTTCTAGTCACTGGTACAGTGTCTCCTCCTTTAAAAGTTGCGAGCTTGCACCGCAGGACTTAGAGGTACCCAGCGTCACGGCTTCATTGCTTCAGACCACCACAAGGAGGGGTTAAAGCACTCATTATGCATTTGGGTCCCAAGGTTTTTATATGACCAATCATATCGAGTGGTTCCAATGATGAATTTTGACACGAGCCAACCTTGCCTTTGTAGCATTATTCAACAAAGATGGCTGACAAAACATTACGGTGGAACCAGACGTAAGTTGTTACAACGTCATAACGTTGCAAAAAATGTACAATTGAAAGGAATATGTTAGTTAATGTGGAGACAAACGTTTTGTGCATATTTTTTTGTCATAAAGTTCATTTTACGAAAATCGCTATTTAGCAAGATATCTGCCTAGCCAACATTAGCCAGCTAGCTAGTGTTAGGAGAATGAATTTGTAATTAGTGTTGTTTAATGACTCCTGAGAAAACTAGCAAACCAGGCTGTCGTCTTGTGAAACAGTGGATGTAAAGTAGTTACTGCAAATTGAATGTACAATTGTGTAAGCTTGCCTTACAATGCAGCTGAAGTAACATAGCTAGCTAACTATTTACTTGCTTATAGTATAGTGGAGGATAAAAATAACTGTATGCCTATGGATGTGTAGCTAACTACAGTATGTAGCCGATCTGTGTATGGACCCTAAAACGTTTGGTATGAATATTAGTTCAGAACCTATCTATGAACCTCAGCTATCATAGTTGCTGTATCAACTTCAAGTCTGAATGGCATTAATGAAGCCTATGGATAAGAGTAGAATATAATAACTTTATTGTGCCAAGAATGCAAGTCCTATATACACATATACTGTAGTTATTACCACACATGAGATTCCCACATTGTAGTCTGTACATTGAATATATTCACTGATCATGTACTCTTCCTTGGCAAATAAAGGTGCGGTTCAGGTATGAATCTCTGAGACATTTTTTTGAATTATTTGAATGATGCTGTTTCTGCATGTATGTATTACAATTATACACTTCAACAGTGTTTACCACTCCTGGAACATCAATGATTACACATTGTAACTATGCAAAAGACTAGAAACATGATTGATTTGTAATTCATATATGCAGAAAAAAACTATGCATATCTAACTCCCTTCATCTGCATTAATCTGAGGACACAGGATAGTATTTCAATGGGATACTTAATTTCAACCAGTGGAGAATGTGAAACGCTTTATTGAAAGAAGTTAATTTTCCAGGTACATAAATGCATTATAGTTATGATAATTGTAATATTATAAATATGAGTTCAATCTGTACTTCAATGCACATACGGTGTGCATTATAAAACAAGGAAGAAAGACAAGGTGAGGAGAGAGGTGATGAAGATAGAAAGAGAAAGAGGTAAGAACAGCGGCAGACAGCTTATGATTCATGAATTACAGTGCTACCCTAATATTCTCTCAGTTCATCACAATTGCGGTGTCTTCTAACCAGCCTTGGGCCTCCAGTTGGATCAAAAGTTATCCAAAGAGCGGGTGAGGTGGATATGACAGGACTGGCTTCCTCTCTCACATCAAAACATACCTGCAGACAAGAGAGCATGATTAAGCTATGTTTTTTTTTTTTTTACATGGGCAGTCATCTTAAGGAGGTGAAATGCAAAACTGACCTTGGATCATTAACTCTGGGACTACTACATCTCTGTCTGTATTTCAATGTAAAGCATCTCTTTAATAATACTTCCTGTTGACCCGGCCAAGTGACATCTCACCAATGATCGTGCTGTGCAGCCAGTTCAGATGCGGGAGGGGTTCACCAAAACAGCTGATATAGCCTAGAGGATTTAGGGAGAAGGGGGAGAGGGGTGAAAGGAAGAAGAGGCTGTTATTGTGTGTGTGTGGTCTCACATGGTGTCCACACTAAGTGGCTACAGTGGAGTACTTTATGCTGAAAAACAGACATGAGGACAAACAATAGAAGATAATGTCAATAGAAGATACTGTATGTGACGCAGACACCTATCGGAGTTTACCTGAAACATTTAAATATAGAGGGCTATGTATCTCACCACTTGGTTATTGCAAGGCTAACCCCCAGGGAAATCATGACTTGGCAGCAACAGATACTCCAGAGAAAATGGCTGTGTTTATGTGGTGTAAATCTGAAAATTAGCAGCTGACATCTTAAGAGTTTTAAATTAATGCATGTGAGACATGTTCCATGTACAACAAGACAGGCAGAGATGGAGAAAAAGAACAAAGAACAGTTTAAAACTTGTGGATAGGGGGCAGTATTTTCACTTTGCGTGCCCATAGTGAACTGCATCGTACTCTGTCCTAGATTGCTAATATATGCATATTATTATTACTATTGGATAGAAAACACTCTGAAGTTTCTAAAACTGTTTGAATTATGTCTGTGAGTATAACAGAACTCATAGGGCAGGCAATCTTCCAAACAAGAAGTGAAATTCTGAATGTGGGTCAAATTTGACGTCATCGCCCCTTCCCTTCCAAATAAGATATGGTTCTGGTGGCACTTCCTACGCCTTCCACTAGATGTCCTCATTCAGTAGAATGTGGAATGGAGCCTCTGGTGTGAACTCTGACCGAATGGGAGGGGAAATAGTCACTGTCTTAGCAGAATGCAATTTCCTTGTGGCGCATTTGTCTGTGGGTGTCACCGTCGTTCAATTTGGCTGCAGATGAAAACGTATGATCCGGTTGGAATGTTATTGGATATTTATGAAAATAACATCCTGGAGATTGATTCTCTACTTAGTTTGACCAGTTTATTCGACCTGGAATATATCTTTTTGAAGTTTTCGTCCGAGTTGTCCTGGACCAGCGTCAGCTTTTGGGCACGTGAGCTGAAAGTGCTAGCAAATGCAGCTAATTGGACACTAGTATTGGACATTATGGAACAAAACAACAATTTATTGTGGAACTAGGACTCCTTGCACTGCATTCTGATGAAAGATCATCAAAGGTAAGGGAATATTTATGATGTAATTTCGTATTTCTGTTGACTCCAACAAGGCGGAGAAATATATTTACGTATGAGTGCTGTCTCAGATTATTGCATGGTAGGCTTTTTTCGTAACGTAAAAAAAAAAAAATCTGACACAGCGGTTGCATTAAGAACCAGTGTATCTTTAATTATATGTAGAACATGTATCTTTAGTCAAATTTATAATGAGTAATTCTGTTATCTGGCGTAGCTTTCTATAATTCCTCCGGATATTTTGGAGGCATTTCTGAACATGGCGTCAATGTAAACCGAGAATTGTGGATATAAAAATGCATATTATCGAACAAAACATAAATGTATTGTGTAACATGTCATATGAGTGTCATCTGATGAAGATTTTCAAAAGGTTAGTGATTCATTTTATCTCTAATCCTGCTTTTGTGACTATCTTTGGCTGGGAAAAATGCTGTTTTTTTATTTGGTGGTGGTCTAACATAAATATATGTTGTGTTTTCGCTGTAAAACATTTTTAAAATCGGACATGATGGGTAGATGAAGAAGATGTTTTTCTTTCATTTGCTGTATTGGACTTTTAATGTGTGAAAGTTAAATATTTCTAAATAATATTTTTGAATTCCCTGCGCCACCTTTTCAGCTGAATGGGGGGGAGAGTTCCCCTAGGGGATCGCCTTGCCATAACAGGTTTTAATTACCTCTGGTTATGTACACTTTTGCCAGCAATAAAGCTTCCACTGCCTGTTTCTCGGACAGTGAACATCTGGCAATATATACTTTTTCGACCCCATGGTCAGCTCGCTCTCTGAAAGTAAAGAAAACAGCTTATTTTTTATAGATATGAAAACAATAACAGATATGACCGTTCAATCTAAAGTAGCAGATGTCATTTTTAGGATACGTCAATACAGCCCAGTGCTGCTTACCTGAGATGCCATCTTCATAGGTGTCCGCTTTGACTTCCTTTGTGTCGGAAAAAAGTTGCTTTCAGAATATTTTTATTTTTTTGAAAACACAAGTGTACCTCCATAGCATATAACAATTTGCCTGTGAATAACCACACCTTCATACAAACGTGCTACCAGAATTCTTGACGCACAACCGAAGATGCTGCCATATCCTGCCAGCACGCCCACAAGCGAGCCACTCAGGAGCAGAATGATGACGTGTGGAAGAGGGAATGGAATGAGATGGGAACAGCAATTTGTTGCAAGTTGGGGAGGGCTAATAGCTGAACAATAGACTATTCAACCTTTACTAAAAAATAGTCTAGTAGCCGAGCTAGGTGTGAAAATAAAACTATCACAGACCAGATGTGCCCTAACGACCAAGGGGTAGCTTGCTACTCAATGTAATAAAGTAATGACTTTTCAAATAAGTTACCTTACACGTTATGTTGGCTGACAATTTGTTAGCTACGCTGTCCTTACAAACCACATAGCATATCATTACAGCAGTATGTACCGGTATGTTAGCTAGCTACCTAATGTTAGTAGTTATACATCAAACTTGCCAGTATATTAACTATAGGCTAACAACCCAAAGTTTATTGACTTGATTATTCATGTCATTCTTAGCTTAGCTAAATGGTATAGTCGTTGTGTTCTCTCAATGGACATTTGGGTGCTTTTGTAAATCCGCTCTGGCTAGCTATAAGCTGGACAATAGAACTAGTCAAAACGGCTTGAGAACGTTGGCTAAACTGGAACACTAGCACAAGCACATAGCAAATTAATGGAATCGAACGTTCGCAGAGTCTGTTTTGACTGGAGTGATGCTTAGAATTCCATAAAAATGTATCCCTTTTTATTTTACCACTACAATATGTTCTTCGGGTTAAACTGGAAAAAAACTACTTGTGTAGAAAGTAAGCATCCGCACCTCGATGGTGTCAACTGTGCTTGTGTCTGCGTAATGAAAAAGTAGAGGAAAAAATGTAACTTCTGTCTATTTCTGGTCTAGCGATCGATGACAAACGAGCTTGCTGCCCAGACTTACATTATTAAAAAGAGGAGATTCTCCTGATGTAAAATGGTGGCGTGTAACAGCTTTGCTTCCGTTCTTCTCCTCGCCCCTACCCGGGCTCGAAACAGGGACCCTCTGCACATACAGTGAGGAGAACAAGTATTTGATACACTGCCGATTTTGCAGGTTTTCCTACTTACAAAGCATGTAGAGGTCTGTAATTTTTTATCATAGGTACACTTCAACTGTGAGAGACGGAATCTAAAACAAAAATCCAGAAAATCAAATTTGACGATTTTTAAGTAATTAATTTGCATTTTATTGCAAGACATAAGTATTTGATCACCTACCAACCAGTAAGAATTCCGGCTCTCACAGACTTGTTTGTTTTTCTTTAACTTCTTCGATATAGGGGGCGCTCTTTTAATTTTTGGATAAAAAAACGTTCCCGTTTTAAACAAGACATTTTGTCACGAAAAGATGCTCGACTATGCATATAATTGACAGCTTTGGAAAGAAAACACTCTGGCGTTTCCAAAACTGCAAAGATATTGTCTGTGAGTGCCACAGAACTAATGCTACAGGCGAAACCAAGATGAAATTTCATACAGGAAGTGCCCCAGATTTTGAATGCGCTGTGTTCCAATGTCTCCTTATATGGCTGTGAATGGGCAAGGAATGAGCCTACACTTTCTGTCGTTTCCCCAAGGTGTCTGCAGCATTGTGACGTATTTGTAGGCATATCATTGGAAGATTGACCATAAGAGACTACATTTACCAGGGGCCCGCTTGTTGTCCTCCGTCAAAATTATTGCGTAATCTCCAGCTGCGTGCATTTTTCCATTTGGTTCAGAGGAGAAACCAAACTGCCACGAATGATTTATCATCGAATAGATATGTGAAAAACACCTTGAGGATTGATTCTAAACAACGTTTGCCATGTTTCTGTCGATATTATGGAGTTAATTTGGAAAAAAGTTTGCCGTTGTAATGACTGAATTTTCGTTTTTTTTTCTTAGCCAAACGTGATGAACAAAACGGAGCGATTTCTCCTACACAAATAATATTTTTGGAAAAACTGAACATTTGTTATCTAACTGAGAGTCTCCTCATTGAAAACATCCGAAGTTCTTCAAAGGTAAATTATTTTATTTGAAAGCTTTTTTTTTTTTTTTTGTGAAAATGTTGCCTGCTGAATGCTAGGCTTAATGCTATGCTAGCTATCAATACTCTTACACAAATGCTTGTGTAGCTATGGTTGAAAAGCATATTTTGAAAATCTGAGATGACAGTGTTGTTAACAAAAGGCTAAGCTTGTGAGCCAATATATTTATTTCATTTAATTTGCGATTTTCATGAATAGTTAACGTTGCGTTATGGTAATGAGCTTGAGGCTATGATTACGCTCCCGGATACGGGATTGCTCGACGCAAGAAGTTAAGAAGCTCTCCTGTTCTCCACTCATTACCTGTATTAACTGCACCTGTTTGTACTCATTACCTGTATAAAAGACACCCGTCCACACACTCAATCAAACGCAATCCAACCTCTCCACAATAGCCAAGACCAGAGAGCTGTGTAAGGACATCAGGGGTAAAATTGTAGACCTGCACAAGGCTGGGATGGGCTACAGGACAATAGGCAAGCAGCTTGGTGAGAAGGCAACAACTGTTGGCGCAATTATTAGAAAATGGAAGAAGTTCAAGATGACGGTCAATCACCCTCAGTCTGGGGCTCCATGCAAGATCTCACCTCATGGAGCATCAATGATCATGAGGAAGGTGAGGGATCAGCCCAGAACTACACGGCAGGACCTGGTCAATGACCTGAAGAGAGCCTCGACCACAGACTCAAAGAAAACCATTAGTAACACACTGCGCCGTCATGGATTAAAATCCTGGAGCGCACGCAAGGTCCCCCTGCTCAAGACAGCGCATGTCCAGGCCTGTCTGAAGTTTGCCAATGATCATCTGGATGATCCAGAGGAGGAATGGGAGAAGGTCATGTGGTCTGATGAGACAAAAATAGAGCTTTTTGTTCTAAACTCCACTCACCATGTTTGGAGGAAAAATAAGGTTTTAAATTCTCTTGTAATGCCAATACGGAATACTATCAAATGCTTCTCAAAGATGCCCTCTGCTAGTCAAACTAGCAATAACTTGCTGTAAGAGAAGAAATGGCTGAGAATGAAATGAAGTGCCTCTGAATGATGCAGCAGCACGCAGGGTGTGCCGCAGTATGTTGCAACCTTTAAAGAAGGAACCACTGTACATCCTGTTTTAGTTTCTGCCTATAAGACGGTAGGAGCAAGATGGCATTGTGGTCGGATTTGCCGAAGGTAACTTGATTATTGCGGGGGAGGGTTCTGTGAGCATCACAGAGGTTAGAGTAGATGTGGTCTAGTGTATTACCCCCGTGCGTAGTGCAATCAGTATGCTGATAGAATTGAGGTAGCCTTGTTCTCAAATTTGCTACAATAAATGCAACCTCAGGATATATGGTTTCCAGTTTACATAAAGTCCAGTGAAGTTCCTTTAGGTCCATCTTGGTGTCTGCTTGAGGGGGAATGTACACAGCTGTGACGATAACTGACGAGAATTCTCTTGGAAGGTAATACGGCCAGCATTTGATTGTGAGGAATTATATGTTGGGAGAGCAGAAAGACGAGTTCCTGTATATTGTTATGATTACACCATAAGTCGTTAATCATGAAGAATACACCCCCGCCTTTCTCTTCCCAGAGAGGTGTTTATCTCTGTCGGCTCAAAGCATGGAGAAGCCCGTTGGCTGAACCGATTCCGACAACATATCCCAAGAGAACCATGCTTCCGTGAAACAGAGAATGTTACAATCTCTGTCTCTCTGGAAGGCAACCCTTGCTCGAATTTCATCTACCTTGTTGTCAAGAGACAGGACATTGGCTAGTAGTATGCTAGGGAGCGGTAGGCGATTTATCAATGTTGTGTACAAACAGAGATGTTGGTAAACCATCTGTGCGATCATTTCTAAGCAAGTGTGAGATTTATCAATTTGAACTGATACTTGAGAATGTGTGGGATTTATCAATTTGTACTTCTACTGGAGAATGTGTATAAATGTAAGCACACCTCTGACCAGAAAAGTCAAACTAATAATGAAATACCATCACCCAAATGGAAAAAGGATTGACATAGTGTATCAAATAATAAACTAAGAAAAAATATAATACATTAATAGTTTATTAATGTATTTATTTTATAAACACATAAAGAGAGTGGAATCTAAGGTTGGAGGAAATTTAGTGAAACCAGTTAAATAATATAAAAAGGCAACACTGAGGCATTGTGACTTGTCCAAAATGGCAAATCTTGATATGCTGGAGGATCTGGCACAAGCTGCATTACGCAGGGAGCGTGTTTTCAATGAGCGTGCAGATTTGTTTGTGAAGAGAAACGCCTGGCTTATTAGTAGATTTCGTTTTCCAAGGAATATTTTATTGTATCTCTGCAACCAACTCTCTACAGTATTAGAAAGGGAGAAGAAACACACCAATGCCATCCCAGCGCATACCCAAATCCTCTCCACCTTGGGACTTTTGGCCATTGGAACATTCCAACGGGAGATTGCGGCTCGGGCTGGCATTTCCTAACCAACCATGAGCCGAATATTGCCTGCAGTCCTTCGTGGCATTATTTAATTGAACCCACAATACATCCAGTTTCCGTACACTGCTGTGCAACAGGCCAGAGTGAAAGGGGATTTCCATACCATAGCTGGATGTCATTGTCATTGGAGCAATTGACTGCACCCACATCGCAGTAAAAGCACCATCATTGAACTAATTCAACTTCGTTAAAACAGAAAAGGTTTCCATTCTGTCAATGTGCAGGTCCTCTGTGATTCACATTTGGCTTTGTTGAATGTAGTGGCCAAATGGCCAGGTGGGGCATATGATTCATTCATTGTGCAGAACAGTTCCGTCGGCCTAAACCTACAGGAAGGAGCTGTTGAAGATGGATGGCTTTTTGGTAAATGACTTATGTTTTATTTGCAACGTTTCATTTGCCATGTTAGACCTCTACTGGGAAACAATATCTAAATGTTGTATTCATAACTGCAGGAGACCGGGGCTACCCATTAAAACCAAGGCTGATGACTCCCCTCACAAACCCCTCAAACCAACAAGAGGCAAAGTACAACCAAGCCCACACACACACAAGAACAACAGTGGAGTGCACCATAGACCTGCTGAAAGGGCGTTGGCTGTGCTTGTCTGTGACAGGAGGCACACTGCAATACCAGCCTATGAAGGATTGCCTCTGAAATGACATTCCTTAAAATGCCATTACGTGAATGTAATACAATGTGCAACTTCCTTTTTAGGTTTGCTACATTGTCAAGGCTTGCAGTGTGCTCCACAACATTGCAATCAAAAATGGCATTCCACTGAATGATCCACCCAAACCCGATGAGCCCATGCCTGACAGGGAGTGTCAAGAGTCAATATCATACAACGGTTTTAGGTATCTGTTCTTCAAAATACTGCAATCAAATCGACAAGAAAAAACATTTACATTACACCATAATTTATTGTCTCACATGTTTGAGACATTCAACAAGTTCTTTCAATGATTGATTTCTCTCTCAGGCCGTTGCATACATCCTCCAGCTGCTGTTTGAGTCCAAGAATGTATGTCTTGGTCTCTTCTTGCTGTTTCAGGACTGCGTCAGTCAAAACATGCGGCGCAGCTGAAGCGCTCACCAAAGAGGACACCCTTCTGGTAGGCCTGGGGCTGAGGGGTCAGAGGACACCCTTCTGGTAGGCCTGGGGCTGAGGGGTCAGAGGACACCCTTCTGGTAGGCCTGGGGCTGAGGGGTCAGAGGACACCCTTCTGGTAGGCCTGGGGCTGAGGGGTCAGAGGACACCCTTCTGGTAGGCCTGGGGCTGAGGGGTCAGAGGACACCCTTCTGGGAGGCCTGGGTCTGTCAAGATTTCATGTTTTGTTATTTTATATTCATTTTGTTACATTTGTTCTGTTATATATATATATATATTGTCAAGAAAACATATTTAGATGTGTTCCATGTCTGAATATGGCTGCGAAAATAAATCTTGACTTACCATCAGTTGGTGTGTCTGGTATTCCTTCAGGGTCTGGGAGAGGGTCCTCAGTACCAACATCACAAATTATGCCAGAGACTGAGGTCTCTCCAATTATGCTGCCAATGTGCTGGTCCAGAGCAGACAGTGAAGAGTCACTCTGCCCTTCTCCTTTTGCACTTATATATCTTTTGTGGATCATAATTTATGTTTTTTCATATGTTTTCAAATTAAACAATTTGATTTTAATTTCATTAACTGTTCTGCATTCAGATGAGGCAGAATTTACCACAGCTCTAACATGCTCCCAAGCAATATTGTTTATCTTATTTGTCAAGCCATTGCTGAGGGCTCCAAAAAGTATGTCTTGTTTTGCTTCCAATTTGGTGATCAAAAGTTCTATTTCTGCATCCTAAAAGTTTTTTTACTTTGTCTTCTTTGATTTCCCCATGTTGGTGGACAGAAATTAGTGACATTTCGTGCAGCTTTAAAGGGAAGGTTTCTGACCATAAATTCTTTATGTAAATGAGACTTCATGTGCATTAACACAGTGTTTGAGAACGTGTCTGATTTATCAAGGCAGAATACTTAGAGGTGTGTGTAAATTAAGTGTACGAGCATTTGATAAAAACAACTTTTTTTGTACTTGCGAACATTATACATTTTCTTTGTACGAGTTAATTTAGAAGATTTTCTATGCAACATTGATCAATGAGGGCCCTGGGTGGTGGTCCAAACGAAGGATCCGCTTCGGGAAAGTCGTATTCCTGGTCGTAATGTTGGTAAGTTGATGTCACTCTTGTATCCAAATAGTTCTTCCCGGCTGTATGTAATAAGAATTAAGATTTCCAGTCCCATCCAATAATATGGCACACTTAAGCCCTATGCTATCTTCAACAGGTTGTATTGATTTATATCCTAGCACAACTTATTTTTCGTAAAAAAATGTTTTAACCTTTTATTTAACTAGACAAGTCAGTTAATAACAAATTCTTATTTACAATGACGGCCTACCAAAAGGCAAAAGACCTACTGCGGGGACTGGGGCTGGAATAAAAAAATAATAAAAAAAAAACATAAATACAGGACCAAAGCACGATGAGAGACAAAACAACATGACATAAAGAGAGACCTAAAGGACAACAACATGACATGACAAGGCAGCAACACAAAACATGGTACAAATATTATTCATCAGCCTATTTATTTAACCTTTATTTAAGTAGGCAAGTCAGTTAAGAACACATTCTTATTTTCAATGACAGCCTAGGAACTGTGGGTAAACTGCCTTGTTCAGGAGAAGAATGACAAATTTTTACCTTGTCAACTTGGGGATTCGATCTTGCAACCTTTTGGTTACTAGTCAAACAGTCTAACCACTAGACTACCTGCAGCCCCAAATAAAATATCTTAGAATTTATATCCACCAACGAATGGCATTTCTTAAAATAGGTCAACCCTATTTATTTATTTTCATTTGTCGACCCTAGCCCCGAACTCAGGCCCTATGTGTAGTTAACTGACCCTCTCTGGCCATTCATCGCCATTTTATCTGTTGTTGTTGTCTTAGCTGATTAGCTGTTGTTGTCTTACCCGTTGTTGTCTTAGCTAGCTCTCCCAATCAACACCTGTGATTGCTTTATGCCTCGCTTTGTCTCTCTCTAATAATCAATATGCCTTGTATACTGTTGTTTAGGGTAGTTATCATTGTTTTATTTTACTGTGGGAGAGCTCTTTTGTCCCACCTCCCACACATGCGGTGACCTCACCCAGTATAACCAGCACATCCAGGGATGCAACCTCTCTTATCATCACTCAGTGCCTGGGCCTACCTCCATTGTACCCGCACCCCACCATACCCCTGTATGCACATTATGCCCTGAATCTACTCTACCACGCCCAGAAATCTGCTCCTTTTATTCTCTGTCCCCAATGCACTAGACGATGAGTTTTGATAGCCTTTAGCCGTACCCTCATCATACTCCTCCTCTGTTCCTCTGGTGATGTGGAGGTTAACCCAGGCCCTGCGTGTCCCCAGACACTATCATCTGTTGACTTCTGTAATCGAAAAAGCCTTGGTTTCATGCATGTCAACATCAGAAGCCTCCTCCCTAAGTTTGTTTCACACACTGCTTTAGCACACTCCGCAAACCCTGATGTCCTTGCCGTGCAGGAATCCTGGTTTAGGAAGGTCACCAAAAATTCTGAGATTTCGATACCCAACTACAACAGCCAAGTTGTAATCTACTGCAGAGATAGCTTGCAAAGTTCTGTCATACTTTCCAGGTCTATGCCCAAACAGTTCGAGGTTCTAATTTGAAAAATTAATTAGTCTCTCACTGTTGCCGCCTGTAATAGACCCCCCTCAGCTACCAGCTGTGCCCTGGACACCAAATGTGAATTGATTGCCCCTCATCTATCTTCAGAGTTCGTTCTGTTAGGTGACCTAAACTGGGATATGCTTAACACCCCGGCAGTCTTACAATCTAAGCTAGATGACCTCAATCTCACACAAATCATCAAAGAACCCACCAGGTACGACATTAAAATCAGTAAACATGGGCACCCTCATAGATCTTATCCTGACCAACTTGCCCTCCAAATACACCTCTGCTGTTTTCAATCAGGATCTCAGCAATCACTGCCTCATTGCCTGCATCCGCTAGGGGTCCGAGGTCAAACGACCACCCCTCATCACTGTCGAACACTTCTGCGAGCAGACCTCATCCCGTCAGTCGAGGATGCCTGGTCGTTCTTTAAAAGTAATTTCCTCACCATCTTAAATAAGCATGCCCCTTTCAAAAAATGTAGAATTAAGAACAGATATAGCCCTTGGTTCACTCCAAACCTGACTGCCCTTGACCAGCACAAAAACATCCTGTGGTGGACTGCAATAGCATTGAATAGTCCCCGCGATATGCAACTGTTCAGGGAAGTCAGGAACCAATACACACAGTCAGTCAAGAAAGCAAAGGCTAGCTTTGTAAAGTCCATGGAGAAGAAGAGCACCTCCTCCCAGCTGCCCACTGCACTGAGGCTAGGTAACACAGTCACCACCAATAAATCCATGATAATCGAACATTTCAATAAGCATTTCTCTGGCCATGCATTCCTCCTGGCTACCCCTTCCCCAGCCAACAGCCCCCAACCCTGCAGCTACTTACCCGAGCCTCCCCAGCTTCTCCTTCACCCATATCCAGATAGCAGATGTTCTGAAAAAGCTGAAAAACCTGGACCCATACAAATCAGCTGGGCTAGACAATCAGAACCCTCTCTTTCTAAAACTATCCGCCGCCATTGTTGCAACCACTATTACCAGTCTGTTCAACCTCTCTTTCGTATCGTCCGAGATCCCTAAAGACTGGAAAGCTGCCGCGGTCATCCTCCTTTTCAAAGGGGGTGACATTCCAGACCCAAACTGTTATAGACCTATATCCATCCTACCCTGCCTCTCTAAAGTCTTTGAAAGCCAAGTTAATAAACAGATCACCGACCATTTCGAATCCCACCGTACCTTCTCCGCTGTGAAATCCGGTTTCCGAGCTGGTCACGGGTGCACCTCAGCCACGCTCAAGGTACTAAACGATATTATAACCGCCATCGATAAAAAACAGTACTATGCAGCCGTCTTCATCGACCTGGCCAAGGCTTTCGACTCTGTCAATCACCGTAATCTTATCGGCAGACTCAATAGCCTTGGTTTATCAAATGACTGCCTCGCCTGGTTCACCAACTACTTCGCAGACAGAGTTCAGTGTGTCAAATCGGAGGGCCTGTTGTCCGAACCTCTGGCAGTCTCTATGCGGGTACCACAGGGTTCAATTATTGGGCCGACTCTTTTCTCTGTATAGATCAATGATGTCGCTCTTGCTGCGGGTGATTTCCTGATCACCCTCTACGCAGATGACACCATTCTGTATACATCTGTGTTAACTAACCTCCAAACAAACTTGAATGCCATACAACACTCCTTCCGTGGCCTCCAACTGCTCTTAAAACTAGTACAACTAAATGCATGCTTCTCAACCATTTGCTGCCCGCACTCACCCGATTAGCATCACTACCCTGGACGGTTCTGACCAAGAATATATGGACAACTACAAATACCTAGGTGTCTGGCTAGACTGTAAACTCTTCTTCCAGACTGATATTAAACATATCCAATCCAAAATCAGATCTACATTTGGCTTTTTATTTCGCAACAAAGCCTCCTTCACTCACGCTGCCAAACTTACCCTAGTAAAACTGACTATCCTACCGATCCTCGACTTCGGCGATGTCGTCTACACAATAGTTTCCAATACTCTACTCAGCAAACTGGAAGCAGTCTAATCACAGTGCCATCCATTTTGTTAAAAAAACCCCTTATACCACCCACCACTGCGACCTGTATGCTCTAGTCGGCTGGCCCTCGCTACATATTCAATCGCCAGACCAACTGGCTGCAGGTCATCTATAAGTCTATGTGTCACGCCCTGACCTTAAAGATCCTGTTTATGTCTCTATTTTGGTTTGGTCAGGGCGTGAATTAGGGTGGGCATTCTATGTTTTGTGTTCTATGTTTTCTATTTCTGTGTGTTTGGCCGGGTGTGGTTCTCAATCAGAGGCAGCTCTCTATCGTTCAATTTACCCACTGCACACTAACACAATACAAGTAATTCAACATGCCACAATCTGCAACGATTAAGTGGACTAGGCATTTTTACACAGAGCAATTTGAGCAGTCAGTAAAATACTCAGTTGCTTTGATGATGAGAACATTATGTTGGACTTAGGTATGTTAAGGACACTTCCAGCCATGAACAAGTATTTGAAGACGTCCAACTACTTCAATGATTTTAATTGGCTGATGCACTTGTGACAGGATATAATCAGTGTCACCTGTTGAAGTTAACATGGTACAAGTTAGCTCTATGCTAGCTGATGGAAAGGGAAAGGTTGATACCTAGTCAGTTGTACAACTGAATGCATTCAACTGAAATGTGTCTTCCACATTTAACCACTCTGAATCAGAGGGGTTGGGTTGAATGCTATGATTTATGCAAGTAAATCAATGCTTTTCATTGGCTGATACGCATTTTGTGTGTGAGAACCCATTTAACTTTAAACACTTGCTTACATTCGCAAGTTTTCAACCGTGTGAATACTTTTTTCATCTTCCAATTGATTGTTTATTGTCTGTGTGTTAACAAACAACGTAATCATAATCTGGACATTGGTATCTTGTTTTCAGGAAGTTTGGGGATTAGACTCTTGGCATAATCTCACAGACATCTGTCTGCCTTCCTTATCCCTAATGTCCAGAGAGGATTATGGGAATCTGTCTCTCTAGACAATGGAGGGAGTCCAAAAATACAAACACAAAACATAATTATGGCTTAGTCCGATCAGAGCTCATTGTTGGCCCTGGCCCTTGATGGCAGACATTTCACTTTGAGTGTTTTAATTGGCTGGTACAGTAGGAAGCAGAGTATTTTTAACCACTCTATGTACTCAGAGCTCTACTGTTATCTCACTCAATATGGAAAGAAATGATGCAGAGGACACAATGCAATATTATTGGAAGTTATTACAACAACTCATGCAGATAAATAACCTGAGCATTTTTCTATGGTGAAAATCAAATATTATAAACAAACAAACAAACAAACATAATTATTCTGAAAATCATGCCATGCAAACCAGTTGGCCAGTTGGTGTATTTGTGTAAAGTAGTAAAACAGCCCGCACATAAATCTGAATGGAGCCAGAACAGACCCTGGACACCCCTTTCAATCTCTGCAAACATCAAAGCAGTGACTCGCTCCTGCAGGTTCATGCTCTACAACATCTGTGGAGTACACAGTAAACCAAGAATAGTTTAAATCACAATGTTAACATTTTTGGGGTTAAATGTTAACCCTCGAGTGATGCGCTCCCTGGAATTAGTGTTGATAACTGGAGTTCATTGGGACGGAATACTTTAAACTTTTAACCTGAGAGAGTTAGTTAAATCTATGGAGTTAGCCACAGAGGTGGGAGGGGCGTCATTGGCATATTTCCCAGCATGCTCTGTTGCCCCTACTCTGACAGGCATTCTAAATGTAAGCTGTGGGTGATGTAAAAGTGCTGGACATCTTCCTGCAAGTTGTCTTCCAACATACAGTAGATTGGATATCACATTGCAAATCACTCGAAGATGACACATATTTAAATAAGGCTTTTTGCACCCTTACAACTCTAAGGAAGTTAACTGAAAGAGAAATGTACTCTGCTGGAGTTGATTGTTAATTAAAAACAACACAGAAAAGTGTTGGCAAGAGAGTTGATTAAAAACAACACTGTAAAGAGTAAAATGGCAATTGGAGTTAAATTTAAGCAACTCTCTGAGAGTTGGATATTTACTCCATTTAGTGTTGTTTTAACTCCCAAAATATCAACACCATGACCACAGTAGTTTTAACACAAAATGATGGTGGGACAATCTAAATCCCAGAATAGTGTTATTTGACTCCTTAGGAGTTGAATTAACTCTTGCAATGTTACTGTGTACTGTGTACTGTATGACTTATCCTCACACTAATCCAGGGACTTGTCATCTCCTGTCTAGACCACTGCAACTCTCTGTTGGATGGGCTTCCCGCTTGTGCCATCAACCCCTGTACAGTGAGGGGAAAAGTATTTGATCCCCTGCTGATTTTGTACGTTTGCACACTGACAAAGAAATGATCAGTCTATAATTTTAATGGTAAGTTTATTTGAATAGTGAGAGACAGAATAACAAAAAAAAATCCTGAAAAACGCATGTAAAATTTTTATAAATTGATTTGCATTTTAATGAGGGAAATAAGTATTTGATCCCCTCTCAATCAGAAAGACTCTCTTAAAGGGAGTGCTCCTAATCTCAGTTTGTTACCTGTATAAAAGACACCTGTCCACAGAAGCAATCAATCAATCAGATTCCAAACTCTCCACGATGGCCAAGACCAAAGAGCTCTCCAAGGATGTCAGGGACAAGATTGTAGACCTACACAAGGCTGGAATGGGCTACAAGACCATCACCAAGCAGTTTGGTGAGAAGGTGACAACAGTTAGTGCGATTATTCGCAAATGGAAGAAACACAAAAGAGCTGTCAATCTCCCTCTGCCTGGGGCTCCATGCAAGATCTCACCTCGTGGAGTTGCAATGATCATGAGAACGGTGAGGAATCAGCCCAGAACTACACGGGAGGATCTTGTCAATGATCTTAAGGCAGCTGGGACCATAGTCACCAAGAAAACAATTGGTAACACACTACGCTGTGAAGGACTGAAATCATGCAGCGCCCGCAAGGTCCCCCTGCTCAAGAAAGCACATATACATGCCCGTTTGAAGTTTCCCAATGAACATCTGAATGATTCAGAGGACTACTGGGTGAAAGTGTTGTGGTCAGATGAGACCAAAATGGAGCTCTTTGGCACCAACTCGACTAGCCGTGTTTGGAGGAGGAGGAATGCTGCCTATGACGCCAAGAACACCATCCCCATCGTCAAACACGGAGGAGGAAACATTAGGTTTTGGGGGTGTTCACCGCAACTTCACCGCATCAAAGGGACAATGGACAGGGCCATGTACCGTTAAATCTTGGGTGAGAACCTCCTTCCCTCAGCCAAGGCATTGAAAATGGGTCCCCAGCCAGAGCTCGTACTCAAACCTGATTGTACATCTCTGGAGAGACCTGAAAATAGCTGTGCAGCAAAATTCCCCATCCAACCTGACAGAGCTTGAGCAGATCTGCAGAAAAGAATGGGAGAAACTCAACAAATACATGTGTGCCTAGCTTGTAGTGTCATACCCAAGAAGACTCAAGGCTGTAATCACTGCCAAAGGTGCTATAACAAAGTACTGAGTAAAGGGTCTGAATACTTATGTAAAAATATAATTTAGTTATAAAAAATTGAAAAAGCAAAAAAAAGTATGTTTTTTTCCTGTTTCTGCTTTGTCATTATGGGGTATTGTGTGTAGATTGATGACGTAAAAAAAAATGTAATCCATTTTAGAATACGGCTGTAACCTAACAAAATGTGGAAAATGTTAAGGGCACTGTGTAGCCAATATACCACGGCTAAGGGCTGTATTCCGGCACTCTTGCATAAGAACAGCTCTTAGCCATGGTATATTGGTCATATACCACACCACATCAGGCTTTTTGCTTAATTATGTTCCAGGCCCCCAACCATCCACTCACGAGGAAATCGTCCAGCAGCTGAATCGAGTTGATGATCCCTGTCATATTATATTGTATGACTGCTATTACATTGGTAGGCCAATGTAATGTCACCTAACTTAAAGTAACATATCATACTAAATGGAAGTTTACGGATTTTAGTAAAATATATATATTTGGCTCTGAGACCAGGTTATTTTTCCAGTTGCAAGTTTTGGTACATTCACATCACTCTGCATCCCTCTGCTGGTTTACCTCTGAAGCGAAGCAAGGTTGGTCCTGGTTGGTCCCTGGATGGGAGACAAGATGTAGCTGGATGTGGTTGAATATATGTGAAAAAATATATAATGTGGGGATTTTTTTTCAACGAGGAAAAAAACGTGAACATTTTACATGTGAAACTTCACACGTGTCTAAAAACAACGTGTCTGACTAGTTAATTTTAAAAGTATGTAAAAAAAATATAAGGAATGTGACATTTTTTCCATGGGATTTGTTCAATAAATAAATATAATTGATTTCTAAAGCCCTTTTTACATCAGCAGTTGTCACAAAGTGCTTATAGAGAAATCAAACCTAAAAACCCAAAGAGCCAGCAAAGCAAATGTAGAAGTCTGCAAACCACATTCTTTTCATGTGTTTTTATTTCCCGAGGGCTGTTCTGACATTATTATTATTACAAACATCACTGAGCCCTGCCTACTGAATTTTACAATACAACTGGCACGAGGCCGTGCAACACTTCAACTACGTATCTTGGTCATTATCATTCAAACAGTATGTGGGTAATTTCCTAAATGGCTGTTCACTTTTCTAGAGATGAATCTCTAACATTGAGTATGACCCAGTCTTCTCTGCTAATGAGGGCCTGATTTGAGGACACCCAGTCACACTACCCTAGAGGGTATCCCCCAACTGGCCAATACAAATGACCCACAACATCTAGGCACCATACACAGGGTGTCCTATATGAAATAGACTAACACATCACTACATAGCCCGTTGTGCAATTGTATGCTCTGAATTACATGTTCTATATTCATTAAATTATGTAAACTCCTCATTGGTTCTCCTATGAATACATCTACACAAAGTACAAATTATAAACAAGCTTCAAATACAAACTCTCTTCATCCACCCAAATCAACGGATCCCATTTACAATACTCATGCAGCTTTCCTAAATTACAATGCAAATAAGAATATGATGCACTATCTGTCTATCTCTATAGCACATCAACATATCTAATACCACATCTCTAATTGGCTATCAATGTCATTGTACCTCGTTTCAGAATGCCTGGGCATCATAAATTAACAAGCAAGCGCTGTTACCTAATTGCCATGATTAGCATAGAGCCCTGCTACAAAGCAAAGACAGCAATCAGAGCAGGAAATCAACAGTGATTACCTCTACCCACATGACTGTGAACAGTGACAAACTGCTCTAAATATTCAGTGCAGAATGGGGCAAATCTGGGACTGACACAGCATGTTTTAAAAGGAACAGAATAGGGTTGTGTGTGTGTGTATGTTTGTCTAATGGTGTGTCTCTTAGAATATGACACAGACCTCGCTGGAATAGTACTTCATTCCTGTGTCATATCTACAGTCTGTGACTCAAGGTGTCCACTAATCTCCAGCAGGAATGCATTAATTGCTGTTAATGAAAGTTGTGATGAATGCCATGGCGATTGGACCCGAGTAATGCATTATCCCAGAGAAACTGTACTGGTTATTACAGCTTAATCCCCATGGGGCGCACAGGCTTTAATCAAATCAACACAGTGTCATTAAGTGGGATCAAGGCCTTTTAACACAGCCCTGCCCTGATGCCTTGGAAATGGACCAAGAGGTGGAGCTGTGTTTTATCCCCCCAGGCTTCCAATGAATGATCCCGTATTGATGACCCTTGTTAAATCCTCATCAATCAGTGTAGATGAAGGGGAGGAGACATGTTAAATAAGGATTTTTAAGCCTTGAGACAATTCAGACATGGATTGTTTGTGTGCCATTCAGAGGTTTAATGGGCAAGACAAAGGATTTAAGTGCCTTTGAAGGGGGTGTGGTAGTAGGTGCCAGGCACACCAATTTGTGTCAAGAACTGCAACGCTGCAGGGTTTTTCACGCTCAACAGTTTGCTGTGTGTATCCAGAATGGTCCACCAGCCAAAGTACATCAAGCCAACTTGACACAAACTGTAAGAAGCATTGGACTGGAGTCAACATGGGCCAGCATCACTTTTGACACCTTGTAGAGTCCATGCCCTGACGAAATTAGTCTGTTCTGAGGGGGAAAAAAGGGGGGCGGGGTGAAACTCAATAGGAAGGTGTTCCCAGTGTTTGGTGTACTCAGTGTATATGGTAATGTGATTGTTTGGCAATCGTCACAAAACCCTGAACTCGACTAATTAAAGGAAAACTTCAAGATATGTAACTTCCAAAATACTGAATAAATGATAGATGTTTACCTTGTCAGCTCGTGGATTCAATCCAGCAAACTTTTGGCTACTGGCCCAATGCTCACACACCAGGATATTTAAATCCTCGACAGGGATCTGTTGACAGGACTATCCCCTAGTGCCACCAACAACTCATCCCATCCCCTCTCACACTCACCCCTAGTTCCCCTTCTACTGGCTAATACATGTAATTTACTGAAGGCTGTTGTGCTGAGACATGAGGCTTTTGGTCTAGCTGAGGCATAGTAGAGCCTTAATGGATACAGAAGGCTGCATATACTGTACTAAGCTAAATAATCCACCGGTTACGGTCTCTGATTTGGAACAAGAGCAGAATCACCATTACCAACGTTCTGTTGGTAATCATCATCAGAGACATTACATTGTTCCTGCTGAGGCTGTAAGGCTGCATGCAGCAGGAAGGAAAAGGGAGGTAGAGGAGAAGGATGCAGAAAGTAATGGAGACTGGATGGGTTCACTGTAGCAGGACAAAGTCTTTCGTTCTCAAATGCAGATACAGGGATACTGTATAATGAATACAAGTCTGTGTTTGTCTGAATATACATTTGAGCATGCATGAATGTCCCATTGCAGTTCATAAAGTATGAATCCATGTATTTCTTCAGTAATTGATTCATTGTCTCTCACGTAGTTCTGGTGTATAAAGACTACAGGATGGAAATGCTGATGAGACCGTATAAAGCAGCCTATCCGTGTGGAAATGGAATGGGGGATTACACCGTGATGTGTTTCCCCTGAATGACGGACTGCCTGTTTAACTGCTTGGGCAACCAAGCAGCACTAGCTAGTGTGGCTCAGGCCTGATGGTAGAGAGATTTGAGGGTTGACTAACTGACAGCTCCAATCACCTCCACAGATCACAGTATTCAGTGGATAACCACTTTAATGTGTGTAGACAGGCATCATGGATCACTGGGCAACAAGCAGAACACATCAAGAATCAATAGATGTCAACAACCAACAAATGACGCCAAGACAAAACATCAAAGCAAACGGCCAGGCATACAGAAAATCAGTTTCAGTTGCCCCCGGTAACAGATCAACCTGCATGCTTTCAGAAGGCATGAAAAGGAAACGCTGACTAAACCTGAACCTCATGCTGTTTATTGGATTACCCATAATATGCTGCTGTGAGAGTTGGTTGTTCAGGGAACATTAATACTGAAATGGTGGGATGGCCATTATCTGCATGGCTGTGATTAGAATCCATTGTTGGGTGGCAGCCCTGACAGACAGATATGTTTCTATATATTATGTCAAGATAGATATTGCAGATATTTCCTGAAAAAACTATATTTGCAATCAAATAATGAAGTAAAGAGCTTCAAGGCAACACTAAAACAAGTGACCATCAATCTGAATAAAATTCCATGTGAGACTTGATTAGCTTTATCAATGGTGAACAATAAATGCTCACTTCCTCTACTACCCAGCAAACATTTCCAGAACATTAGCTAAGATTCCCATTCATTTCTAGTTAGGGTCATATCTAACATTAGGATAACAGCCCAAAAGCAATCAAGTAATGTTTTTTATGACAACATATTTTTTCCCTTCTTTTAAATGAAATATCCATGGAATGTTCTAATGTTCACTAAAATTATGTGTACAATATAGGTAACAACGACTACAGAACATGCCCCAAAAGTTCTCATTGCCTTTCGAGGTAATGTAATAAAACAACAACTGTCTAATTGTGCTGATGATTATTATAGGCCGACCAATATGGGATTTTTGGCTCTGAAACCTTTTTGGCTCTGAAACCGATACCAATTTTAGCTAGGCAAGAGTCAAAAATTGCAGATACAGTAGGGAGAACAAGTATTTGATACACAGCCAATTTAGTAGGTTTTCCTACTTACAAAGCATAAACAGGTCTGTAATTTTTATCATAGGTACACTTCAACTGTGAGAGACGGAATCTGAAACAAAAATCCAGAAAATCACATTGTATGATTTTTAAGTAATTCATTTGCATTTTATTGCATGACATAAGTATTTGATCACCTACCAACCAGTAACAATTCCGTCTCTCTCTTAGTTTTTCTTTAAGACTCCCTCTTGTTCTCCACCTGTGTTAACTCCACCTGTTTGAACTCGTTACCTGTATAAAAGACACCTGTCCACACACAATCAAACAAACAGACTCCAACCTCTCCACAATGGCCAAGACCAGAGAGCTGAGTAAGGAAATCAGGGATAAATTGTAGACCTGCACAAGGCTGGGATGGGCTACAGGACAATAAGCAAGCAGCTTGGTGAGAAGGCAACAACTGTTGGTGCAATTATTAGAAAATGGAAGAAGTTCAAGATGACGGTCAATCACCCTCGGTCTGGGGCTCCATGCAAGATCTCACCTCGTGGGGCATCAATGATCATGAGGAAGGTGAGGGATCAGCCCAGAACTACACGGCAGGACCTGTTCAATGACCTGAAGAGAGCTGGGACCACAGTCTCAAAGAAAACCATTAGTAAAACACCCATGGATTCAAATCCTGCAGCGCACGCAAGGTCCCACTGCTCAAGCCAGCGCATGTCCAGGCCCATCTGAAGTTTGCCAATGACCATCTGGATGATCCAGAGGAGGAATGGGAGAAGGTCATGTGGTCTGATGAGACAAAAATATAGCTTTTTGGTCTAAACTCCACTCGCCGTGTTTGGAGGAAGAAGAAGGATTGGAGGAAGAAGAAGGAACAACCCCAAGAACACCATCCCAAATGTGAAGCATGGAGGTGGAAACATCATTTTTTGGGGATGCTTTTCTGCAAAGGGGACAGGACGACTGCACCGTATTGAGGGGAGGATGGATGGGGCCATGTATCGTGAGATCTTGGCCAACAACCTCCTTCCCTCAGTAAGAGCATTGAAGATGGGTTGTGGCTGGGTCTTCCAGCATGACAAAGACCCAAAACACACAGCCAGGGCAACTAAGGAGTGGCTCCGTAAGAAGCATCTCAAGGTCCTGGAGTGGCCAAGCCAGTCTCCAGACCTGAACCCAATAGAAAATCTTTGGAGGGAGCTGAAAGTCCGTATTGCCCAGCGACAGCCCCGAAACCTGAAGGATCTGGAGAAGGTCTATATGGAGGAGTGGGCCAAAATCCCTGCTGCAGTGTGTGCAAACCTGGTCAAGAACTACAGGAAACATATGATCTCTAATTGCAAACAAAGGTTTCTGTACCAAATATTAAGTTCTGCTTTTCTAATGTATCAAATACTTATGTCATGCAATAAAATGCAAATTAATTACTTAAAAATCATACAATGTGATTTTCTGGATTCTTGTTTTTTTTTAGATTCCGTCTCTCACAGTTGAAGTGTACCTATGATAAAAATTACAGACCTCTACATGCAAAATCGGCAGTGTATCAAATACTTGTTCTCCCCACTGTTTATCTGCCGATATATCGTTTTTAGAGTTGGAATGAATTATACTCCAAAGGATTCACATATACTCTAAATGATTATTTCTTAAGTAAATATTAAAATAACATTATTTATGAACATTTATTTGTGGTTTACATGATAGCCTCCAAAAAGCAACTACATCCTCTATTAATATGAAAGTAAATCAAAAACACTTGTTTAGATTCCCTTCTTAGGTACAACTTACACACTGTTTAACCCACTTAATATGTACAGTATATACTGTATTCTAGTCAAGGCTCATCCTATATTACTACTGTTGTACACACCTTTTCTATTCATATACTGTCCATACGGTCTATACACACCATCATATATATTTACATCCTGGGGTTCGATATTGCTCGCACTAATATTTATATATTTATTCTAGCTTTTATGTGTGCTCTTCCTGGTACAAGAGTGCCCCCAAGATATTTCAAAATAAATGTCAGACATCTCAGAACAAATTAGTCAGGATTATTCTTAAACTTCCAGCACATACTCATTTTGACCATTTCCACTTTGAAAGCCTTAGATGGCTCAAAGTGGAGGAGAGAGGCTCTCAGATTAAGTTGTAACTCGTACATAAGATTGTCCACAGTATGGTCCCCAGGTATCTATATAACTACTTTAACTTGGTCCGGGATAACCATAATTATTCCACTAGAAGGAGTGAAACTGACGCTGTTCCTTTTAGATTTAAAAGTGGTATGGAAAAATGTTATTTTTTGTAGCTGCCATTCTTTGGAAAAGTCTTCTAAAGAATTTGAAACTTCTACCTTCAATGGGTAGTTTCAAGTTCTCACTGCAATCAAGCAAGCAAACAATATCTCATCATGAATGTAAGCAGGCACATGGCCTAAATGATAGATCTGTGTCAACTGTCTTGCAGATTTCATATTTCGTAAAACAAACTAAATAAGCCGACTAACATAATAGGCCCAACAGTAACAGTGTTATTTTTATATTAAGGATGAGCTCACTTTAGAGCCATTCCAGTGTTTGCACTTAAGTAGCACAGATTGCTATCTAGCTAGGCTCTATCTAGCCAACAAGGTAGTTAGCCTAACTACATTGCTGGCTAGCAAGCCAGCTAACATTAACTAAGTGCGCATGTGATTAGGGCCGGGCTGATTGCCAACTAGTGTTGAGCAATTAGTGCTTTTTGAGGTCAATTCGGTTTCGGTTAGATTATAAAAAACACAGTTTTTGTTTTTTTCAACATAAAATGCATTATAAAATAATGACATTACAATGATTTTAGAGCTTTTTAATGTAAATTCCAAAGTCAAAATTAGCAGCCAGTTAGACCATCTAATGTTATAAATGTCTTCCCCATACTGTAATGTCTTTAGTCATCCTATTTAGCTAGCTTGCCTAAGTAAGCTGCAGAGTTATCTGATGAAATAATTGTACAAGTTCTTCTGTCCCTTTATTTGTTGTGTACATTCTTCTCTCATGTGGTCTGTGCAGTCTGAATGTATCTAACCTAAATTGTCAGGAGTAAAAGTGCATCTGTCGAGAGCTGTATATAACGATGAGATGCTCAAGTGTCCGCCGTAACAATGGGAGTCATTGTCCCGAAGGCAGGAAGGCAGGCAAAAAGATGAAGTCCAAAATAAGCTCATAGAAACGCATTGGCCATTGTAAAATATGTCACACAACAAAATGCTGCAGATGTCTCAAGTTAAGAGGGAGCCTGCAATTGGCATGCTGACTGCAGGAATGGCCAACAAAGCTGTTTCCAGAGAACTGAATGTTCATTTCTCGACCATAAGCTGCCTCCAACGTCGTTTTAGAGAATTTGGCAGTATGTCCAACCAGCCTCACAACTGCAGACCACGTGTAACCACGCTAGCCCAGGACCTTCACTACTGGCCTCTTAATTTAACCTCTTCATCCTACCCCCCTCCTTTTTCGAACATTCTGTTAAAAATCGCGCAACATTTCAGCGTCCTGCTACTCATGCCAGGAATATAGTATATGCATATGATTAGTATGTGTGGATAGAAAACACTCTGAAGTTTCTAAAACTGGTTAAATCACGGCTGTGACTATAACAGAGCGTGTGTTTCATCGAAAAGCGCAAGAAAAACTGGTCACTGAAAGCTGAAAAAAGTATCCATGCGCCACTTTCATGTATTGTTTAAAGGACACCAAATTTAATAAGGACACGGATGCAAGTCCTACAGCTTCCACACGATGTCGCCAAAAACGTCATTTTCATTGACAAAAATCCTTTGAGACATTATCAATAGATCCGTCATTCCATCCAGCCTACAACAATCGATTTTGGAAGATTGAAAAATGGACATTGTTTTCTTGAGTAGCTGCTATTGAATACAGATCGCCCAGTGATCAATTTGATCGCTTATTAACGTTTACAAATACCTAAAGTTGGGTTACAAAAGTAGGTTGAAGTGTTTTGTCAAAGAATATAGGCAACTTATATAATTTTTTTAAATGACGTTGCGTGTTGGAAGAGAGCTTTTTTCCTGAACTAGACAGGCTATACAAATGGATATTTTGGGCATACATGGACGGATTTAATCGGGAAAAATACCAATTTGTGATGTTTATGGGACATATAGGAGTGCCAACAAAGAATATCATCAAAGGTAATGAATGTTTTATATTTTATTTCTGCGTTTTTGTGTAGCGCCGGCTACGCTAATTATTTTGTTTACGTCCCCTTCAGGTATATTGGGGTGTTGCATGCTATCAGATAATAGCTTCTCATGCTTTTGCCGAAAAGCATTTTAAAAATCTGACTTGTTGGCTAGATTCACAACGAGTGTAGCTTTAATTCAATACCCTGCATGTGTATTTTAATGAACGTTTGAGTTTTAACGAGTACATTTAGCATTTAGCGTAGCGCATTTGCATTTCCAGGTGCCTAGTTGAGACGTCTGCGTCTCAAGTAGGATCAAGAGGTTTTAACCTGTGGGATCGTCTGAGACCACAATGGAAGAATTTCTGCACAAACTTTAAGAAATCGTCTCAGGGAAGCTCATCTGCATGCTAATTGTCCTCACCAGTGTCTTGACCTGACTGCAGTTCGGTGTCATAACCGACTTCAGTGGGCAAATGCTTACCTTCGATGGCCACTAGCACGCTGGAGAAGTGTGAGTTTCACGGATGAATCCCGGTTTAAACTGTACCTGGCGTGTGTGGGCGAGCGGTTTGCTTATGTCAACGTTTTGAACAGAAAGCCCCATGGTGGAGGTGAGGTTATGGTATGGGCAGGCATAAGCTAAGGACAACAAACACAATTTCATCTTATTGATGGCAATTTCAATGCACAGAGATGCCTTGATGAGATCCTGAGGCCCATTGTCATACCATTAATCTGCTGCCATCACCTCATGTTTCAGCATGATAATGCACAGCCCCATGGCCTCCTCACCATGGCCTCCTCACCAGACATGTCACCCATTGAGCATGTTTGCCTTTATATTTTTGTTCAGTGTAGATGACATCGTGATACAGTCTACTCAATGGGGAGAGCATGAATGGCAACAACACCGGGAAACAGTGTTTACATATCTATGTATACAAGACAAAAATATAAACGCAACATGATTTTACTGAGTTGTTGTTCATATAATGAAATTAGTCAATTGAAATAAATGCATTGGGGCCTAATCTATGGATTCCACATAACTGGGCAGGGGTGCAGCCATGGGTGGGCCTTGGAAGGCATAGGCCCACCCACTAGGGAGCCAGGCCCAGCCAATCAGAATGAGTTTTTGCCCACATAAGGTTTTTATTAGACAAAAATATAACCTCAGCATCTTCGTGCGCATTTTTGTGCGAATGGAACATTTCTGGCATTTTTTATTTCATCTCATGAAACATTGGACCAACACTTTACATGTTGCGTAATATTTTGTTCAGTGTATTTTTCATTAAACTGTAACAACCTCGGCTCTCAGCTGTGCGACATAAGTCCCTGAAGACAAAGCGCATGACAAGTTGGCCCTGAGGAAGCCAGCTATTCTCAACCACTTCATTGCTCCATTCTTCCAAGAATGAAGAGGCAAATACACATACGACACCAGCTTGATATGTCCCTTGTCCCCAATCTTTTTACCCACAGAGTAACAGGCCTGGTGCTCTCTATCTTTTTCTGTTTGTCCTAGGTGTTGGAAGAGCTGACAAATCAGAACTGAAGAGGATTGTTAAAGAGACCCATGAGGAACACCTAATGCTGCAGTGACTTCTTTCTGCTGCATGCTCTCCTTCCCATACTGTCCTGTTGTGTTTCAACGCCTCTTAACCCCCTTTCCTGAATAGAGTTGCCTTGCCCCTGATCAGATTTAGGTTTGTACCTAATCCCAATTTCAACTCCATCACTCTCTCTCCCCTACACCTTAATACACACACAGGCGCACAATACTGTCATTTTAAATTAGTGCTGTAATGACGCTCTTATCAGGTTACGTGTTAACTGTTGTTACTTTTATTGTCAATTAGTGTTAATTTGTTGTTCATGTTGTTACCAATTTGAATAAATGCATTTTATGTACAAATGTTTTGCTGTATTTACATTTAGAATATTTCAGGAATCATTTCCCCCGTAAATTTAGTGTTAGCAGCTTATTAATACTGTAATTTTGCTTTACACCAGAGATACTGTAATATATTTTTCAGTACAATTTTCTTAATGTAAAACATCACATCATCCCTGCTTTAAATTTACACTTGTGTAAGAGGTGGGTTTTAGGGTGTGTGTGTGTATGTGTGAGATATGAAAGTAGAAGCAACATAGCAGTGAGTGTCAGATCAGTGTTGTGTTGTCACTAGTTGGCCCTTGTGGCCTTTAAGTATACATTTACCGAGAGCAATAATTTCAAGCAAATTATATTAATTTCAGCCCAACATAACTAATTTCAGTCAGCAGCTTGATTTGATCCTCTTGTTTCCGTAGCGGGAAAATGGAAAAATTTGAAAAATTGTGACACATTGCCGAGTGTTATTTTAGATAAATGGTAGGCTTACAGGCTTATTGTTCTGAGTAAATCAGTGAGGTTCTCTTTAATACGTTTTTGAACAGCCTGGTTCACTGCTACATGTTTCTCTGGAGAGAAGCCTGATGTCAGCTGTTCAATTAATTTAAAATGACAGCTCAATATATTCCTCTCTACCATTGAGACGGTGTGTGTGTGTGTGTGTATACCTTTAACGCGTGTGTGTCAGTAAGAACAAAGATGTGTGTGTCAGTAGAAAGATATTTAGTTATCCCAGTGAATCATTCAGACTACAGAGGCAGACTGAGCACTGGCAGCAAAATCGTCTACAATATTTATTTTCCTCTCAAACACTGTCAGCCACATCAAAGGTCTGTTAGGTGGTTCAACTAGTTCTAAGCCAACGGCAGACATGTCTATGGAAAAATACATTTCGAACAGTTACATTTGCATAGAAGATAATAATTTGTAGTGCTGTTAAATTGAAAGCCATTAGCTGAAAAGATGACTCCCACTCCGCCAAACTCTTCTCCTGTTTAAATCACTCTACATATGTTTTATTAGAAAGAAGGAGATGGTAACACCCATAAATAGATTCATGGCTGGAATTAACTATTAGCACATAACTTGCAAAAGTAAATTCACACCAGTTCCTTTCATTTTCACTAAACCTCAAAATGATTAATTCATTAAAAATGCAAAAATGTGTTCCTCAAATGTAAAATAAGACTTTTCTTTGATTACAGCTAAAATGTGAATTATATAGCAGAATACTTATAATTCATTCTAACGCAGCAAAAACTTTTTAAAAAACAGACGAATTCCCAGTACAATATTCCATTTTGAAACCTATCCGATCCCAGGTGGTAGAGAATGCGGCTTTCAAAGGCAATTTCCGATAGAGCCTACATGTGCAGCATTTACCATGAATACAATCTCCACACATGCATTGCTTTTAAAATCTACATTGTCTTCAACCCTTGATCAGATCGTATCCTGTCTGGGCAACACAGCTGATTCAAAAAAAATGTAAGACAGTGAAAAAATAATATAACAATTAAATCAACTACAACCAGCATCAACATCACTGACTACTTTCTACTCCTGTCGACGTTCATTCAGGAATGAATGTAAAAATATAATGTATAGCATCCATGTAAACAATCCTTAAGCACAGCTAGCAGACATTTTAGTCATTTAGCAGATGCTCTTATCCAGAGTGACGTACAACACACACACACACACACACACACACACACACACACACACACACACACACACACACACACACACACACACACACACACACACACACACACACACACACACAGTGTTAGTGATGGAGCCTGGTATAGAACATAGCCAGAGAAACAAGATCAATAGGGAGGCTTGTGTTCCAAATAGAACCTGGAAGCATTCCAAGTGGGAACACTCAGAAGAACATTAGGCAGTTCTACGCATGGCATGGCTGGTGATTGTCGGGACAGAGACAGAGTGGGGGCAGAAATAGGTTTAGTGTGACAAGCAGACAGGCATTAACAAATGACAGAGAGGACTGGGTAGATAGACACCAGACACAGATGGGGGCAGGGAAAGATGTTAGACTGAACACAAAAAGAGGAGAATAAGCCTTTGAATATAATTGATTTATCCATTTTCTGTGTGTCATTGTGTGTGTGTGTGAGAGATGTGAATGTACAGTTGAAGTCGAAAGTTTACAAACACTTGTATTCCAAGGCCTACCTTCAAACTCAGTGCCTCTTTGCTTGACATCAAGGGAAAATAAAAATAAATCAGCCAAGACCTCAGAAAAAAATTGTAGACCTCCACAAGTCTGGTTTGTCCTTGGGAGCAATTTCCAAACACCTGCAGATACCATGTTCATCTGTACAAACAATAGTACACAAGTATAAACACCATGGGACCACACAGCACTTAGGTTGGAGTCATACCGTCAAACCACTCAGAAAGAAGACATGTTCTGTCTCCTAGAGATGAACGTACTTTGGTGCGAAAAGTGCAAATCAATCCCACAACAACAGCAAAGGACCTTGTGAAGATGCTGGAGGAAACACATACAAAAGTATCTATATCCACAGTCAAACAAGTACAATATTGACATAATCTGAAAGGCAGCTCAGCAAGGAAGAAGATCCCAACCGTGAAGCACAGGGTGGCAGCATCATGTTGTGGGGGTGCTTTGCTGCAGAAGGGACTGGTGCACTTCACAGAATAGATGGTATCATGAGGGAGGGAAATTGTGTGCATATATTGAAGCAACATCTCAAGACATCAGTCAAGGAGTTAAAGCCTGGTAGCAAATGGGTCTTCCAAATTGACAATGACCCCAAGCACACATCCAAAGTTGTGGCAAAATGGCTTAAGAACAACAAAGTAAAAGGTATTGGAGTGGCCATCACAAAGCCCTGACCTCAATCCCATAGAAAATTTGTGGGCAGAACTGAAAAAGTGTGTGCGAGCAAGGAGGCCTACAAACCTGACTCAGTTACACCAACTCTGTCAGGAGGAATGGGCCAAAATTCACCCAACTTATTGTGGGAAGCTTGTTGAAGGCTACCCGAGACGTTTGACCCAAGTTAAACAATTTAAAGGAAATGCTACCTAATACTAATTGAATGTATGTAAACTTCTGACCAACTTGGGATGTGATGAAAGAAATAAACCTGAAATAAATCACCCTTCTATTTTTCTGACATTTCACATTATTAAAATAAAGTGGTGATCCTAACTGACCTAAAACAGGGAATATTTTCTACGATTAAATGTCAGGAATTATGAAAAACTGAGTTTAAATGTATTTGGCTAAGGTGTATGTAAACTTTCGACTTCAACTGTGTGTATTTGTGTGTGTGTATGCTATTCTGTATTCCCCCCAAAACACACACACACACACACAGAGAGAAACACACTCATGTCTGAGCAAGCCTTCTATCAGTCCAGATTTGACACACACAGCAGCAGCGTAGCACCATTCTGTCACTCCCAGTCAGCTAATGAACGAGAGGACGCTCTCACTCAAGGCTACCTGACCCTCTGCCACACTGACAGGCAACAATGCTAATCGATTTACACACACACCACCTCATATGTGCAACTCAATTAGTCCCCTTAGCAGAAACAGAGGCCCCATTCAGAACAGTAGGACTTTGTTAGTAGCTACAAGACACACTGACACAGCCAATTATTTTCATTTCAGACTGGTACAACTGGGCACAGACGTCATTTCAACGTCTATTCCACGTCGGTTCAATGTAATAACATTGCAATTATGTGAAAACAACATTGATTCAACCAGTGTGTTACCAGTGGGGTCCTTGTTAATTTTCAGTAGCACTCAGGCCTCAAAATTGTAAAAATAATTCTAGACAAGAACTACACTAGCTACAGTACTTTAAGGCTACAGATTGTAATGCAACATATTTTAGAATGTCTTTTCCCCTAAGGCTCAAGTATTACATTTGACTTATTAATGTAATAGATTGCTTGTCAGGTTGTTTTTATGGTCATACTAACCACATTTAAAATATAGGAAATTAGACGTTAGTGCCAAGTGATTGTTCTAATATTAAACAGCTCACCGCATTCAGGTTTTATTGCTTTCCAGAGACAGCCATTCCAGGATTGTTCAAAGGCATTCCTTCATCTAATGTTCCAATAGGACATGGAGCAGAATGTGAAAGGGATTCATTAATGCCATGTTGAAGCTGCATCACCAAACCCTTTTCTGGTAATGAAACTCATTCAAGTGAAACTGACAGTGTTTTAGCAACATCAAATGTTATAAAAATCTGTTCATATACACCCCCAGGAAGACTATGATGTATTTTTTTACGTTTTTACGAGCACTTAGATCAAATCAAACTTTGTTGTATTCGGCGGATGTAACAAGTGTAAACTTTACCGTGAAATTCTTTACTTACAAGCCCTTAACCAACAGTGCAGTTCAAGAAGAAGAAAATAAAAAGTTATAATAAAAAGTAACAATAACAGGGCTATATACAAGGGGCACGAGTCAGTGTTCAGGGGTACAGGCTAGTTGAGGTAAACTGTACATGTAGGTGGGGTCGAAGTGACTATGCATAGGTAAAAAAAAAACAGCGAGTAGAAGCAGTGTACAAAGGGGGGTCAATGTAAATTGTCTGGTGGCGATTTTTATAAATTGTTCAGCAGTGTAATGGCTTGGGGGTAGAAGCTGTTGAGGAGCCTTTTGGTCCTCGACTTGGTGCTCCGGAACCGCTTGCTGTGCGGTCGCAGAGAGAACAGTCTATGACTTGGGTGACTGGAGTTTCTGACAATTCTCTGGACTTTCCTCTGACACCGCCTATTATATACAGTGCCTTGCGAAAGTATTCGGCCCCCTTGAACTTTGCGACCTTTTGCCACATTTCAGGCTTCAAACGTAAAGATATAAAACTGTATTTTTTTGTGAAGAATCAACAACAAGTGGGACACAATCATGAAGTGGAACGACATTTATTGGATATTTCAAACTTTTTTAACAAATCAAAAACTGAAAAATTGGGCGTGCAAAATTATTCAGCCCCTTTACTTTCAGTGCAGCAAACTCTCCAGAAGTTCAGTGAGGATCTCTGAATGATCCAATGTTGACCTAAATGACTAATGATGATAAATACAATCCACCTGTGTGTAATCAAGTCTCCGTATAAATGCACCTGCACTGTGATAGTCTCAGAGGTCCGTTAAAAGCGCAGAGAGCATCATGAAGAACAAGGAACACACCAGGCAGGTCCGAGATACTGTTGTGAAGAAGTTTAAAGCCGGATTTGGATACAAAAATATTTCCCAGGCTTTAAACATCCCAAGGAGCACTGTGCAAGCGATAATATTGAAATGGAAGGAGTATCAGACCACTGCAAATCTACCAAGACCTGGCCGTCCCTCTAAACTTTCAGCTCATACAAGGAGAAGACTGATCAGAGATGCAGCTAAGAGGACCATGATCACTCTGGATGAACTGCAGAGATCTACAGCTGAGGTGGGAGACTCTGTCCATAGGACAACAATCAGTCGTATATTGCACAAATCTGGCCTTTATGGAAGAGTGGCAAGAAGAAAGCCATTTCTTAAAGATATCCATAAAAAGTGTTGTTTAAAGTTTGCCACAAGCCACCTGGGAGACACACCAAACATGTGGAAGAAGGTGCTCTGGTCAGATGAAACCAACATTGAACTTTTTGGCAACAATGCAAAACGTTATGTTTGGCGTAAAAGCAACACAGCTCATCACCCTGAACACACCATCCCCACTAACAAACATGGTGGTGGCAGCATCATGGTTTGGGCCTGCTTTTCTTCAGCAGGGACAGGGAAGATGGTTAAAATTGATGGGAAGATGGATGGAGCCAAATACAGGACCATTCTGGAAGAAAACCTGATGGAGTCTGCAAAAGACCTGAGACTGGGACGGAGATTTGTCTTCCAACAAGACAATGATCCAAAACATAAAGCTAAATCTACAATGGAATGGTTCAAAAATAAACATATCCAGGTGTTAGAATGGCCAAGTCAAAGTCCAGACCTGAATACAATCGAGAATCTGTGGAAAGAACTGAAAACTGCTGTTCACAAATGCTCTCCATCCAACCTCACTGAGCTCGAGCTGTTTTGCAAGGAGGAATGGGTAAAAATGTCAGTCTCTCGATGTGCAAAACTGATAGAGACATACCCCAAGCGACTTACAGCTGTAATCGCAGCAAAAGGTGGCGCTACAAAGTATTAACTTAAGGGGGCTGAATAATTTTGCACGCCCAATTTTTCAGTTTTTGATTTGTTAAAAAAGTTTGAAATATCCAATAAATGTCGTTCCACTTCATGATTGTGTCCCACTTGTTGTTGATTCTTCACCAAAAAATACAGTTTTATATCTTTATGTTTGAAGCCTGAAATGTGGCAAAAGGTCGCAAAGTTCAAGGGGGCCGAATACTTTCGCAAGGCACTGTAGGTCCTGGATGGCAGGAAACTTGGCCCCAGTGTTGTACTCAGCCATTTGCACTACCCTCGACTTACCAAGCAGATGCCGAGCAGTTGCCATATCAGGCGGTGATGCAACTGGTCAGGATGCTCTCGATGGTGTAGCTGTAGAACCTTTTGAGGATCTGGGGACCCATGCCAAACCTTTTCAGTCTCCTGAGGGGGAAAAGGTTTTGTCATGCCCTCTTCACGACTGTCTTGGTATGTTTGAACCATGATAGTTCGTTGATGCGGACACAAAGGAACTTAACTCTCGACCCCCTCCACTACAGCCCCGTCAATGTTAATGGGGGCCTGTTTGGCCTGCCTTTTCCTGTAGTTCACGATCAGCTCCTTTGTCTTGCTCACATTGAGGGAGGGGTTGTTGTCTTGGCACCACACTGCCAGTTCTCTGACATCCTCCCTATAGACCGTCTCATCATTGTCGGTGATCAGTTCTACCATTGTTGTGTCGTCAGCAAATGTAATGATGGTGTTGGAGTCGTGTTTGGCAACGCAGTCATGGGTGAACAGGGAATACAGGAGGGGACTAAGTACACACCCCTGAGGGGCCCCAGTGTTAAGGATCAGCGTGGCAGACGTGTTGTTGCCTACTCTTACCACCTGGGGGCAGCCTGTCAGGAAGTCGAGGATCCAGTTGCAGAGGGAGGTGTTTAGTCCCAGAGTCCTTAGCTTAGTGATGAGCTTCGTAGGCACTATGGGGTTGAACGCTGAGCTGTAGTCAATGAACAGCATTCTCACATAGGGGTGTTCCTTTTGTCCAAGTGAGAAAGGGCAGTGTGGAGTGCGATTGAGATTGCGTCCTCTGTGGATCTGTAGGGTCTGAATGCGAATTGGAGTGGGTTATGACCAGCCTTTCAAAGCACTTCATGGCTACCAACGTGAGTGCAACGGGGCGGTAATCATTTAAGCAGGTTACCTTTGCTTACTTGGGCACAGGGACTATGGTGGTCTGCTTGAAACATGTAGGTATTACAGACTCAGTCAGGGAGAGGTTGAAAATGTCAGTGAAGAAACTTGCATGCTTTGAGTATACGTCCTGGTAATCTGTCTGGCCCCGTGGCTTTGTGAATGTTGACCTGTTTAAAGGTTTTGTTCACATCGGCTACAGAGAGCGTTATGACGCAGTCATCCAGAACAGCTGGTGCTCTCGTGCATGCTTCAGTGTTGCTTGCCTCGAAGCAAGCATAAAAGGCATTTAGCTCGTCTGGTAGGATTGCGCCACCGGGCAGCTCACGTCTGTGTTTATCTTTGTAGTTTGTAATAGTTTTCATGTCCTGCCACATCCGACGAGCGTCAGAGCCGGTGTAGTAGGATTCAATCTTAATCTTGTATTGACGCTTTGCTTGTTTGATGGTTCGTCTGAGGGCGTAGCGGATTCTCAGAAGGATCTCCAATCTGCGGCATCTTTTCTTCACGCAAAAGGCCTGTTCCAGTGAAAGCAGGATATCGTTCTCGTCGGACTCTTTAAAGGAAAAAGTTTCTTCCAGTCCACGGCGAGAAGTCGCTTTTCTGATGTCCAGAAGTTATTTTCGGTCATGAGACAACAGCAGCAACATTATATACACAATAAGTAAAAAAATAAGTTAGACAAAACGCAAAAAAATTATATAAAATTGCACAATTGGTTGGGAGAATGTAAAACGTCAGTCATGGTCTTCGGCACCATCTTATATGGTAATTGTCTTACTTTCAAATAATGTTTGGGAATGACGTAGAGTAAGGCATTTGTGAAAATTCTATAGCAATGTATAGTGGGAAAGCGGCCGTGTGTTTGGACAATTAATAGAGCCGGTATGACAAAAAAAAATGTTTTACTGTTCTAATTACGTTGGTAACCAGTTCTAATAGCAATAAGGCACCCCAGGGGTTTGTGGTATGAACTGTAGGCAATAAACAGCTGCTAATGGCTGTATCCAGGAACTCTGTGTTGCGTCATACTTAAGAACAGCTCTTAGTTGTTGTATATTGGCCATACCATACCCCCTTCTGCCTTATTGCTTAATCATAGCAGTCAAACAAGTTAAATCGACATCCATTGATGGAAAATGATCTGGCGAGTTTCATAAGGTCAAATTATCTTTTCTCTTGCGATATATTACATCATGTCATAGCTCGCAATAATTATTATTTTGAGGAAAACCACATTTTGCTTCTGTCGTTACAAGTTACTACGATAATCCTTAATTGGTTCGATTATGGAAAAAGGGTTTATGTAAAATATGGAACTCCTCTTGCTGTGAATAAAAAATATGTTCGTTTTTAGGTAGGTTTAGAGTGGTCAAGAGGACTGGATATTTTGGCTACATCTGGCAACCCTGTTGGCAGTCAAAATTGCACTGATAAACTATGGGGAATAGTAGCAGGCTCGCCCTTCTGTAGCTTGCATGCCAATGCATTCTTGTCTCGACCCACGTTTTGACAACTGAATGGGAACTGCCTGGCCGCCCATTTTATCAATGCCACATTTGATTGACAACTAAGCTTTATGCATGCTATCTGTGGATAACAGTTGTTCAAGATCAGCATAGCTAGCAAAGTGATTCACATTTGCTTGCTAGCCAAATGACACCTGCATCTCTAGCTGTAGCCACTGAAAAATGATATTAGGGGAGGAAGTTGGTCACTTACCCATTGAGTTTACATACTCCCAGCAGCTACTGTAGCTAGCTAGCTAAGGTTAGGCACTGGGTTGTTTGCTTGCTAAATAAAATAGCTTCATAAATAGATACGCTAGTCTATTAGCCACATTATAACTGACTTGTGATCTTTGCCATTTCTGGTTTGATTGTATTGACAATCCCAGCCTTAGTAACATTTGTCAGCTTTTGTCCAAAATATGGAGTCACTAAAACTGAAATAGTGCATCCTGAATGGTTGGAGGCAGCAATCAATGTACCAACCCGATAGCAATATTTTTTGGACAACCAAGAAATGTATTAGTGAATCATATTAATCATGCATTGAACTGCATCCATCTATTCTGACAACAATGCCTTGTTGAGTCAAACATAATCTATTTTTAAAACCTCTTATAAAGTTGGTTTTGTAGCATAAACTGGGAATTGTATATTTTTTACTGATATTATGATTGTTTGTTTCATGTCTGCAACGTAGTTGAAACGCTGTCAGTTCCACTTTAACTCCTATTGTCTTTCAACACTATGGCCTGCTACTGTATCTATGTATCTTGCTCTATCATCCTCTCCTACGCTCTTCACGACCACCTGCTTCTGAGAAAGCCTTTAAATAACATCTCATTAAACGAGGAATAGCGTGGTGAGGAAGAAAACTATTTGATTTCTGGCCCAAATGGAATATCCAAATGGAATAAATGGGAGAGCAAGGCATGCTCAGAGAAGAGACATGGTCATCTTAGTGTGTGTAGGACATGGCTTTGATATTCCCACTCTCATCCCAAAGGCATAGGTGTGTGTGATGGGGAGAGGGATAGGGTGTGTGTGTGTGCACGTGCCTGTCCGCTTGTGCATGGCGAAATCCATTTCAGAATCAGTGTATCACCTCACGCAAACTCTCACACATGCCTCATTGCACAAAAATCTAATTTACCAGAGTGGTCCCCAAAGGTGACAGTGGTTTTAAAACCATTCCAGGCAATTACACAGATGAAATCCTGCTCTACTTGTGACCTCCGGTCACAAACCTGCTGCCTCTAAATCTTCCAGAGTATCCCCCACACTACACTTATAACTGCAGACATCCGAACCTAACAGCTAAAGAGCATTTAGAGAACCAGTTAACCTAAATAACCTTACAGCTCAAGAATGTTTACTTACCAGTCAGTGACCACAAGCATGTCTGCAGTAACAGTGCATTGTTAGGTATCTAGCTGATTTACCATAGACCATACACTTTTACCTTTAGCCTTTACTCTCTGTTCATTTCCTTAGCTATACCCTTACCGGAAAAAAAAAACAGTCTGGCAAACAGTTGTGGCAAACCTTTGGCCAATTTGTGCAAGCTCATAATAAAATTCGAAATCAAATAGCTAAATGATTAATAGTCTGACCATCTTAAATTCCATGTGTCAGCTTAGAATTTCTCTGTCCTCAGTTTGATTGTATTTTTTTTGCCTTGTAACGGATTGCTTCTAGAAATACAGAAGGAAAAATACATCCAGATGAGTTAGCTACAAGTTTAAAGCAATTACATATCTAATTGTTACAAATTCTAAATGTATTGGCTACATTTTTGAGAATAATACATGCATTTACTTATCTTATCAAAACTTGAAGATGATACACTCATTTATCACGCAAATAAAGTGTGATGAGTGAGAGCGCCGCAAACATATTTGCATCCCCCTCGCAATACCACAGGAAGGGGATCGGTATCCATCTGCAAAAGTTAAGTTTTGCTCTGATGTCAAATCAACTCGAATTGTCGCTAGCTTGCTACCTAAGATGTTGTGCTAGCTGACATGCTACTGAACCGTGATACTAGAATATTGTTATTAAAAGGACAGCAACATATTCACCTAGAAATATAAGTGTTTAGGCAAATCATTATTTAGCTACCTATCAAATAAATTGTGCAAAAATATGATAGCTAACATTAGCTAGCTAAGCTCTAGTCTCTAGTGGCACTCTAGTCTCTAGTGGCACTGACAGAATGAAACTATCCTAGAAAACATGACATTGCTAACTAGGCATCATTTAGCTAATAAAATGTTAAAGTTTATTAGGAAGTTTAATTAATAAGTTACTCACCGGACAACTTTGGTAGGTACTGTAGATAGTTTAGTTTCCATTTTTCAACAGATATTTTTAGTCCCCTTGATTAGTCATCAATGGTTACTGGTCTTGAAACTCGTGTGTTCACCAGAAACGACTTCTGGGAAACTGTTGCCACTAGTAGCAATAAATATTATTGTTGTCAAAGGTTTGCCGCAGATTCACCACTAGTGGCAAACTTTTGCATACTTCTGGTAACATTTTACGACACACTATTTACTTTGCAAGAAGTTTGCAGCAACAGATACATTTATGTACTAGTTGAACTGCTTTGAATTTCTAAAGTGAATGTGGTCATAAAATAACAGATAAACCATGAGATGTATCTTGTGAATTACATGTACACTATATTTTAATTCAGGTCATTCAATTTCAGTGCTGTGAAGCAAGGCTGTAACTAATGGGTGTGTAATTGCTCCTGGTTTATCGGGCTGCAGTTGATGATAATTAATTTCAGCATGCTCGATAAGAGTCATATCTGTGGAAAAACAAAGGAAATAGTAGTCACCAGCAGCCTCTAGGCAGATTCAGACGTAAACATTAGTTTATAGGGCCCTTTTCTCCGTATCTGGAGAGAGTTGATAGGGGAAAGAGAGAGGGAGGGGTGAGGGAAATGGAGAGAGAGGAAGAGAGATCAAGATATATTTTGAAAACACTGTGCCTTATTCGTATTGGCTAACTGACAACAACAACAACAAAAAACATGCATTGTCTGCTAAACAAACATAAATCTGTGGCCAAAGACAGTCTCCAATGGCAGAAGATTGTTGCGGCCTTATGTTCCACCCAGGATGACGTGGACTAAATAAGTACAGTGCCTTGCACAAGTATCCATCCCCGTGGTGTTTTTACTATTATGTTGCATTGAAACCTCGGATTTAGACAGATTTGAAGTAGAATGAAAAAAAAATTGTTTCAAAGAATTATAAATATTTTTTAAAACACACAAAAGTGGTGCGTGCATATGTATACACCCCATTTGCTATGAAGCCCCTAAATAAGATCTGGTGCAACCAATTACCTTCAGAAGTCACATAATTAGTTAAATAAAGTCCACGTGTGCAATCTAAGTGTCACATGATCTGTCACATGATCTCAGTATATATACACCTGTTCTGAAAGGCTCCAGAGTCTGCAACACCACTAAGCAAGGAGCACCACCAAGCAAGCAGCACCATGAAGACCAAGGAGCTCTCCAAACAGGTCAGGGACAGAGTTGTGGAGAAGTACAGATTAGGGTTGGGTTGTAAAAAAATATCCAAAACTTTGAACATCCCACGGAGCACCATTAAATCCATTATTAAAAAATGGAAAGAATATGGCACCACAACAAACTAATGGACCAGGCAAGGAGGGCATTAATCAGAGAGGCAACAAAGAGACCAACGATAATCCTGAAGGAGCTGCAAAGCTCCACAGCGGAGATTGGAGTATCTGTCCATAGGACCACTTTAAGCCATACACTCCACAGAGCTGGGCTTTACGAAAGAGTGGCCAGAAAAGTCATTGCTTAAAGAAAAAAATAAGAAAACACATTTGGTGTTCATCTGGGAGACTCCCCAAACATATGGAAGAAGGTACTCTGGTCAGATGAGACTAAAATGTTTGACCTTCAAGAAAAACGCTATGTCTGGTGCAAACCCAACACCTCCCATCACCCTGAGAACACCATCCCCACAGTGAAGCATGGTGGTGGCAGCATCATGCTGTGGGGATGTTTTTCATCGGCAGGGACTGGGAAACTGGTTAGAATTGAAGGAATGATGGATGGCGCTAAATACAGGGAAATTCTTGAGTGAAACCTGTTTCAGTCTTCCAGAGATTTGAGACTGGGATGTAGGTTCACTTTCCAGCAGGACAATGACTGGTTAAAGGGTAAACATTTAAATGTCTTGGAATGGCCTAGTCAAAGCCCAGACCTCAATCCAATTGAGAATCTGTGATATGACTTCAGTATCGCTGTGCACCAGCGGAACCTATCCAACTTGAAGGAGCTGGAGCAGTTTTGCATTGAAGAATGGGCAAAAATCCCAGTGACTAGATGTGCCAAGCTTATAGAGACATACCCCAAGAGACTTGCAGCTGTAATTGCTGCAAAAGGTGCCTCTACAAAGTATCTGTTTTTACAAAGTATCTGTTTTTATCTTGTTTGTTTCACAATCAAAATATTTTGCATCTTGAAAGTGGTGTCATGTTGTGTAAATCAAGTGATACAAACCCTCCAAAAATCACTTTTAATTCCAGGTTGTAAAGCAACAAAATAGGAAAATGCCAAGGTAGGTGAATACTTTCGCAAGCCACTGTAAGTAAAGATAAATGTTGCTACAGTATTGCATAAAAACAGGATGAATCATTCTCTACTATTGTATTCCCTTATTGTACATCCACCATCCAGACCTACTGATGAAGGAAATTTGATCTACATTGGACAATGAGAAGGATCGTCATGTGTCTACCACTGATTCATAGGCCTATAACTCAACATTCAGAATTGTCTCACTCTCTACTGTTTATAATAGAGTCCCTGTTTGAGTGATTAATAGTATTCACCCATTGTGATTGAAAGTTGCATTATCCCCTTATCTCCAGTAGAGACAGACATTACCATACATTGCATCAGCTGATAACCTCATTGGTGGAGATTTCTCCTGGTCTTATTCTCCCAACCAATCACAGCATACTAATTGCAACTCTCCTAATTACAATTACAGATTCTGTTTTGCCATCGCTGCATCCATGCATATTGAAACAGGAATCCTCTCTGAGATGTAAAAACAAGGTCATATTTCATACCCACACGCACTTCAAGCTGGCACATTGAAAGTGCGCTCTAACTGCAGCGTACATACTGAAAAATGCCCTTGTTGCTTGATTAAATTAGACATTCAGTATAATCATCCCGTACATTTGTGTTGAATCACAGGTGGAGAAAAAGGCCTTCATCCCATCAAGGACCTGATGGGCCTTTAAATTCCAAGCAGGCCTTTTTAGAGAGAGAGGGAGGGGGAAGCAAAAGGAAGGGAATAATTCTGAGGGTGGAAAACATTTTCTAAGGCAGGCATTTGAGCCTCAAAAAGGCCATTAAAGAGAATCTTTCGGTAAACTTTCCAAATGTCGACAAAATAAAATTGTCTAGACAAGGTGAGATCTTTTGTCTGTAAAATTAATTATTCAAAAAATGTCGGTTGAAACACTTATGCGCAAATATTGATATAATAACCGTCATAACAAACTACAGATGAAACAAGTTATGATGAACTTCACAGGGTGGTGAAAGTGCAAGATGGTGAGCTTGATGCTCCTTTCCAATAAATATCTACTTCTGGGGACATAATTATCGATGCTTGGCTGCAGTTTGAAAAACAATGTAGGCTATGCGTGCTCCATAGTCAACTGCGCCCACGTAGCCAATACCAGAGTGGGCACAATGCTAAATGCAAATCTCCAGATCGTATGAGCTGGTAGCATAGCTAGCAGTAGTGGTGGTAGTCAAAGTCATGTTTCGACTGTAATGCAGTTGATTGGTGACGATGAAATGAACACATCTTGGTGTTGACAACCACACAAGCATTATACTCAGATTTTTACCCCAACATAGTGAGAAAAACACATATAAACAATAGCCTAAATGTAGGCAAATTTTGCTGGTGGGCAATGAGGAGATTAGTGATATTTCCCCCACTGCATCTTCCCCACACGCATTTCCATTGTTTTGGTCAGTGCCATTGACCTTTTTACCACGTCTATTAGATAGCTACGTTTGCTCTAACTCTTAGTACATTTAGCAAGCTAGCTAATCAAATCAAATTGTATTGGTTGCGTACAAAATATTTTGCAGATGATATTGTAGGTGCAGCAAAATTGTTGTCCAACAGTGTAGTAATACCTAACAATACAAGACAATAAGCAGAAATAAAAAATAAAATCAGGACGAGCAATGTCAGAGTCCAGAATACAAATATACTGTATACACATTCAAATACAATACAATAAGCAGAAATAAAAAATAAAATCAGGACGAGCAATGTCAGAGTCCAGAATACAAATATACTGTATACACATTCAAATATAGGTATACCACCCCGTTCACAAATGACCTATGCAAATTCGAGCATGTGGAATGATCATCAGTGCCAGGTTCGCTGGATCCATTATCTCAGAAACGGCCACCCTCCTGGGATTTTCACACACGACAGTGTCTAGGTTTTATCGAGAATGGTGCAACAAACAAAAAAAACATCCAGTCAGTCTGTGCAAAAACATCTCGTTGATAAGAGAGGTCGAAGGAGAATGGATAGAATCGTCCAAGCAAACAGGTGGGCTACAAACAGACAAATAACGTCGCTGTAACGGGTGTCGTCGGTAGGATGAGACCAAGGCGCAGCGTTCTTTGAGTTCCACATAATTTATTAACGAAGTGAAACTTTAGAAAATACAAAAGATTACAACGACAGAACAGCTTTGTTGTGCAAACTACCTGCACACAAACAAAATAACATGATCCCACACAGAAGGAGGGAAAAGGGCTGCCTAAGTATGATTCCCAATCAGAGACAACGATAGACAGCTGCCTCTGATTGGGAACCACACTCAGCCAGAAAAATAAATAAAAAAAAGAACATAGAATACCCACCCAAATCACACCCTGACCAAACCAAAATAGAGACATAAAAAGGCTCTCTAAGGTCAGGGCATGATAGTCGCATTACAATAGTGGTGTGCAGAACAACATCTCGGAATGCACAACTCGTCGATCATTGTCATTGATGGGCTATTGCAGCAGACAACCACACCGGGTTCCACTCCTATCAGCTAAAAATTAGAAGAAGCAGCTCCAGTGGGCACCAGCACTGGACAATTGAGGAGTGGAAAAACATTGCCTGGATCATGACAGCCAATTCAGTTTACTTGAGTCGCCTCTGCATTCCCTAGACCTCAACGTAAAGGCGCATCTTCATGATGAGACGGAACAGGCTGTTTGCAGCATGAATGTACCACCGTCCAATCTGCAGAAACGCCATCACGTCAGCCTGGACCAACATCTCAGTGGAACATTTCCGACACCTTATAGAATACCTTAAAGAAGTCAGGCTGTTCTACAGGCAAAGGTGGGTCTGACTCAGTACTAGATGGGTGTACCTAATAAACCGATAAGTGTATATATGATGGTGTGTATAAACATTATGGACAGAGTATGAATAGAAAAGGTGTGTACAGCAGTAGTTGTATAGGATTAGCCTTGACTAGAATACAGTATATACACATATGAAGTGGGTAAAACAGTACACGTTATTAAAGTGACCAATGTTCAATGACTAGGTACATAGGGTATCTGTCTCTAAGGTGCAGGGTTGAGTACCAGGTTCTAGCCGACTAGTAACAGTGACTACATTTCAGGGCAGGGTACTGGGCGGAGGCTGGCTAGTGGTGACTATTTAACATTCTGATGACCTGGAGATAGAAGCTGTTATTCAGTCTCTCGGTCCCAGCTTTGATGCACCTATACTGCATCTACCTTCTAGATGGTAGCACGGTGAACAGGCCGTGGCTCCGGTCTTCCTGTGACACTGGGTGCTGTGGATGTCCTTGAGGGCAGACTATGTGCCCCCAGTGATGTGTTGGGCTGACCACACCATGCTCTGGAGAGCCCTGCAGTTGCAGATGGTGCTAAAGCCAGACAGAACGCTCTCAATGGTGCATCTGTAGAAGTTTGTGAAGGTGCTATGGGCCAAGACAAATTTCTTCAGCCTCCTGAGGAGGGAGTTTTCACGTCATCACGCAACAGATGTCATCAGAGCTTGCAACAGAGCAGTGTCTTATCTACACTCGGTTTGTGTTTTTAATTAAATAGTTTTCATTAAATAGTTTTTAATCATAGCTAAAGTATGTATTACTACTGATTCCACGACAAGGTCAGCCTTTATGGCTGGGACCGCAAGTTTGTGTCTCGGACTCCTGTTAAGTAGCAGTTAGCTGCTAGCCATCATGAAAACGGAGCAAGTTAACGCTAGCAGTGTTAGCCCACCAGTGTTTTAATCCACGGCTGGGCACAAATCCTTCAGGTGTGAGCTGATTTCCAAACAATCACAAGAGGAAGATAATGTGTAAATGGGAAATGGACAGGGATTTGTCTGCCCTAAATGCTCTTCTATCAAACATATTAAGGAAGAGATCCTCTGGTGTTTAGCTCGGCTGTGAGAAAAGGATAAACTGCTTTCTAAGTACACCAACCTTGCTGTAACCCAGGCAAAACAAACCTCAGTTTTAAATGCCTCCTATAGCAAAGCTGGCGATGAGTCGGACGGCCATGGGAGACTGGGAGACTGGGCATTCGCAAGGCATAGGAGATCGGGGAGGCAGTCTGAACACCCTTAATCTATCCGAGAAGATCCAGACATCAAACAGCTTTGCTCCCGCTTGAGACGGAGCTAGCAGCCTCGGGAGTCAGCGTGGATCCTGGGTTTATACCAACAGAAGGCGACCACCCAGTGGCACCCTCCCCCACGGCCACCACAGTCCAGGTGTGGTGGCCGTAGAGAATGATTCCATCATGACCACCATCATTATGGGCAGCTTGATGGTGAGAGATTTTGGCCTGCCTACGGTCTGTTGACCGACCAAGGTCCACTGTCACCCAGGAGCCAGCGTCCATGACATGAACTCCCTCCTGCCCAAGGTTCTGACCAACCACCATCGTCACTCACATAAGTTTTAACGACCTTCATTTTAAGCAATCTGAGGAACTGCAGGAGGACTACAAAAAATGTTTTAAACACCCTCGCTAGCACAGGGAAGAGAATAAGTATCTCTGGCCACCTCTCGTGCTACCATTTAATATAAACTGAGCAATACCATAACCAAAATTGAACCTTGTGGAATGCCCACGTGAAATGTATTTTTTTCTTATTTATGTTCACCAAGGCTGACAAAAAAACTATTGACCGGTTAAAAAGGTCCTAAACAACCTCTCCAGTCTGTCCAGAAAGACATCATGGTCAACATTGTCGAATGCATCACTTAAATCCAACAGTAGAAGGACAGAGAGGTGTTTGGCATCTGTTTGGCATCTCTAAGATCATTCATTGCTTTAACTAAGACTATCTCTGTGCTGTGTTGGGCACGAAAACCAGATTGTAATTCTTCAAAAATGCAGTTCCCTAACATTTTTGGGGTCAGTGAGTAAATGTTTGGTCTTGTGAGTGGAAACTTGTACATTGTGAGAATTTTGAACTTCCGGTGCACGTTTACAGTGAACATTGAGGCTGTACCCTTACAGTTTTAGACAGTAGCCGAAAGTATATTGTGGCTATTTTGAGCATAAAGTAGGTCTACCAACAGAACCAATGGAGCAAATCCCATAACATTTTCACATGGAAATAGCTTTTGATTTCTATGATATAGCCTTCAGTAACCTACAGTATTTGTGGTGTTCAATGCAGGCCTACATTGCACGTCTTTACATAATGAAGCGCTTGATATGAATTCATTATTTTGTACTTGGTCTGTAACACCATGGGCCAAATACTGTAGGTTTTGTAAATTACATTGTGTTGTATGATGCAAGAAACCACTTTACAAAATGAAATGAATTATTATTACCATACCGAGAATTAGACAATGTAGGCTACATATATTCAAGCCTGTCTTAAAATTCAACACTGACCCTTTAATTAAGACATAAGCTATTTTTATCTTTGATTTAAAAAAAAATATACAGTATTTAACCAGGTAGGCTAGTTGAGAACAAGTTCTCATTTACAACTGCGACATGGCCAAGAATAAAGCAAAGCAGTTCGACACATACAGAGTTACACATGGAATAAAACATACAGTCAATAATACAGTAGGAAAAAAAAGTATATATACAGTGTGTGCAAATGAGGTAAGATAAGGGAGGTAAGGCAATAAATAGGACATGGTGGCGAAGTAATTTTATTTACCTGACTGGCTTTTCAAAGACAGCTTGAAATTTAGCCTACATGTGGTGTGCTCTTGTAGGAAGCAGTACCTCCCCATTGTTGACCTGTACTCATCTATAACTGGGCTAATAACAACAAATGTGCTTTGATCTGAAAAGAGCATTCACTCTCATATGACTGAAAGACCACTTGTGGGCTACCCCAGCAAATAGAATTCTACTCGGTTGCACTCTGGCTCTGTCTACAACAAAATCACAGACTTCAGTCTTGCAAAATTTGATTTGTTTTGGTTTGTTGCATTGAATAGGGGTTGATATAATGTTGATTCCCCCAGGGGTACGCGCAATGCGTCGGGGGTACGCCAAATAAAAATATGATTTACATTTATAAACAGGCCATTTATATTTTCCAACGAAGCTACACATTTGGGTGATGTTTTTGCTCACCTGAGTTCCCTGTTGGTTAAAAAAAGTAAGACCTGCTTCCATAGAGATACACACCAGCTCTACTGGTAGTTCTTGTCACGTTCTGACCTTTATTTCCTTTGTTTTGTCATTATTTAGTATGGTCAGGGTGTGAGTTGGGGTGGGCAGTCTATGTTTGTTTTTCTATGATTTGGGGATTTCTATGTTTCGGCCTAGTATGGTTCTCAATCAGAGGCAGGTGTCATTAGTTGTCTCTGATTGAGAATCATACTTATGTAGCCTGGGTTTCACTGTGTGTTTGTGGGTGTTTGTTTCCGTGTCTGTGTTTTTCACCACACGGTACTGTTTTGGGTTTCGTTCATTCCACGTTTATTGTTTTTGTATCTATTTCTTATTAAAAGAACCATGGACACTTACCACGCCGCATATTGGTCCTCCGATCCTTTTTGCCTCTCCTCTTCGGAAGAAGAGGAGGAAATCCCTTACAGTTCTGCTACTACCAGCAGTACTACACCTGCACCTGTCAACAACACAAGTTGTTCTGCTACCACGAGCACATCCAACGCTAGCATCAGTAATTCTACATTTGTTGTTAGCCCAGCTAGCATGAACACTGACAGTTGTGAATCTGATTCAGCCGAAGAGCTACTGCCCCCTTACCCGGGAAAACACCAAACAACAGACAGGGACGTTGGACCATCGAAGAGGGGCAAATGTGACGAGAACTACATTGATCTGGGCTTCACTTATATTGGGAGCAGTGCCTTTCCTCAGCCACAGTGTGTTATATGTACAAAAGTACTATCTCACAACTTGATGAAACCTTCACTCTTGTGCAGACATTTAGAAACAAAACATGCCATGAGTTTTTTGAGCGAGAATTAAGACGACTTAAGACATGTATAAAAGCAACAGATACCATTAATAAGAAGGGGCTAGAAGCATCTTGTATGGTGAGCTACCGAGTGGCTAAGACATGCAAGCTCCATACTATCCTTCTGCCGCAGATATGGCTGGGACAATACTGGGGGAAAAGGACCAAAAAACTATACGGACAATATCTTCATCAAACAACACTGTTTTACGACACATCAGTGACATGGCAGGAGATGTTTTGAAATAATTACTGCTTAGCATTCAAGCCAGTGAATTCTATGCGTTACAGCTGAATGAGTCAACAGACTTGGCGGGCCTGGCACAGCACCTGGTATATGTCCGTTACGTTTATGAGGGGTCAATTAAGGAAGACATTCTCTTCTGCAAACCACTGGAAACCAGGACAACAGGAGAGGGTATTTTTAAAGTACTGGACAGTTTTGTAACATCAATTGGACTTTGGTGGTCAAGATATGTTGGTATCTCTACTGATGGAGAAAAAGCCATGACAGGGAGACAAAGTGGAGTGGTAACGCGCTTGCAATCAGTTACGCCCGACACCACTTGGGTACACTGCAGCATCTACCGAGAGGCTCTTGCTGCCAATACATTGTGTGCACCTCAGTGAAAATGGTTAACTTTGTTAAATCAAGGCCCCTGAACTCTCATGTATTTTCTGCATTATGCAATGATACGGGCAGCAACAATGTAACGCTTTTACAACATACATACAAGTGTGCTGGTTATCAAGGGGCATTGACACGTGTTTTTGAATTGAGAGACAAGCTTAAAGTTTCTTTACTGACCATAATTTTCACTTGTCTGACTGCTTGCATGATGACGAGTTCCTCACACGACTGGCCTATCTGGGTGATGTTTTTTGATTGATCTGAAGCTAGGATTACAGGGACTCTCTGCAATCATATTCAATGTACGGTACAAAATGTAGGCTTTGATTAAGAAGTTGGAGCTCTTCTCTCTCTGCATTAACAAGGACAACACACAGGTCTTTCCATCATTGTATGATTTTTTGTGTGCCAATGAACTCAAGCTTACGGACAATGTCAAATGTCATATAGCGAAGCCCCTGAGTGAGTTGGGTGTGCAATTACACAGCTACTTTCGTGAAACGGATGACACAAACAACTGGATTAGTTATCCCTTTCATGCCTTGCCTCCAGTCCACTTACCGATATCTGAACAAGAGAGCCTCATCGAAATTGCAACAAGCGGTTCTGTGAAAATTTAATTGAATCAGAAGCCACTGCCAGATTTCTGGATTGGGCTGCACTCTGAGTATCCTGCCTTGGCAAATCGCGCTGTTAAGACACTGATGCCCTTTGCAAACACGTACCAATATGAGAGTGGATTCTCAGCCCTCACTAGCATGGAGGCTAAATACAGGCACAGACTGTAACGGGATTCGTCCTGTCCTCCTCTGACGAGGAGTATGAGATCGGACCAATATGCAGCATGGTACGTGTTCATCATGTTTTAATGAATAAAATCACTGAACACGAAAATACAAAATAACAAATTGAAAGACAGAAATGAAAACCGAAACAGTTCCGTGTGGAACACACAGACACAGAAAACAATCACCCACGAAACACTGGTGGGAAAAAGCTACCTAAGTAAGATTCTCAATCAGAGACAACTAACGACACCTGCCAACTAACGACACCTGGAAAATACTGTATGTTACCCCTTGGCATCGTTATCAGTGTTATCATTGATTTTTCACTGCTATGCAGACTATACACAACTTTACATTTCTGTGTCAACAGAGGATTTTAGCTCCACGGATAAATGATTAAGACTGTATTAGTGATCTATACAAAAGTATTTCAGCCACACCCGTTGTTGACAGATGTATAAAATCGAGCACACAGCAATGCAATCTCCATAGACAAACGCTTGCAGTAGAATGACCTTACTGAAGAACTCAGTGACTTTCAACGTGGCACCATCATAGGATGCCACCTATCCAACAAGTCAGTTCATCAAACATCTGGCCTGCTAGAGCTGGCCCGGTCAACTGTACAGTGGCTTGCGTAAGTATTCATCCCCCTTGGCATTTTTCCTATTTTGTTGCCTTACAACCTGGTATTAAAATAGATTTTTGGGGGATTTGTATCATTTGATTTAAACAACATGCCTACCACTTTGAAAATGCAAAATATTTTTTATTTTGAAACAAACAAGAAATAAGCCAATATTAACTGAACTTGAGTGTACATAACTATTCACCCCCCCCCCCCCCCCCCCCCCCCCAAAAGGCAATACTTTGTAGAGCCACCTTTTGCAGCAATTACAGCTGCAAGTCTCTTGGGGTATGTCTCTATAAGCTTGGCACATCTAGCCACTGGGATTTTTGCCCATTCTTCAAGGCAAAACTGCTCCAGCTCGCTCCTTCAAGTTGGATGGGTTCCACTGCTGTACAGCAATCTTTAAGTCATACCACAGATTCTCAATTGGATTGAGGTCTGGGCTTTGACTGGGCCATTCCAAGGCATTTAAATGTTTCCTCTTAAACCAGTCGAGTGTTGCTTTAGCAGTATGCTTAGGGTAATTGTCCTGTTAGAAGGTGAACCTCCGTCCCAGTCTCAAATCTCTGGAAGACTGAAACAGATTTCCCTCAAGAATTTCCCTGTATTTAGCGCCATCCATCATTTCTTAAATTCTCACCAGTTTCCCAGTCCCTGCCTATGAAAAACATCCCCACAGCATGATACTGCCACCACCATGCTTCACTGTGAGGATGGTGTTCTCGGGGTGATGAGAGGTGTTGGGTTTGCTCCAGACATAGCATTTTTCTTGATGGTCAAAAAGCTCCATTTTAGTCTCATCTGACCAGAGTACCTTCTTCCATACATTTGGGGAGTTGCCCACATGCCTTTGGGTGAACACCAAACGTGTTTGCTTATTTTTTTCTTTAACCTGTTGCGACGACCAAACCCGGATCCGGGATTCTATTTATAGACCTAAGCTCATTACCATAACGCAACGTTAACTATTCATGAAAATCGCAAATGAAATGAAATAAATATGCTAGCTCTCAAGCTTAGCCTTTTGTTAACAACACTGTCATCTCAGATTTTCAAAATATGCTTTTCAACCATAGGAAAACAATCATTTGTGTAACAGTAGCTAGCTAGCGTAGCATTTAGCGTTAGCATTAGCGTTAGCATTAGCGTTAGCATTTAGCAGGCAACTATCACAAAAACAAGTAAAGCCTTCAAATAAAATAACTTACCTTTGAAGAACTTCTGATGTTTTCAATGAGGAGACTCTCAGTTAGATAGCAGATGCTCAGTTTTTCCAAAAAGATTCTTTGTGTATTAGAAATAGCTCCGTTTTGTACATCACATTTGGCTACCAAAAAAATAAAAAAAATAAAATAAAATTCAGCCCTCAAAACTCGAACTTTTTTCCAAATTAACTCCATAATATCGACTGAAACATGGCAAACGTGGTTTAAAATCAATCCTCAAGGTGTTTTTCCACATATCTCTTCAATGATATATCCTTCCTGGAAGCCTGGTTTCTCCTTGCTCTCAAATGGAAAAATAATTGCACCTGGCTTTACGCTCCAATTTCGACGCAGGGACACCAGGCGGACACTTGGAAAATGTAGTCTCTTATGGTCAATCTTCCAATGATATGCCTACAAATATGTCACAATGCTGCTAACACTTTGGGGGAACGACAGAAAGTGTAGGCTCATTCCTTGCGCAATCACAGCCATATAAGGAGACAATGGAAAACAGAGCTTCAGAAATTCTGCTCATTTCCTGGTTGACGCATCATCTTGGTTTCGCCTGTAGAATGAGTTCTGGGGCACTTACAGACAATATCTTTGCAGATTCTGAAACTTCAGAGTGTTTTCTTTCAAAAACTGTCAAGAATATGCATAGTCGAGCATCTTTTCGTGACAAAATATCGCGCTTAAAACGGGAACGTTTTTTATCCAAAAATGAAATAGCGCCCCTAGAGATCAAAGAGGTTAAGCAATGCCTTTCTTCTGGCCGCTCTTCCGTAAAGCCCAGCTCTGTGGAGTGTACGGCTTAAAGTGGTCCTATGGACAGATACTCCCATCTCCGCTGTGGAGCTTTGCAGCTCCTTCAGGGTTATCTTTGGTCTCTTTGTTGCCTCTCTGATTAATGCCCTCTTTGCCTGGTCCATGAGTTTTGGTGGGCGGCCCTCTCTTGGCAGGTTTGTTGTATGAGCCATATTCTTTCCATTTTTTTTATAATGGATTTAATGGTTCTCTTTGGGATGTTCAAAGTTTCTGATCATTTTTTTATCACCCAACACTGATCTGTACTTCTCCACAACTTTGTCCCTGACCTGTTTGTAGAACTCGGTTTGTGGTGCCCCTTGCTTAGTGGTGTTGCAGACTCTGGGGCCTTCCAGAACAGGTCATGACAGATCATGTGACACTTAGATTGCACACAGGTGGACTTTATTTAATTCATTATGTGAATTCTGAAGGTAATTGGTTGCACCAGATCTTATTTAGAGGCTTCATAGCAAAGATGGTGAATACACCACTTTTTCGTAAGTCAATTACATGAAATCCCAATAAAAATATATATTTAAATTACATGTTGTAATGCAATAAAACAGGAAAAACGCCAAGAGGGTTTTATACTTTTGCAAGGCACTGTAAATGCTTTTATTGTAAAGTGGAAACATCTTGGAGCAACAATGGCTCAGCCGCAAAGTGGTATGCCACACAAGCTCACAGAACGGGACCACTGAGTGCTGACGCGAGTAGCACGTAAAAATCGTCTGCCTCTGGAAGCAACGGCGGGCACTGTGTTTTCCTCAAAGTAGGAAAAGAAGGTGTTTACCTTGTCCGGGAACAAGGCATCAGTGTCTGGGATGTGGCTGGTTTTCCCTTTAATCCCTGATTGTCTGGAGTCCCTGCCACATGCAGTACCAGTCAAAGTTTGGAAACACCTACTCATTCCAGGGCTTTTCTTTATTTTTACTATTTTCTAAATTGTAAGATCATATTGAAGACATCAAAACTATGAGATAACACATATTGAATCATGTAGTAACCAAAAATGTGTTAAACAAATCAAAATATATTTATATTTGAGATTCTTCAAAGTAGCCAAGGCAACATTTACTCTTCCTGGGGTCCAAACATATTAAAGCACTTACATTACATATAAAACAGTACAACATATAACATTAGTACACTACAACATATCTACAATACAAAACGCTTGATACCACCATACAACAATATCACAATGCATGCGTATGCATGTGTCTATACCTGTCTATATCAGTTACCTGATGTGGAATAGAGATCCATGTAGTCATGGCTCTATGTAGTACTGTGTGCCTCCCAGAGTCCGTTCTGGACATTGAAGAGACCTCTGTTGGCATGTCTTGTGGGGTATGCATGGGTGTACGAGGTGTGTGCAACTATTTTAAACAGACAGCTCGGTACATTCAGCTTGCCAACACCTCATACAAAAAAAGTAGTGATGAAGTCAATCTCTCTTCCACTTTGAGCCATGAGAGATTGACATGCATGTCATTAATGTTAGCTCTCCGTGTACTTTTAAGGGCCAGCCGTGCGGCCCGGTTTTGTGCCAACTGCAATTTTCCCAAGTCCCTACTCAACAATAGTATAGGTGTGACATAACTAGGGCCTGTAGGACTTGCCTCGTTGATAGTGTTGTTAAGAAGGCAGAGCAGTGCTTTATCATGGACAGACTTCTCCCCATTTTAGCTACTGTTGTATCAATATGTTTTGATCATGACAGTTTATACAATCCAGGGTTAGTCTAAGCAGTTTAGTCACCTCAACTTGCTCAATTTCCACATGATTCATTACGAGATGTAGATGAGGTTTAGGGTTTAGTGAATAATTTGTCACAAAAACAATGCTTTTAGTTTTGGAAATATTTAGGACTAACATTCCTTGCTACCCATTCCGAAACTAACTGCAGCTCTTTGTTAAGAGTTGCAGTCATTTCAGTTGCTGACGTGTATAATGTTGAGTCATCCACATACACTACCGGTCAAAAGTTTTAGAACACCTACTCATTCCAGGGTTTTTCTTTATTTGTACTATTTTCTAAATTGTTGAATAATAGTGCAGACATCGACACTATGAAATAACACATAGAATCATGTAGTATCCAAAAAAGTGTTAAGATTTTGAGATTCTTCAAATATGCACCCTTTGCCTTGATGACATCATTGCACACTGTTGGCAATCTCTCAACCTTGAATGCTTTTCCAACAGTCTTGAAGGAGTTCCCACATACACTACCGTTCAAAAGTTTGGGGTCATTTAGAAATGTCCTTGTTTTTGAAAGAAAAGCACATTTTATGTCCATTAAAATAACATCAAATTGATCATAAATGTAGTGTAGACATTGTTAATGTTGGAAATGACTATTGTAGCTGGAAATGGCAGATTTTTAATGGAATATCTACATACTGTAGGCACACAGATGCACATTATCAGCAACCATCACTCCTGTGTCCAATGTCTTGTGATGCAGAAGAAGAAACTGCGTGGTTGAACAACACTGCAGTTTCCTTGAGTGACAGGAGGCTGGGCTTTGTGTGGGAAGCGGCCTAGCAGCAGGAGGAGTGGGAGAAAGACGACTGAAGTTCTTCATACGCACATGTACCCCTCTAAGAGGCAGGCTGGAGAAGAGCTGTGTGTGTGCGTGTTTGTGCCAATCTCATTTACTTTGATTGGTGTGTTTGTCCAAGATCAATTCATCTATGTATGAGGGTGTCAATGAGTTTGTGTGTGTGTTTGCATGTGTCTGTTTGTTTGTTGTCAAGGATACAGCTGTCTTGCACAGAGGGGGGATATGAGGGGTATAAGTGGTCGCATACAAGTGTTGAATACAGAGAAGGAGACAGTTTAATCATTTTCCTTTGAAATCTGTGACTTGCCTGTAACAAGCTTTCCCGTCTGGAGAACTATCAATTCTTTCTCTGGCTGTATGTGTGTCTTTCAATCTCTCTCTCTCTCTCCCTCAGAAAATTATTACAATTCCCTCCCAAATTATCACTCAGACCACAGTACAGCAGGCCATAATTGCATTCCCAGAACCTTCCCATTTGTCACAGCTGCTCCCGCTCTTCCCCCCTCGCGCTCCAGGACGCCAGGCTCCCCAGCCTTGCTCACTCCTGCCATCATTACGCACACCTGCCTTCCTCCCTCACCTGGACTCAATCACCTCTGTCATTACCTTCCTTATTTCTGTCTGGTTCCCCGCTCTGTTCCCGGCTTCTGCATTAATGTTCATATGTCCTTGTATACTCGTGTGCTGACGCTGTTTCTGTCCTGTTACAGGTCTGTTCCTATTAAATGTTTGACTCCCCGTACCTGCTTCTCATCCCCAGCATCGGTCCTTCCCACAGTGTTCTAGGAGGCTCCTCTCCCAGTGTCTGACACACAGAGCTGGAAGACCAGACGATGACTGTACAGAAGGCTATGGACATGAGACATGAGAAACCAACCACTCTAAGCATCAGGGCTAATCCACAAAGGTTTACGATTACAAAAGATGATGCCATGCAGCAATGAGTATCTACCATGATACTGTACTTAAAACCTAGGAAAAATTTACAGTACAAAACCCATATGTTCGAAACCAAGCACCGGTTTAGGCACTTACGGCATACAGTAGCTTGTTCATTGGGTCAGGACTTTAAGTACTGAGAGTGAATGGGAGCTAAGTGTCTTTATATATAATGGGAATAGAGAGAGAGAATATATGGTGCTGTTTGAAATGTAATGCCCCACTCCTTGAATAGCAGCACGTTGGATCTAAAGCCCAGTGTGTCCATCCTCTCTCTGCCTGTGTGTTTTAGTGCTGAGGTGAGCATAATGGCTCTTTACAGTCCATCCCACTGGGAGGAAGGCATTAGCCCATGTGGGAAGAAAGATTTCACACTGGGACTCACACACAGTCACACACATAACAGATTCATTTCTCCAGGGGTGCAGTTTAGCCTCGCAGATAGCTATTCATTACCATAGGTGTTGGTTCATTTGGGATTTTAGTGTGCATGTGTATGTGCATGAGTAAGAGAGAAAAAGAGAGAGCGTGAGAAAGAGAGAGAGAGACAAAGGAATAGAGAGACAGATATTCCATCATAAAACAGCCATGTGGTGTTGTGCCAATTATTATTATTGTTTTGACATATTAACTGATGGAATTTCCTGATATCCCCTGGGCCTATTGAACAACTTTAACCCTTTGACCGCCAGGGGGAAAATATTTGTTCTGTTCTGACTGTAGATTTGCAAATGTCTGCATACTTGATACGGTGAAACACTGGGGAAGTGCTTGGGCTCTTGTCGAAGAGAGAAGTTTGTATGGCTCAGTGAAGCCTCAAACATGAATTGTCCGCAACAGTGAAATGGGCTACTTCTATGTGAATGAATGCAGAGGTGGAACACACCTAAATTTTAAACTGATGTTAGAAAATAAAACTTGTTACAAAAATATTTGAAATTGACAAGTTGATAGATAATTAGCAGGCACTGTGCCTTGGATTGAAGGCAGCGCAGGTTAACTGTCCTGTTGCGTAATAATCATATTTTGGAACAGTGAGTGCATTCTGATATTACGGCCATAAAAAAAAACGTATTCTGGGGTGACCGTTAGAGATATTTGGAACTCACACGTGAAAATGTTAAAGGCGTCAACTACCACAGCAGTTTGCCTACGTGGCAACATCATCTGCCTTGGCATGATATGACTCACAAGTCGAGGGTGGCCATGACGACCAAGTGGCCACACTGCCTGAAGAGTCAACATGAACTGCCCTCATCTATTTTCCACTTCACAGAAACCAGCTCCAAAATGACCCTTGCACTCAACGTGTCAACTACAAAGCAGGAACACTTTGAGCAAAACTCTCAGTAGTTCTGCTTGGCAAGCACGCAAGGCAGTGAATGTTCAAATAGGACTCAGAGACATACAGTGTATGACTGCCCACCATATTTCCTTTATTGGGTTACTGGTTACACCCTCATACTATTAAATTAAAAACACATTTACCCTACCTGAAACCTGCTGCACCTAATTATAGTTATTTTTCTACACATCGGAAATCAGAACCTACTTGATCTTCTACCAGGTGTACACCTGAATGTTCTTGACACACCTCTCCCTGGTCTTTGTTTGTCCCTCTCCTCTCACCGTAGCTGTGATTGTGAATTGACGGAAACGGAGAGCACCAAAACACAGCACTAGTGAAAGGACATGTGGCTCCATCAGCCTGCAGTCAAACAATGGGGGCATCTCACTGTGTTTAACTTCCACTTCCTAACCACACAGACATGGGGCTTACAGATGAGAGAGAGAGAGAGACTGTATTATGGTGGAGGACAGGGTAGCTATTTGATTTAATACAATTCAGGCAGTTACAAATGATAAGGAAATTTGACCAAATTGTATAATCAAATCAAATCAAATTGTATTTGTCACATAAAATATCACGGACCGGTAACTAGGGGGCAGAAGGCAGGAAATTGCTAAATGGACACACGTTGTGATAATTTCGTTGGCTGAGCACTTTTTAAAGGTGGTCCTCTGTAGTTCAATCGGAGCATGGCGCTTGCAATGCCAGGATAGTATGTAATATTCCCGGGACCACCTCTACGTAAAATGTGTATGCATGTAGTTTTGGATAAAAGCGTCTGCTAAATGGCATATATTTTTATTATATTATTATATACTGTATTATAATATATATTAACCAACAGTATTCTCCATAGATATCTACTGTATCTTCCACACAGTTGCCAAGGAAACGCCAGCAGTTGCCAACAGTCGTTTAAAATTCCAAAATGAGACAGTTGAATCTCTATGGAAATTCCAGAGGTGAAACACAAAACAGTTAACGCACAGTTAGCCTATTTATTTTCCATAACACCTCAACACCCCAAAACCTGCCATTAACCAATTATCATACAGCCAGGCAACCTGACATGACATGCATTTTGTGAGGAGAGGAAAATGAAATGAGGAAGCAGAACTAAGCCTTAACACTTAGTGGTTTATGTTTTTATATAGCAGTCTTCTGGTCTTGTTCATCATCTCTGATGTTTGTTCTCCTGTCTCTACGAGGACTTGGCAAGTGGCTGAGTTTGTTTATTCTGTCATTTTATTATCAGACCAAATTGGTGTTGCGGGAGACCAGAGCAATTTTCAGCCCAGACATGCTAATTAGACACTATATGCTGCTCAGCCAGAGAGAGGAAATAGACATACTTTTTGTACAATACAACCCCTTTTATGACTCCTGCATATCATGGGTTATGGGGCAACAGATGGCTATTTGGTGATGATGGCGGGGATGGTTTGGGGCTGCTAGCAGCCTGAGCTAACCTTGGCTTTATTCTGAAGGCCCTACCAAGAACTAAAGGCCTCGTCTGGAGCGTCTTAATTAAGACAAAGACTAGCATTTTAGCCAGGCCCATCACCAAGCTCTGTCTGCTCATTGAGGCAGACTAAGCCTATGAAAAAAGTCTGATGTTGAGCTCCAACCCCCATCTTTAAGTGACATGCAACCCAAGATGTCGAGCTCATGAACTATGGATTTTTCACCGACACGCACCCACATACAACCATACATCTAGGTCGATATAGGACCTTAGACAATTATGAATTACGATTAGGCTCTGCTGCAGTATAGTTTTTGTTGTTATTGGCTCTACTTTAAATATTTTAGGTAATTGATTATGCATTTTGTGCATTTTACAATTAGGGGCCGGAATGTTAGAGCCAAAAGACCCATTTGTGTACAATAACCAGAGCATTATTAGTTTAATTATTAGTATGAAGCCATTATTGGAAGAGTCTTGGTTTGACCACACTTGCTCGCACTTACTCACATGATATCTTGAATTTACTGCACACAATAGCCTTCCTTTATTGCACTTGTAAGTTATTAGAATTAGAGGAATTATAAGGAACATTTTCCATCTTCTATATTAGAAAGTCTAAGTTTTATACGCTTGAACGAAGAAGCATCCTTTTGTTTGTATCCAAAGTGCCACACTGCCATCGTCTCTACAGACATGCAGTAAAACGTCTTCCCTCACCCCCTGGCTCTAGCCTTTTGTAGTTCTAACAGGGATAAAATGCCATCTAGCCCCCCCGAAAGCATAGTAAATGGCCCCAGATAAATCACCTCCATTTTATTTAATAAAACAGGTTGTGTATAAATCACAGTTCTTCTCCTCTTCTGTCTACACACAAAAACACACACTCGAATAGCTCGTTGTTGACTGTGGTTGGGTGTCCACCATCAGCATCAGCCTGTACCCTACCTGCTCTAAACACTGTCCCGGCCCCTTACACTAAGCCTGAATTTGTCCTGCTAGGTGACTGAAACTTGGACCTAAATCACTTGACCAAGTTCTAAAGCAATGGGACTCCCTAAATCTTTCTCAGATTATTACCAATCCTACCAAAGGTATGACTCCAGACACCCAGAAAAGGCTACTCTCCTTGATATTTTCCTCACAAATGATCCTGATAGGTATCAGTCTGGTGTTCTCTGTAATGACCTTAGTGAGCAAGCATTCCTTCATAACTTTGCCTCTGTAAATTGGTATGGAATCAGCTTTATCCACTTTTTCGAAGATGCTTGGACCTTCTTTTTTGATATTTTCAGTGGTATTGTAACAAACACGCCCCATACAGAAAATGAGAATTAAAAACAGGTTCAGCCCTGAAAAAAATGTTTTGCCTGCAGTACAGAGGTCTATATCGGTCTGCTAATAAAGGCCCAGTGCACTGTTTTTGTGTCCCCATAGAAGAAACCTTTTTGTTTCCAGGTAGAACCCGTTAAGATTCTATATGCCAACAGTAAACATCATTGGCAATGCTCTTTGTGGACTCAAATATCAGGGAGATAGGGTGTTATATGACTATTTCCTGTGTTTTGGAAAATATTAATTATGGCAACGAAGGTAATAAAACTCAGCCTACACAGTAGCATTAGCCTATATAGCAAAGAAACAGCATGTCTTGTTAATGTTCTGTAAATATGTACTGCACCTTTAATTATTAAATGGGAACAAATGTTAGAAATTATCTGTTTGTGTGATTAAATATGCTGTACATCAAAGCCGACAGACTTGAAGCCTTGAAGCACAGGGTAGTAGTACAGTATATACTCTTTCGGTTGGTGCCTGGGTGTTCTACCTGCATGCGTACCAAATCAAATCACATTTTATTTGTCACATGAGCCGAATAACAACAAGACCTTAGAGTGAAATGCTTACTTACAAGCCCTTAGCCAACAATACAGTTTTAAGAAAAATAAGATTAAGAAAATATTTACTGAATAGACTAAAGTTTAAAAAAGTAACACAATAAAATAACAAGGCTATATAAAGGGGGTACCGAGTAAATGTGCAGGGGTACAGGTTAGTCAAGGTAATTGATGTAATATGTACATGTAAGTATGCATAGATAATAAACAGTGAGTAGCAGCAGCATAAAAAAAGGGGTGGGTTTAATGCAAATAGTCCCTGTTTATCTTCTCATATGGGAGCTCCACTACAGCCCTGTCGATTTGAATGGGGGCATGCTCAGCCCTCCTTTTCCTTTAGTAACATGGTGGTTCATGCACAGAGGTGTGTGTGTGTGTGTGTGTGTGTGTGTGTGTGTGTGTGTGTGTGTGTGTGTGTGTGTGTGTGTGTGTGTGTGTGTGTGTGTGTGTGTGTGTGTGTGTGTTTTCTTCAGTTATAAAATCCCTGTTTATCTTTCCAAATGGGAGCAGAGACACAAAAAGAGACCAGGCAGGTACAACAGGATGCTAGAGCTCTGGTGGATCAACGTGCTCTTATATGCAGGATTTAAGATTCATTCACATCAACACAATAAATAAATGCAGTGCTACATTCATGATGCACTGTACGGCAGCCAGAATGAGGGGAGCAAAACATTAAAAGTTCCCTGAGTGGCATTATGGGCTAATATAATAATATAGTGCAGTGCAGTAGAACTGTTCCGTTCAGTGGAAGTGGCTCATGTGCGCCAGTACATTACACGGTGGCCTTAAAAAATGCCCATTAAAGTTGTCTCTCTTTTATGCTAAAACATGACATTCCATGCATACTGTAATCAAACACAAACAATTCTGGTGAAGAAAGGGGCTCCTTTTAAACAGCATTTTGAAAAGCAAGATGTTCAGGAGATTCACGGAAAGGAGAAATCAAATCATTCCACAAATGGGGAAAGTGTTTTTTCTCTTTAAGCCACAGTAGCAGACAGACAAAGGAGCTTCCCAGGTCTACTAGGCTGAATGCAAGAAACCTTCTCATTTGCCATTAATTCAGTGATGTAAAGTACTTACAGTTGCTTGCAAAAGTATTCACCCCCTTGTCATTTTTCCTATTTTGTTGCCTTACAACCTGGAATTAAAATCTATATTTTTTGTGGGTTTGTATCATTTGATTTACACAACATGCCTACCACTTTGAAGATGCAAAATATATTTTATTTTGAAACAAACAAGAAATAAGACAAAAGACAACTTGAGCGTGCATAACTATTAGCAGTATGCTTAGGGTTACTGTGCTGCTGGAAAGTGTACCTCAGTCCCAGTCTCAAATCTTTGGAAGACTGAAACCGGTTTCCCTCAAGAATTTCCCTGTATTTAGCGCCATCCATCATTGCTTCAATTCTGACCAGTTTCCCAGTCACTGCTGATGAAAAACATCTCCACAGCATGATTTTTTTCTGTAAGCAATGGCATTTTTCTGGCCACCTTTCCGTAAAGCCCAGCTCCGTGGAGTATATGGCTTAAAGTGGTTCTATGGACAGATACTCCAATCTCCGCTGTGGAGCTTTGCAGCTCCTTCATGGTTGTCTTTGGTCTCTTTGTTGCCTCTCTGATTAATGCCCTCCATGCCTGGTCAATGAGTTTTGGTGGGCGGCCCTCTCTTGGCAGGTTTGTTGTGGTGCCATATTCTTTCCATTGTTTTAAAATTGGATTTAATGGTGCTTATGGTGCTTATAACCCAACCCTGATCTGTACTTCTCCACAACTTTGTCCCTGACCTGTTTGGAGAGTTTCTTGGTCTTCATGGTGCCGCTTGCTTGGATGGTGCTCCTTGCATAGTGGTGTTGCAGACTCTGGGGCCTTTCAGAACAGGTGTATATATACTGAGATCATGTGACACAGATTGCACACAGGTGTACCTTATTTAACTAATTATGTGACTTCTGATTGTAAATGGTTGCACCAGATCTTATTTAGGGCCTTCATAGCAAAGGGGGTGAATATATATGCACGCACCACTTTTGTTTGTTTATTTTTGAAATTATTTTTTAAACAAGTTCTTTTTCTCATTTTACTTCACCAATTTGGACTATTTTCTGTATGTCCATTAGAACAGGGGACACACGTTTAGGGTTCTACATTGTGACATCATTAAAATACTTCTACTACAAGATTTAAACATTCTACATTGTAACATTCTACAATCAATTTAAATTACATGTTGCAATGCAACAAAATAGGAAAAACGCCAAGAGGATGAATACTTTTGCAAGGTACTGTAAGTAAAACAAATGTTTTTGTTTACTTTACAATTCATATTTTTGACAACTTTAACTTTGCAACATTCCTATAGTGTACTTTTTATAATGTACTTTTTACTCCATACATTTTCCCTGACACCCAAAAGTACTACGTACATTTCGAATGCTTAGCAACACAGAAAAATGGTCATTCTCACACTAATCAGGAGAACATCCCTGGTCATCCCTAAAGCGGACTCAATAAACACATACTTTGTTTTTTAAATTATGTCTGAGGGTTGGAGCGTGCCCCTGGCTATCCATAAATAAATAAAAACAAATAAAATGGTGCATCTGGTTTGCTTAATATAAGGATTTTTTAAAAATGACTTATACTTCTACCTTTGATACTTAAGTATATTTTAGCAATTACATTTACTTTTGATACTTAAGCATATTTAAAACCAAATACTTTTAGACTTTTACTCAAGTAGGATTTTACTGGGTGACATTAACCTTTTCTTAAGTCATTTTCTATTAAGGTATCTTTACTTTTACTCAAGTATGACAATTGACTACTTTTTCCACCACTGCATTAATGATGCAGTATGCCCACGTCTGACTCAACTCCACACCAAGGTTAGGAAGGATGGTGATAAAAAACAAGCAGATGTTATTTGAAAACACGTACAGCTCTCGCCCATCCAAGGTTTCAACCAAACCAAGCTTTGCTTAGCTTTGAAATTGTCAATGAATACTACCTATGTGCGATAGAGAGAATGCTAACAGATCTTTTAATGACTAAATATGTTCGCTGTTGCTATCGAAGTCATTCCAAAGGGTAAGTTTTACAGAGCAAATGAAATGTGATCAACGATACTCTGCAAAGTCATCAACAGCTTTCGTTTCAATTCAACCAATGGTCCAACTAAAACTAGGCTATTTAAAAATAGGCCAAGGGTTTCAAGGCCTAGGGGTTTCAAGGCCTAGGGGTTTCAAGCTTTGGTTGATTTCAAATTTAAGTTAATCATTAATATGTTGGATTCACGTCTCCATCTCAACCAGAAATGTAAGTTAAAGAATAGGTCTAAATCAATTCTAACTTTATTTAAATGCATTAAAGTTGGATTAGATTAGATGTAGTCCTATTCTTCAATTTAGATTTTTGGTTGAGATGCAGATGTGAATCCAATATATAAAATATGAATTGGTAGCCAAACTGGATATTGAATTGTGTTTGTCAACACAACCAAATATCAACATTGTAAGGAGATGGATCTTCTGCTTGGATAATTCCATCTGTGCCACTGACTTAAACAATTGGACTAAATCAAATCAAACTTTAAGTTCACTTCAAATAACGTTTGATTTGATTTATTCTTTAACTTTTATTCTTGGTTGAGATGGAGACGTGAATACAAAATGTATTCTTTTTTGTAGACAAGTTGGAATTAAATCCAGACATATCAGTGGCACAAAAAACCCATCTCCTTCAGTTGTTGATATTTGGCTGCGTTGACAACCAAACACAATTCAACATCACTTTTGCGATACAGTAAATAGCCTATTAACTTGTCGACATGTTAATAAATTATATCCCAACTGCAATCCAGGTCATTTAAGTGTGCTAATAGAAGAACAACAGTAAAATACATTGTTGTTGTATAAATACAAAATATCTGACATTCCCATTCCCTTCCCTGCCGTTAGAACAGCCTCAATTAGGAGCGGCATGGACACCACAAGGTGTCATGCGTTCCACAGGGATGCTGGCCTATTCTTGATACACACAGGAAACTGTTCAACGTGAAATCCCCAGCAGCGTTGCAGTTCTTGACACAAACCAGTGCGACTGGCACCTATTACCATACCCTTAAATCTTTGTTCATGCCCATTCACTCTCTGAATGGCCAACATACACAACCCATATCTCAATTGTCTCAAAGCTTAAAAATCCTTCTTTAACCTGTCTCCTCCACTTCAACAACACTGATTGATGTGAATTTATCAAGTGACATTTTATCAACCATCAATTTCATCCCCCTGAAAAGATAGAACGGCTGAACTCAAATGTGCTGGTTGATAAAATACCTGTATTTATGGGAAAGATGTTTTAAAATGATATTGTAAATTGGAATGGTAGAGTTATGTCCTTCATGGAGTTATCAGAATTTTACGGGAAGGTCTGCTCAATCCAAGAGTACAACCAACTGATTACAGCATTGCCCCAAAAATGGAGGAGGCGGGTGGCAGCGGGAGGAGGTAGGGAACTGGTCTGTCTGCCCAATATAAAGGGTCAAAACTGGCGGAGGAATAAAAATAGCATAAATAGGAAAGTATACCAGTTTCATTTGAGGACCAGGATGTTTACAACTGTGCCATACAGATGGCAAAATAGTTGAAGAGATTTTTGATGTGCCGATTCCATGATATAAGTTATATATATATATATAAAACGACTCAAGATTCAAAACTTTGTGCTTTTCAGCTAAAATTATTATATAGACTTCTTGCTACCAACAAAATGTTGAATGTTTGGGGCATAAAATCATCGAAGCTCTGCAGATGTTGTTGTGAGGATACAGAAAGAATAGACCTTTTATTTTGGTATTGCCCTCAGGTAGCCTGTTTCTGGTCTCAGGTTCAGGAATGGCTGAAAATGCATAGCATTGATCTAAAATTGACCCTAGAAATAGTACTGTTAGGAGATCTGGAGAGTCAGTCAATTACTAATACTCTTAGTAAAAGGATTTATCTTCAACTCGCAATCTGTGGATTCTATTCGATTAGATAGATTGAAATTGTACGTTAAACATCACAGCATAGTTGAAAGATATGTGTTGCGTAGAAACCCGGAGTGGGTGGCCAGCAGAGATAGAGGGATGGGCAGAGGGAAGCTGAGGGTTTGTAACAGTTGTCGTCTGGAGATAGAGAGGAGGACCAAGGTGCAGCGTGGTAAGTGTCCATATTTTAAATATTTTAATGAACACTGAAAACAAAACAATAAACAACCAACGAACAGTCCTGTCAGGTGCAACACAACACTAAACAGAAAATAACCACCCACAAAACACAATGGAAAACAGGCTACCTAAATATGGTTCTCAATCAGGGACAACGATTGACAGCTGCCTCTGAGAACCATACCAGGCCAAACACAGAAATAGAAAATCATTGACAAACTAACATAGACAACCCACCCAACTCACGCCCTGACCATACTAAAACAAAAGACAAAACAAAGAAACGAAGGTCAGAACGTGACAGGGTTGGTATGTGGAATTGGAGACAAGCAGGAGTGGAGTTGCTGTGTGGGAGATAGAAACATGGTCAAAGATAAAAGTAAAAAATAAAAAAAAAGTCTAAATAAAACATAATAAAAAGTACATTTGAATGACACTAAGTAGCAGTGTTTTTACAACTAATGCCGGCTTGCTTATGCCGTGCAGGTGTTTGTACACATACATACACACACACTATCATTCAAATAAACACATACATGTAATGCCAGACATGCGCACACAAACATATACAGTTGGCATTGCTGTTAAGATTTTAGTTGTCCTTGATGTTCTTTGTTTTAAATTGATTATTTTGTTGTTTTTTTGTTGTTGTTTTTTTGCATTGTTGTTTGCTGTTTTCTTCTGTCTTTTTCTTTTTTCTCTTTAGTTAATTATCTTGGTTGTTGGTGCATTGGGGGTTCTTGGGGGTGGGGAATGGAATTAATTGTATTTTTTATTTTTATTTTTTCTTCCTGGGGGGGGACTGTGGGACGGTTCGGGTTGACGTTTTTTGGCCTGGTGGTAGATTGGTCAACATGCCCTTGAGCAGGACATTGATCCTGGATGCTTCTGTGTGTCGCTCTGAACGGGAATCTGTTGGATGACTGGTATGATGTAGTTGCTCAGCGGCTTCACTGCAAGTATATTGTATGTTTCGAATGTTCAATAAATAAATAAAATATATTTTTTAAATATTTTAAAAAAAGTGACATCAATAAAGGATCATAGCTTTCACCTGGATTCACCTGGTCAGTGGATATCACGGAAAGAGTAGTTGTTCTTAATGTTTTGTACACTCAGTGGAGTGTCAATGAACCTTGACCAAAACTTGCACTTCTGTCTTTTCACTAGCTCAGAACAGCATGGTTTCTAATTGGACTGCAGCTCTAGAATCTAGACTGTACACGATGTACTGTGGATTACAGGTTATACTGTCGACCGGTGAAATTCACAGTATTGGTGTTCTTGCTACAGAGGGAGAATCCTTTGTCTTACAAGATGATTTTATCAGAGCAAACATTCTAAACGATGATGTCACCATTGTGGCAGAGCCAGCAATCAAGCATCATCCATGTGCATCCTTATTCCTGACTCATCTCCTTCCAGGCCAAAGCAGGAGAACGTCAGACTTTCCTCTACTTATAGAATCTGCCAAGAGACAACAACCAACATGAGGGTCACCCTATGACTCCACTACAACAGTCACACTTCTTAGCTGCTCATCGTCTCTGTCAGCCCTAGTTTACTACTAGAGCTGTGAACTGTCAGCATTTCACCTAGATTTCATATTTCACATTTGTTGTAGTCGTCTGAGACCTGATTCAAGTCATATGGGTAAAAGGGTATTTTGTAGAGCATTCTAATGAGGGAAACTGGACTGGCCATTCACCTTTATCTAGGGAACAGTAGGCTACAGTGAGGCGGCATCTGGAAGGGCACCCTGCTATTCCCTACATAGTGCACTACTTTTAACCAGAGTCCTATGAGCCAAGGTCAAAAGTAGTGCATATAGGTGGGAATTCTGACCAGATTTAAAGCTGCAATATGTAACTTTTTGGGCAACCTGACCACATTCACATAGAAATATTTGTTATAGATCTGTCATTCTCATTGAACGTGAGTCTAAGAAGCGGTAGATATGTTCTATGTGTGCTTTCTCTGTGCTTCACGTTCTTAAGTTTCATTTTTGCATCTTTTACTTTCAGTTTTGTACACTAGCTTATTCAATTAGGCAAACTATTAGAATTAGCAACCTGGAGATGACAGATCGATTTCTGCAAAGAGCAGCTTTAATCACACATAAATAGAACCAAATGAAAAGAGAGTTGAGGAGACAATGTCATCCAACTGCATTGTTCAGGGGCAGAACAACACATTTTTACCTTGTCAGCTCAGGGATTTGATCCAGCAACCTTTCTGTTACTGGCCCAATGCTCGAACCACTCGGCTAACAGCCACCCCAGTGAGTTGTAATTCAGTAACTATAGTAGAGAGATGAAAGAATAATCCTTTAAACATGACGGGGGAATCTTTTAACCTCGCACAGTACAGCAAGGACCTATTAACCTCACAGTACAGGAAGACAAAACACACCGTGTCTGGTTGAAAAACAGTTATTTGTCTCTTGCCATTGAGTGATGCTTTAAATGCCACTAAATAATAACCTGTCATAAGTCTGGATAAGACTGATCTTTCTCTTTTCCTTTTCTGCTCCTCTCTTTTTCTTTTATATTTTTCCCTCGCTCCTCATGACACATGGATTCCCTGCTGTGCGGACATGGTGGTGTCGTTCATGCTCCGGGTCATCTTGGCAACCACTCACACTGACGTCATCTACTGAGCGGGGCACAACAATTTAAATTGTAAAATATTTAAAAATTTATCCTATTTAGATAAAACTATATTAAATATATCACCAAATAACTGATTAAAACACACTATTTTGCAAAGAAGGTCTACAGTAACCTCAACAGCACTCTGTAGGGTACCACCATGGTGTAGCTGGAGGACAGATAGCTTCCGTCCTCCTCTGGGTACAATACAATACAAATACAAAACCTAGGAGGCACATGGTTCTCACCCCCTTACACAGTCATTATGACAACTTCCGGAGGATGTCCTCCAGCCTTTCAGAGCTCTTCCAGCATGAACTAACATGTTGTCCACCCAGTCAAAGGATCAGAGAATGAATCTAGTACTCAAGCATACCTTACCGCTAGCTAGCACTGCAGTGTATACAATGTGGTGAGTAGTTGACTCAGAAAGACAATAGTTGAACAGTTTTGAACAAACACATTTCTTCCAAAATGAAGAAGCAAGAGAGAAATAGAGAGAGATTGTCATATATTTTTTCACTTTCATTTACTTAGCTGGTAAATGCAGCTAGCTAGTTTAGCCTACTGAAACACCCTACTCAAGCAGAGGGCTGCTATGTTAGCTATCTGGCTATGACTTTCCAACATAACCGGCACTTTTCCAAATCAAGAATGTCACCAGGCCCGCCGGTGTAACTGCTTACTTAATGTACACTAACATTCCTGCATGCTTTACTACCGTGTTAGTTCTACTATGGGGACAACTATGGGGCTGTTTGTAGAGGTTTTGCTTGGAAGGTTTTTTTTCGCCAGGTCACATACAGCTGATGTGTTGTACATTGAAGTCCACAAGGGAAGAGAAGGAATACAACGTGGCTGTTATGAGAGTGAACTGAGTTTAGGCGTGATCAGGGGTGTATTCATTCCGCCGATTCTGTTGAAAAAAATGTTTTAACGTAAGCAAACGGAACAAAACACGGATAAACATACCTGAATTTGTCCAATAGAAACTCTTGTTTGCAGCTGTTGGACTAATAACTATACTAATTATTATACCCTATATCAGTTAGATGCAGACAAGAGTGTTTGTCACCTCAAATTTGTCTCTCGACCTGCGTGCAACTATGTTGTAATCTTTCATTCATAGGCTAAGTTGTAGCAACCTTATGAAGGGTATAGGGAAATTTGTAGCCAGTAGGTCAGGAGAGAATGCAACATCAACAGTCAACTCTTCTCAATGAACATGGCTTCATGGCAACAGTCAGGCAAATTGAACAAAGCAACACCCCTATCCTCCTCCTCACACTCACCCTCTTCCTCACCCAACAACATCATAGTCTTATGCTTGATTAAAAAAATGCTTGTATGCAACACTTAATCTAATCAGTCCTACATTTGGCAGATAATTTTGTTTTGGTAAATAAAGCATTAGCGGCACTAGATACCCTGTAGCCTACCACACCTCACTGGCACATGTAATGTGTAGGCTATTTGCACCACATTGTGGTGCAAATACAGACATGCCCAAATGCATAAGTATACACACCCGTACACAGACAGAGACAGAACAGGAAGATGTTCCTCTCTCCACTCTAAACTGTAGCTTTATTTGTGTTCCTGCCAAACGTACATACCCCAAACCGTCCATTAAAAATATGTTGTTTTTCTTCACCAAGAGAATTTGTGATTTATGAGTCTGTAAGGAAAGCAGTATTGGCTTTTAGTTAAATATTTCATAGAGCAACTGCTTTGCCCATTCCACAGAGAAAAATATGGATTCAATCTCTAATAGATACAGTAGGGGGATATCCCCAAATGCTTTTCCTTTAATTACTTAGACACATTCAAATGGAATTTTGTGTCCGCAACATTCAATGTTGGTTCAGGAACTCTGCGCCCACCTAAAAAATAATATAGGGGAAACACTGGAACACCATGAACAGAGAGGCCTCACTGATACATGATGCTAAACTCTAATGCTAGTTCTCAGACCTAACCCTGGGCCTTGAGAGTTGAGGACACTAGATAGGTGAGGTCAGTGTGAATGAATAATTATCATGTTGTAAATCGCCACCCTCTACAGGAAATTAGAGATTGATTGTCGAATCACAGCAGCCGACAACACAGAAATTCTAACTCAGACCTCCCCAGGGTATATATAACCTGTTCTTAGGGCAATATGTAGGATGTGGTATGTATATTTATTCCCTCCATTTAGTATGAAAAATTACTTTACATTAGGTTACATTATGAATGGAGTAGCGGTTGTACAATATCATACGAGTTAGAGGACTTATCATAAGTTGTACCCGGTCGTACAATAGCATACAAATTGGGTGACGTAACTTACAGTGCCTTGCAAAAGTTTTTCCTATTTTGTTGCATTACAACCTGCACTTTAATTTGATTTCATGTAATGGACATACACAAAATTGTCCAAATTGGTGAAGTAAAATGAAAACTAATGTATTGTTTAAAAAAAATAAGAATAAATAAATAAAAAAAGTGGTGTGTGCATATGTATTCACCCCCTTTGCTATGAAGCCCCTAAATAAGATCTGGTGCAACCAATTACCCTCAGAGGTCACATAATCAGTTAAATAAAGTCCACCTGTGTGCAATCTAAGTGTTACATGATCTGTCACATGATCTCAGTATATGTTCTGTTCTGAAAGGCCCAGAAGACCAATGAGCTCTCCAATCAGTCAGGGACAAAGTTGTGGAGAAGTACAGATCAGTGTTGGGTTATAAAAAAATATCAGAAACTTTGAACATCCCACGGAGCACCATTAAATCCATTATTAAAAAAGGAAAGAATATGGCATCACAACAAACCTGCCAAGAGAGGGCCGCCCACCAAAACTCATCGACCAGGCAAGGAGGGCATTAATCAGAGAGGCAACAAAGAGACCAAAGACAACCATGAAGGAGCTGCAAAGCTCCAAAACGGAGATTGGAGTATCTGTCCATAGAACCACTTTAAGCTGTACACTCCACAGAGCTGGGATGTACGGAAGAGGGACCATTAAAAAGCCATTGCTTGAAGAAAAAAGTAAGCAAACATGTTTGGTGTTCACCAAAAGGCATCTGGGAGACTCCCCAAACATATGGAAGAAGGTACTCTGATCAGATGAGACTAAAATGGAGCATGTTGACCATCAAGGAAAATGCTATGTCTGGCGCAAACTCAACACCTCATCACCCCGAGAATACCATCTCCACAGTGAAGCATGGTGGTGGCAACATCATGCTGTATGGATGTTTTTCATCGGCAGGGACTGGGAAACTGGTCAGAATTGAAGGAATGATGGAAGGTGCTAAATACAGGGAAATTCTTTGAGGGAAACCTGTTTCAGCCTTCCAGAGATTTGAGACTGGGACTGTGGTTCACCTTCCAGCAGGACAATGACCCTAAGCATACTGCTAAAGAAACACTTGAGTGGTTTAAGGGGACATTTAAATATCTTGGAATGGCTTAGTCAAAGCCCAGACCTCAATCCAATTGAGAATCTGTGTTATGACTTAACGATTGCTGTACACCAGCAGAACCCATCTAACTTGAAGGAGCAGGAGCAGTGTTGCCTTGAATGGGCAAAAATCCCAGTGACTAGATGTGCCAAGCTTATAGCTGTAATTGCTGCAAAAGGTGGCTCTACAAATAATTGCCTTTGGGGGGGGTGAATAGTTATGCACGCTCAAGTTCAGTTTTTTTGGCTTATTTCTTGTTTGTTTCACAATAAAAAATATTTTGCATCTTCAAAGTGGTAGGCTTGTTGTCTAAATTATTCAAACCCACAAAAAAATATATTTTACTTCCAGGTTGTAAGGCAACAAAATAGGAAAAATGCCAAGGGGAGTGAAACATTTCTCAAGCCTTGTTTTTTGTTGTAACAGCAAATGAGAATTACAAGGAGAATTGACACTCTAAACCCCAAGGCATATTTTACTAAAATACATCTAGTTGAACTCAAAGTCAATAAAAAAATCATTCTTAATTTTAAAATGTTTGTGGCACAGACTCAAATCTAAATCAGAAGTATTTAGATTTAAACTTAAAAAGTTTTGCTTTTTAAGTTTTGCTCTACTGCAGGTAGGTAGCTTTAAAAAAATTGTTTTTAATATCTGTGTTTTTGCATGTACATTGATTATGCCACAAAGATCACATACATTTTTCTAAACTAATCCAATCATTTTAGTTTGATTTTTTTATACCCATTACTGAAATGGTTGTTCTAATTTAAATGGCATAGGTAGTCTCCTCACACTGATCCTAACTCTGCCAGTTATTATGAATGCAGGTTGCGGGTGACTAAAACCTTAACTGTTGGATATCCTAACTCTGTCTGGATTCCAATAGGAATTACACATCACTTTGCAAGCATAATGTGACTTGCAGGTAGGGTTACAAAATTCTGATAAATTTCCCAGGTTCCTTCATTGACGTAAATCCTTCAGCCAGGATATATATACATTTTGGGGGGCCTGTAAACCATGAGTTTCATTCCACAGTGTTAGGGAAAGGTCTCAAAATAAGGCCTTATGAGATAAATAGTCAAAGAGTTTAGTTAAAACGACATTTGCCTAGGACTGTGAAAGGTCACAGGACTGAAAATGAATGAATTCGACAACCATGTCTCTGTCACTAACAAATACAGTCATGGATGGTAACTCTACAATTCACTCTAAAAGGAGCACACTGGGAAAGTATATCATAGCCGTGGCTTTAGTGGGGGCTTTACTCAAATTATTCATGCTGATACAACTCAAATCTGGACCCCCTAAAGGGTCACAATGATGGTATGAGCTATGACTACAAAATCACTTTAAGTAACTGTACTCAGCTATATTAAGTGCAATGGGTTTCCTCAAAGGTTTTGAGTAATGACAGCACATTGGGCTTTACAGTGTATGTTGGTGGTTAGCAGAACTAACGACAAAGGTTAGAATCAATTAAGTAAAAGGTTAGGAGAAATAAAAGGACAAAGGTTAGGAGAATAAACGTAAAACGTTAGGAGATTCAGGTTAAGGTTTGGGGAGGGGTTAGCTAAAATGCTACAGTTGTCCCCGACACGGCTCGAACATAGAACCTTTGGCTTGTTAGACAGTTTTCGTATACTCCTTCCTACCCATCCTCGCCAACCAACGTCGCTAAGTTTGTTTCTGTCTTACACACACACACAAAAGTATGTGGACACCCCTCGAATTAGTGGATTTGACTACTTCAGCTTCACCCGACGTGTATAAGATCGAGCACACAGACATGCAAAGTCCATAGACAAACATCTGCACGCAAGCCTAAGATGCGCAAGTGATTTTAGGTTTGTGTGCGGCTGCTCAGCCATGGAAACTAATTTATATTTTCCTAGGCAAGTCAGTTAAGAACAAATTCTTATTTTCAATGATGTCCTAGGAACAGTGGGTTAACTGCATTGTTCAGGGTCAGAACGACAGCTTTATACCTTGTCAGCTCGCAAGCAATGCCAAGCATCAGCTGGAGTGGTGTAAAACTCACCACCATTAGACACTGGAGCAGTGTAAATGCGTTCTCTGAAGTGACGCTTCACCATCTGGCAGTCTGATGGATGAATCTTGGTTTGGCGGATGCCAGGAGAAAGCTACCTTCACGAATGCATAGTGCCAACTGTAAAGTTTGGTGGAGGAGGAATAATGGTTGGTCGCTGTTTTCCATGGTTCGTGCTAGGCCCCTAAGTTCAAGTGAAGGGAAATCTTAACGCTATAGCATACAATGACATTCTATTCAATTCTGTGCTTCCAACTTTGTGGCAACAGTTTGGGGACGGTCCTTTCCTGTTTCAGCATGACAATGCCCCTGTGCACAAAGCGAAGTCCATACAGAAATGGTTTGTTGAGATAGATGTGGAAGAACTTGACTGGCCTGCACAAAGCCCTGATCTCAACCCCATCCAACACCTTTGGATGAATTGGAACGCCGACTGCGATCCAGGCCTACTCTCTACTGCTCTTGTGGCTGAATGGAAGCAAGTCCCCCCAGCAATGTTCCAACATCTAGTAGAAAGCATTCCCAGAACAGTGGAGGCTCTTATAGCAGAAAAAGGGGGACCAACTACATATTAATGCCCTTGATTTTGGAAGATGTTCGACCTGCAGGTGTCCACATACTTTTGGTCATGTAGTGAATCATAGGTCTTGGAGGCGTATCGACATATGCGACGTATGCTTTGTATGGCTCTGAGGCCAGGCTGCAGGGTGAACTGAACTCACTGACACAGGGACAGTTCTATTCTCTCATGGTTATCATTAAAGAAATCTGATATGTGACCAGTCAGTCACTCATTACATTAGCGCTGGGCCTGACAAGTGTGAGGTGAGGTGCTGAACCAAAGTTTGTGTTTTGGGGGTATTCAAAAGTTTAGATTATTATTGCCACTTTTACCTGAGGCCCCTGCCCTCATGGCAGATAGCTGATACAAACTCATTTTTAGATTATAAGGATGTGAAGAGTATAGGAAGCTAGGTACTAATATCTTTCTCATGATGGTAACCCCACCAAAGTGACCTTCAAAAGACAGACTGGCCATTGACCACTCTGAGAACACACTGAGAACCTGAGAACACACTGGGAGAAAGCAGGCACTTATGTGAGATCAATACAGGGTTTCTGTAAGACAATATGAGGTCAACACTGGACAAAGCACACCAAAAACATTTGTGTAACTTATATACCTTGTTTGAGTATGGTGGCCTGGCGATGTTGATGCCATCTCTGGTGACTTTATCCCTAATCATGATCTTCAGCTTCATTTTGGGGTAAATCACCAACTCCCTTCGGTTGCCAAGCATCAGGTTCCTTTGCGCGCACAGATATGTACCCCCATTCCTCCCGACCCAGTCACTGTCCGGTTCGATCCAAGACTTTGACCCCCAGAGTTTGGACTCGTAATGTTCCAACAGGTGGCTGTTGGGGGGGGTGGTGGGCATTGGCTCAAGTGTGAAGTAAAGCCCGACGGCTTCCTCATCCTCATCCTCATCTTTCAGCCTTTGCACCGCGTTGTTTATCCTTCGCCGGTGGTGCGGTATGTAGACACCGATAGCATCCAGGTCGGGGTCCCCAATTTGTTTGCAAACTTCCAGATCATCATAGCCGTTATCCACGAAGGACTCCACATACTGAGAGAGCTGGAGGGTCTTCAGCCATTCAAACACGATGCTAGGTCCACGGGTGGTCATTTTGGGGAGCAAGCAAGAAGAACAAATACGAAGGTAAACGGTTCAGTAAATCAGAAAAACACTAGCCATTCTGCTTTATTCTAATGAAAATCCTGACTGCGTGTAGCACGCTCATCCTCTCCTTTTCTCCGTCTGTCCCATCTACCAACATGCGCGCTACGCATAGAGCGAGTGTTTGCCAGCTACTCGAAAGTCCCCACTCCGCAGTATCCCCACTACAATGGATAGTCCCCAGCTACATCGCAATGCACTTAGTGTCCTGTTGGGTTCAAATGAATTGAACTGATTCGTGAGTGTTTGCTGCCATCTACTGGGAAATGATTGATTTGTCGATAACTGTGCCTCTGAGTGGACCAATGAAGGACATGTATGGGCTCTGGGACTTGACCTTGATGAGACTGTCCTGATTTTTAGGCTCAAACTTCATGAAACTGTCTGAGGCTCCCACTTTTAGACATAGCTTCTGGAAGTAGTAGTGGGGGGTGCGACAAATAATCCTCCCACAAAAATATCTTCATATTTTTACTGATGAAATAGCGCAGTCCAGCTGCCTTAGCTTCACAAGTAATCAGGCTTGAAGTGGTGGAGAAGCGTGAGGGGGCAGCGCTTCCTAAATTGTTTGACAATACACTGAAAATGTATTCCGATCAATTCTAAATAAATTATATTTAATTACCACTAAAATTCCATTAAAAACAATAGGTTGACAAACCAAATAAATACGTAGGCTACAGCAGCCTAAAAGTAGGTAAATGGTGGTTTCTTCTCTGTCTTCTCTCTGGCGAATGATGACGAACTGTAGGCTACATGTGTGCAAGGCAGAGGCCCATTCGAGGCTTGACAACTTCATAATGTTGGAAAAAAATATCATCTGTCTGCCTTGATGTTCATAAAACTTCACCGACCTGCTCTGGTGCAGTGGAATCCAGAACGATATGTGACCACTTGGTTACAGCGACACCGTTCTGCCAAGGACACTCAAACCAGAGTGGACCCCATAAAGCCCAAGAGCCTGACTCTCTCTGGAAGTTGATGTAGCCCTGCTTGGGATCTTTAGCCTATATTGACTATTGGTTGAGGCCCGTTAGGGTAGGCTATGACAGGGTGGGAAATTGGAAATGTGAATTGGTCCAAATTGGAGGTAATAATGTGAAATTATAGATAAAACGTATCGGTGCTAATTGGCCATTTGAAATAAACATTTCCAAGTTGGAGATCGAAAATTCAACAATGAGTGATTTGGAAGGAATCAGTGGCTAACTGCAAGCATAACAAAGAAATCACTATCCTGCTATTCAGTGGAGTGTGTGTGTGGTCCAAGTCTATGTTTAAGGATTTATTTTCCAAGTTTAAATAAGGATTGGTGTTCCGCGTAGGTAATTAAAATAATTCTAATAGTTATTATGGATTTTAAACATTTAGGTACATATAAGTGTCTTATATTGGCTGAAAGCTTAAATTCTTGTTAATTGAACTGCACTGTCCGATTTACAGTAGCTATTACAGCGGAAACATGCCATGCGATTGTTTGAGGACTGTCCCCCACAATATTTTTCCACAGGCACAGGTTTCATACATTCACATATAAAGATTAAATATTCACCTCCTTTTTGAAAAGGGTCTCCGTTATAACATGTAGTGTCGTTTTGTTAGATACAATCATTTTATATCCCAAAAATCTGTTTAGTTTGCACCATCGATTTGATTAATCCACTTGTTCGTTTTGCAGAGAAAGGAATCCAAAAACCGACCTGTAAACTTTGTTTCAACAAGTCAAAATACATTTCTATTTACTCCTCAGACACCCTAAAATGTAACCAAACCATAATATTTATTTCGGAAAGAGATATGTTCAATAGGAAACCGATTTTAGCATGTGCGCAACTTCATCATTACGCGCAGTGACACAGATTTTGCAGACTGTGTCCTCATACAAAAACGGTTATTTCTTATTCGTTTTGGAAGTTACAAGCCTGAAACCTTGAACATAGTCTGCTGACACCCTGTGGAACATAGACTGCTGACACCATCCAGGGAGCTATTTTACAATATTACCTGTCTCTTGCATTTCTAAGAGGAAGGTCTCTCTCTCAAAAAAAGATCTGGTTGGTTTTTCTTTGGATTTTCTCCTACCATATCTATTCTGTTATATTCTCCTACATTATTTTAACATTTATACAAACTTCAAAGTGTTGTCTTTCCAATGTTACGCATATCCTGGCTTCAGGGCCAGAGCTTCATGCAGTTAACTTTGGGCACGTCATTCAGGGGGAAATTGAGAAAAAATGGGCCTACCCCTAAGAAGTTAATTAATTAAAAGGATTAACATTCAACACCATGGCCAGAAAAGGTTGAATACATTGGCTATGCTGTCAATCCAGCATGACTTCTGCCATGTTCAAATCAACTGGAAACCCGGAACTGGGAAATCTCAGACTTCAGTGAGTTCAAGACAACAACAAAAAATTTTTTTTAAAAAGAGCTCAGACTGAGATAATACGTTTTGAACGGTCATCCAACTTGGAATTCCAAGTCGGGAACTCAGGCCTCGTTCTAGAAGATCACTGACATCATGATTCCATTTTTTTTTGTCCAAGTTCCCAGTTGTCTTGAAAGCACCACCAATCCAGAGAATTCCAGACTTTGATGACAAAGTTTGCCCACGAGGACTGCTGAGCCACCTTCCTGTTCAAGTGAGCACAATGTCCAAAAATGTGTTGTATGCTGCTGTATAAATGATGTAATATGCCAGGGAGATATGTATACTGTAGCTAAGAAAGTAATACTAAGTGTATGTTGTGTAGTAAGCTGTTAGTAGCCCGTGTGCCTCACTCTAATCATTTGTTCCCTTTCCCTCTCATCACCTACTTTTATGACTTGGTGGTGCACATGTAGCCTATAGCCTGTTTTAGAGAAATGTAGTCATGAAATATTGTAAGAGCTTTCATTGTCTGCTTATATGCCTCCTTTATTTATCTTACGGTTCTGACTTGGTGTACAGGGATAATACTGTAAGAACAGCCCATGTTCTGAATTCTGTTGCTTTACATTTCAAAAGTGCTGAAAAAATAGTTATATTGATTAAGTCCGTCCTAGCTTGCTCATTAATGTCTTAATTGAAATTACGGATTGCCTCTTATCCACTTGTACATCTCAATTGTCAGTAGAAACCACATTTGTTTAAGCAAGTCAGCTATATCAGCTATGTATTTCTAAAAGGCAGTAAATGAGGCTGAATGAACTGTTTCGCTGCCAGACAAGGCTCCGCTGATAACTAGGTGTAGCAGTGGTGAGGATTCAATCCATGGTGCTGAAAATACATTTGAATGCCAATCAAATTATTGGCATTCAAATGTAAAACGTGAATAATTATCATTCACGATTGACAGTGATGATGGCCTATTTCAAAATTAAATCAAATCAATGTAAATAGTCCAGTGGCCATTTGATTAATTGTTCAGCAGTCTTATGGCTTGGGGGTAGATGCTGTTAAAGGAGCCTTTTGGTCCTAGACGTGGCGCTCCGGTGCAGCTTGCCGTGTGGTACGAGAGAAAACACTATATGACTTGGGTGACTGGAGTCAGTCTCCTAAGGAGGAAAAGGTTTTGTTGTGCATGAACGGCATTCTAACATAGGTGTTTATTTTGTCCAGGTGGGAAAGGGCAGTGTATAGTGCGACTGAGATTGCATCATCTGTGGATCTGTTGGGGCTGTATGCGAATTGGAGTGGGACTAGGGTATCCGGGAAGATGCTGTTGATGTGAGCCATGACCAGCCTTTCAAAGCACCCCATGGATACCGACGTGAGTGCTACAGGGCGATAATCATATAGGCAGGTGTTTCTTGTCAATCATTGGCTTATTGGTGAAATCAGCAATCAGACAATATCTTCTTTAAGCTAATCAATCAAACCTTTATTAATGCAATTGCAGACAGAAGGTGACAGAAGGTGACAACAAAAACACAGAACACATGTTTCAGAGTAAGTTCTGCAAAATAAAAAATGTCAGTTGCTTTAATATGCTTGCAGTCAACCCCTAGTGATGTAACTGCCTAAGTCAACGCCTTCTACTCATGAGACCAAGCCCATGCATATACAGTGAGAAAACTATTGTTGGACTATTGTTTGTATAAGGACTCAGTAATTTTCCATTCCCATGTGGCTTACAGTGGTATGTCTGACTTTTCTCTTATCTCTTTACTCGCCTGCAGGGGTCTGTGACTATGTGTCTCTTTTAGCCTTGAGGGACTTTCTCACAGACACCCTGTTTTGACTGCAATGGCTCACACATCTGCTCAGACCGTTTCTTATAAGAGGCAGAGACTAGAAAAGAACTGTGAAATAGTATGAAACCTTATAATGCATATATTGCTAATCTGTGGTCCAGGACCCTATAAATGTAGTGGGGGAGGGTCTTATTGCCCTTCCCCTTCTATTAACCTATTTTGGGTTGGGGGCAGTATTTTCACATCCGGATGAAAAGCGTGCCCAAAGTAAACTGCCTGTTACTCAGGATATACATATAATTGGTAGATTTGGATAGAAAACACTCTAAAGTTTCTGAAACTGTTAAAATTATGTCTGTGAGTATCACAGAACTGATATGGCAGGCGAAACCCTCAGGACAAACCATCCCCCCAAAACTTCAGCCTTCCACTGTTCCCAATGTCTTTCATGTTTATTATGAGGCGAAGTCCTCCCAGATTGCAGTTCCTAGGGCTTCCACTAGATGTCAACAGTCTTTGGAAAGAGTTTCAGGCTGGTTTTTGGAAAAATGAGCTAGAAGTTGTAGTTTTTCTAAGTGGCTACCATTTTGGCTGTAGTGTTTCCATGCGTGTGGGTGAAAGTGCGTTCTTTGTTATTTTTCTCCGGTAATGAACATACTATTCTCCGTCTTAAATTGTATCATTTATTTACGTATTAGGGTACCTGAGGTTTGATTATAAACGTTGTTTGGGATTCATTTTGTATGCATTTTGAAGGAGGGAAACCGGTGGATTATTGAATGAAGCTAAACTGAGTTTTTATGGATATAAAGAAGGACTTTATCGAACAAAGGGACCATTTGTGGTGTAACTGGGACCTTTTGGAGTGCCAACAGAAGAATATCTTCAATGCTAAGGCATTTATTATAACGCTATTTCTTACTTTCGTGTCGCACCTGCCTGGTTGAAAAATGTTTTTCATGTTTTTGTATGTGGGGCGTTGTCCTCAGATAATCACATGGTGTGCTTTTGCCGTAAAGCCTTTTTGAAATCTGACACAGCGGCTGGATTAACAAGAAGTTAAGCTTTATTTTGATGCAAAATACTTGTATTTTCATGAATGTTAAATATTTATATTTCTGTCATTTGAAATTCACGCTCTGCAATTTCACCGGATGTTGGCCAAGTGGGACGTTACCGTTCCACCTGCCCATAAGAAGTTAATACAACATAAGCATAATCAATTATTATAATACATAAATCATTTGGTGCAGCCCCTATCATGACTCCAAGGTGACCCTCATCACAGGTTACCTTCGATTCATTGGGCACAGGGACTATGATGATCTGCTTAAAACATGTAGGTATTACAGACTCGGTCAGGGGGAGGGTTGAAAATGTCAGTGAATACACTTGACTGTTAGTCTGCGCATGCTTTGAGTACAGTCGTGGCCAACATTTTTGAGAATGACACAAAGTTTTATTTCACAAAGTTTGCTGCTTCAGTGTCTTTAGATATTTTTGTCAGATGTTACTATGGAATTAGTTATCACTTTTGCCTTATGGCAAGGTGCTCCATCATGCTGGAAAAGGCATTGTTCGTCACCAAACTGTTCCTGGATGGTTGGGAGAAGTTGCTCTCGGAGGATGTGTTGGTCCCATTCTTTATTCATGGCTGTGTTCTCTTTTGAAGAACATATCAAGACCATTTCAAGGACAGCTTTTTTCCATCTACGTAACATTGCAAAAATCAGAAACTTTCTGTCCAAAAATGATGCAGAAAAATTAATCCATGCTTTTGTCACTTCTAGGTTAGACTACTGCAATGCTCTACTTTCCGGCTACCCGGATAAAGCACTAAATAAACTTCAGTTAGTGCTAAATACGGCTGCTAGAATCCTGACTAGAACCAAAACATTTGATCATATTACCCCAGTGCTAGCCTCTCTACACTGGCTTCCTGTCAAAGCAAGGGCTGATTTCAAGGTTTTACTGCTAACCTACAAAGCATTACATGGGCTTGCTCCTACCTATCTCTCTGATTTGGTCCTGCCGTACATACCTACACGTACGCTACGGTCACAAGACGCAGGCCTCCTAATAATCCCTAGAATTTCTAAGCAAACAGCTGGAGGCAGGGCTTTCTCCTATAGAGCTCCATTTTTATGGAACGGTCTGCCTACCCATGTCAGAGACGCAAACTCGGTCTCAACCTTTAAGTCTCTACTGAAGACTCATCTCTTCAGTGGGTCATATGATTGAGTGTAGTCTGGCCCAGGAGTGGGAGGGTGAACGGAAAGGCTCTGGAGCAACGAACCGCCCTTGCTGTCTCTGCCTGGCCGGTTCCCCTCTTTCCACTGGGATTCTCTGCCTCTAACCCTATTACAGGGGCTGAGTCACTGGCTTTACTGGGGCTCTCTCATGCCGTCCCTGGAGGGGGTGCGTCACCTGAGTGGGTTGAGTCACTGATGTGGTCATCCTGTCTGGGTTGGCGCCCCCCCCCCCCCCCCCCTTGGGTTGTGCCGTGGCGGAGGTCTTTGTGGGCTATACTCAGCCTTGTCTCAGGATGGTAAGTTGGTGGTTGAAGATATCCCTCTAGTGGTGTGGGGGCTGTGCTTTGGCAAAGTGGGTGGGGTTATATCCTTCCTGTTTGGCCCTGTCCGGGGGTGTCCTCGGAATGGGCCAAAGTGTCTCCTGACCCCTCCTGTCTCAGCCTCCAGTATTTATGCTGCAGTAGTTTATGTGTCGGGGAGCTAGGGTCAGTTTGTTATATCTGGAGTACTTCTCCTGTCCTATTCGGTGTCCTGTGTGAATCTAAGTGTGCGTTCTCTAATTCTCTCCTTCTCTCTTTCTCTCTCTCGGAGGACCTGAGCCCTAGGACCATGCCCCAGGACTACCTGACATGATGACTCCTTGCTGTCCCCAGTCCACCTGGCTGTGCTGCTGCTCCAGTTTCAACTGTTCTGCCTTATTATTATTCGACCATGCTGGTCATTTATGAACATTTGAACATCTTGGCCATGTTCTGTTATAATCTCCACCCGGCACAGCCAGAAGAGGACTGGCCATCCCACATATGCTCTCTCTAATTCTCTCTTTCTTTCTCTCTCTCGGAGGACCTGAGCCCTAGGACCATGCCCCAGGAATACCTGACATGATGACTCCTTGCTGTCCCCAGTCCACCTGAGTCTGCTGCTGCTCCAGTTTCAACTGTTCTGCCTTATTATTATTCGACCATGCTGGTCATTTATGAACATTTGAACATCTTGACCATGTTTTGTTATAATCTCCACCCGGCACAGCCAGAAGAGGACTGGCCACCCCACATAGCCTGGTTCCTCTCTAGGTTTCTTCCTAGGTTTTGGCCTTTCTAGGGAGTTTTTCCTAGCCACCGTGCTTCTACACCTGCATTGCTTGCTGTTTGGGGTTTTAGGCTGGGTTTCTGTACAGCACTTTGAGATATCAGCTGATGTACGAAGGGCTATATAAATACATTTGATTTGATTTGATTTGATTTGTTCTTAGGCAAAATTGTGAGTGAGCCCACTCCCTTGGCTGAGAAGCAACCCCACACATGAATGGTCTCAGGATGCTTTACTGTTGGCATGACACAGGACTGATGGTAGCGCTCACCTTGTCTTCTCCGATCAAGCTTTATTCCGGATGCCCCAAGTCAGTCGTTAACTACCTAAACATAACAACGATACTTACTTTTACTTGAAAATGGCGGACGGAAGACAGGGTGGTACGGCAGGTGCCGCTTCTCATTCGAATGCTGTAATTTTATCTAAACCATCAGGTGTACGCCGATCCCAGCTAAGTAACTCATGCAAAGAGTTAAAGCGCAATTATGTGTTTTATCTCCAGTACTCTGCCATGATTGTCAGTAATGTAGCTGCTCTACTGATAATCTCAGTGCATCCTTGCTGGGATGACACAATCAGTCTACTACCGGAGAATATCAACACCAAACACATTGGTTCACCGTTCCAAGGGAGCGGACAGTACACAGCATACCATAATGTTCTGAATAATGGCCAAGTCTACCTCGCTCCTTATTCTACTGAACCGCTTAGGCGTAACAAACACAAGTCCAACATTTATCGGAAACTGTTAAACTACCTGTTCACTACCCTCCTGCTCTCCGGGGATGTACAACTCAATCCTGGGCCCAATATCACAGAGCCAGTGATACGCACCGGAGTGGAGAGCGGTGGATGGCCTCGTCCACTGGTCCTCGCCGCTGTGGAGGTGGGTGAGTGCTATGGTCCTATGGTTTCTCTCGACTCACCCGGCTCCAGGATAGATTTTGACTCTTCAAACATATCAGAGTCGCTATATGCGATCCCTGACTCTGTTTCTGGTACGCAAGCTATTTTAATTAGTTCCCCGCATCCAGTGCAGGCGGGAGGGATTGTTAATTGCGCTACCGAACTGCCCCTAATCAAAACGAAACAAAACAACCTAAACCCAGCCGTCAGAAAACACAGAAAATTTAACTTTTTTCAATGTGTTAATCACTCTCGAGTCATCTGGGACCCACAAGCTAAGCCCAAGGGACTACTAGGGGGGCACTTGAACATTCGTAGTGTCATTCCAAAAAGTGATCAAATTCAACATCTACTCACAGACTCCAACCTTGACTTTCTCTGCCTCTCAGAGACATGGCTCCATAAACACTCTCCATATGCTGCTTTGATTGTGCCTGGCTACAATGTAGCCAGGCACAAGAGAGACAGGAGAGACAGGATTGAAGGAAGAGGAGGGGGTGTGATGATTTACATTAAAGAACATATCCGATGTAAACAAATTGAGTGGTCATGTGATAATGAACTAGAATGTATCGGCCTGAACGTTACACTGTCTCCCCAAATGTCTTTTACCCTCATTGGAATGTATAGGCCACCTTCCACCAAAAGTGTGTTTTTTGATCAGTTTAATACCATGCTTAGGGAATGTGATTTTGGGAAAGAGGTCATCTTAATGGGAGATTTTAACATTAATTATGAAGACAAGTGTTGTAGGAAAACCCTCAAACGGATCACTAATACCTTTGACCTTACACAGCTAGTTAAAGGGCCAACCAGGGTGACTTGTTGCTCTAAAACACAGATTGATTTGGTGTTCAGTAATAAACCAGAGAGAGTGACTAAATCATTCAATATGGTTACTGGGCTGTCTGATCATAATCTGACACTTATAGCCAGAAAGCTGTCTAAGAGCAGGTTTAACCTCTCTACTGTTAGAAAGCCGGATCAACTCAGAATACCTAAGAGTGAATTAAACTATTTTGAAAAAGCAATTAAGGAAATAAACTGGAATGATCTCTTGTCCTATACAGACGTGGAAGCTGATAGTCAGGTTTTTCTATCCACAATCCAGACTACAATAAATGGCTTCCTAAAGAAAATCAAATCCAAACCTGGCCAAAAGAGCACTCTTCCTTGGCTAAATGGAGAATTCTGGAAATTGATGAAAGAACGAGATTATGCTCTAAAAATAGCCCTAAAATCTAAATTAGAGCATGACAGACGTAGGTTTACCATGTTGAGAAATAAGGTGATGAAAGAAATCAGACAGGCCAAGGCAAACTTTTTTATTAACATAATTGGTGAAGCAAAGGGAAATTTTAAATTGATATGGGAGAATCTAAAAAAGTTAACAGGGAAAGACCATAGTAACACTGCAAAAAGACTAGAAATCATGGTGAATAACAATCTAACACAGGATGCAGTCGAAATAGCAATAGCCTTCAATTCCTACTTTATTGACTCTGTCAGGGTACTGACACAGAACCCCTCCACTTGTTTCTTGGGCTCAGTGCTAGTGAATGACACTCAACCTGTCTTCATCATAAGGGAGGTTTCTGAGTCAAAGGTGAACAAGGTGATTAGCTCACTAAAGAACTCTAAAGCCAAATATGTGTTTGGGATGGACACTACCTTTCTTAAAAACTACAAAGAGTCACTCATTGGCCCCATTACTAAGGTCACCAACACATCTATTGGTCTCGGTGTGTTTCCAAGGGTATGGAAGTCGGCCATAATAACGGCCATCTTTAAATCAGGCGACCCTGCTGACGTGAGTAACTACAGGCCCATTAGTATACTACCTGTGGTGTCAAAGGTTGTTGAAAAGTGTGTAGCAGAACAACTGATTGCCCACCTCAACAACAGCCCCTTCACATTACACTCCATGCAGTTTGGCTTCAGAGCGAAACACTCCACAGAAACGGCCAACTGCTTTCTTCTGGAAAATGTGAAGTCCAAGATGGACAAAGGGGGTGCTGTTGGGGCTGTGTTTCTGGACCTAAGGAAGGCTTTTGATACTGTTAACCATGAGATTCTCATCACAAAATTGTCCAAGTTCAACTTTTCCCCTGATGCCTTGAGATGGATGAAATCATACCTTGAAGGCAGAACTCAGTGTGTCAGAGTGAGCAATGAGCTGTCGCCCACTCGTAGCTATGATGTGGGCGTGCCCCAAGGGTCAATACTGGGGCCCCTCCTGTTCAGCCTGTACATTAATGATCTGCCTTCTGTCTGTACTGGGTCTGAAGTTCAAATGTATGCAGATGATACAGTGATATATGTGCATGCAAAGAGCAAACAACATGCTGCACAAGAACTCACTACTGTAATGGTCCAGGTTACAAAGTGGCTCAGTGACTCGTGTTTGCATCTCAATGTGAAAAAAACTGTTTGCATGTTCTTCACAAAGAGGGCAACAGATGCTACTGAGCCAGATGTCTATGTGTCAGGGGAGAAGCTCCAGGTGGTATCCGATTTTAAGTACCTTGGCATCATACTTGATTCCAACCTCTCTTTTAAAAAGCATGTGAAAAAGGTAATTCAAATAACCAAATTCAACCTAGCGAATTTCCGATTTATACGAAATTGTTTGACTACAGAGGTAGCAAAACTGTACTTCAAATCTATGATACTCCCCCACTTAACATACTGCTTGACTAGTTGGGCCCAAGCTTGCTGTACAACATTAAAACCTATTCAGTCTGTCTACAAACAGGCTCTCAAAGTGCTTGATAGGAAGCCCAATAGCCATCATCATTGTCAAATCCTTAGAAAGCATGAGCTCTTGAGTTGGGAAAATCTTGTGCAATACACCGACGCATGTCTTGTATTCAAGATCCTTAATGGCCTGGCTCCCCCTCCACTCAATATTTTTGTTAAACAGAAAACCCAGACATATGGCAGCAGATCCACAAGGTCTGCCATGAGAGGTGACTGTATAGTTCCCCTAAGGAAAGGCACCTTTAGTAAATCTGCATTCTCTGTGAGAGCTTCCCATGTCTGGAATACACTGCCATCAGACACACATAACTGCACCACATATCACACTTTCACAAAATGCTTGAAGACATGGCTAAAGGTCAATCAGATTTGTGAACATGGTCCCTAGCTGTGTGTTGCCGCTTTCCATGTTGTCTGTTGTCTGTAGCTTGTGAGGTGTGGAAACACTTTGTTGCTTTTATGAATTTTGTCTTGCTGCTTTTTGTTTTATGTTGCTCTGTCTGTATGCTACGTCTTGCTTGTCCTATGTTGCTCTGTCTGTATGCTATGTCTTGCTTGTCCTATGTTGCTATGTCTTGCTTGTTCTATGCTGCTATTGTCTATATTGTAATTGTTTTTAATAACCTGCCCAGGGACTGCGGTTGAAAATTAGCCGGCTGGCTAAAACCGGCACTTTTACTGAAACGTTGATTAATGTACACTGTCCCTGTAAAAATAAAAAATAAACTAAAACTCAACTCAAACAATCGGAAAGGTTATTCATCAGAGAAAATGACTTTACCCCACTCCTCAGCAGTCCAATCCCTGTACCTTTTGCAGAATATCAGTCTGTCCCTGATGTTTTTCCTGGAGAGAAGTGGCTTCTTTGCTGTCCTTCTTGACACCAGACCATCCTCCAAAAGTCTTCGCCTCACTGTTCTTGCAGATGCACTCACCATGGCCTGCTGCCATTCCTGAGCAAGCTCTGTACTGGTGGTGCCCCGATCCCGCAGCTGAATCAACTTTAGGAGACGGTCCTGGCGCTTGCTGGACTTTCTTGGGCGCCCTGAAGCCTTCTTCAAAACAATTGAACCGCTCTGCTTGAAGTTCTTGATGATCCGATAAATGGTTGATTTAGGTGCAATCTTACTGGCAGCAATATCCTTGCCTGTGAAGCGCTTTTTGTGCAAAGCAATGATGACGGCACATGTTTCCTTACAGGTAACCACGATTGACAGAGGAAGAACAATGATTCCAAGCACCACCCTCCATTAAAGCTTCCAGTCTGTTATTCGAACTCAATCAGCATGACAGAGTGATCTCCAGCTTTGTCCTCGTCAACACTCACACCTGTGTTAATGAGAGAATCACTGACATGATGTCAGCTGGTCCTTTTGTGGCAGGGCTGAAATGCAGTGGAAATGTTTTTGGGGGATTCAGTTAATTTGCATGGCAAAGAGGGACTTTGCAATTAATTGCAATTCACCTGATCACTCTTCATAACATTCTGGAGTATATGCAAACTGCCATCATACAAATTGAGGCAGCAGACTTTGTGAAAATTAATATTTGTGTCATTCTCAAAACTTTTGGCCACGACTTTACACATCTTGGTAATCCGTCTGGCCCCGCGGCTTTGTGAATGTTGACCTGTTTAAATGTGTTGCTCACATCGGCTACCAAGAGCGTTATCACACAGTCATCCAGAGCAGCTAGTGCTCTCGTGCATGCTTCAGTGTTGCTTGCCTCAAAGTGAGCATAAAAGGCATTTCCCTCGTCTGGTAGGCTTGCGTCACTGGGCAGCTCACGTCTGGGTTTCCCTTTGTAGTCCATAATAGTTTTCAAGCCCTGCCACATCCGACGAGCTTCAGAGCCGGTTTAGTAGGATTCAATCTTAATCCTGTATTGACCCTTTGCCTGTTTGCTTGTTTGATGGTTCATCTGAGGGAAAAGCAGGATTTCCTATAAACGTCCGGATTAGTGTTCCGCTCCTTGAAAGCGGTGGCTCTATCCTTTAGCTCGATGTGGATGTTGCCTTTAATCCATGGCTTCTGGTTGGGATATGTATGTACGGTCACTGTGGGGACGATGTCATCGATGCACTTATTGATGAAGCCGATGACTGAGGTGGTATACTTCTCAATGCCATTGGATGAATCTCGGAACATATTCCAGTCTGTATTAGCAAAAAAGTCCTGTACCGAAGCCTCCGCATCATCAGACTACTTCCGTATTGAGTGAGTCTCTGGTACTTCCTGCTTTAGTTTTAGCTTGTAAGCAGGAATCAGGAGGACAGAATTATGGTCAGATTTGCCAAATGGATGGTAGCTGAGAGCTTTGTATGCATCTCTGTGTGTGGAGTAAAGGTGGTCTAGCGTTTTTTCCCTCTGGTTTCACATGTGAAATGCTGGTAAAAATTTGGTAAAACTGATTTACGTTTTCCTGCATTTAAAGTCCCCGGCCACCAGGAGCGCCGCTTCTGGATGAGCATTTTCTTATTTGCCTTATAGAGTTGGTTGAGTGCGGTCTTAGTGCCAGCATCGGTCTGTGGGGGTAAATAGATGGCTATGAATAATATAGATGAGAACTCTCTTGGTAGATAGTGTGGCCGAGGTACTCTCATGAGGTTCTCTACCTCAGGTGAGCAATACCTCGAGACCTCTTTAATATTAACCTCTCTGGGGTCGGCGGGACGCTTGCGTCCCACATGGCCAATAGCCAAGGGAAAATGCAGAGTGCCAAATCAAACTTTCATTAAATTACACATGCAAGATAGCAAATTAAAGCTACACTCGTTTTGAATCCAGCCAACATGTCAGATTTCAAAAAGGCTTTTCGGCAAAAGCATAAGATGCTATTATCTGATGATAGCACAACAGTATACAATGAGAGAGTAGCAAGTTTCAACTCTGCAGGCTCGACACAAAACGTAGAAATAAAATATAAATCATGCCTTAGCTTTGACAAGCTTCTTTTGTTGGCACTCCTATATGTCCCATAAACATCACAAATGGTCCTTTTGTTCGTTTAATTCCGTATAAAAATATCCAAAATGTCAATTTATTTGGCGCGTTTGATCCAGAAAAACACAGCTTCTAACAGAATATCTCAAAAGTTACCTGTAAACTTTGCCAATCCATTTCAAACTGCTTTTGCAATACAACTTTAGGTATTTCTAAACCTATATAATCGATCAAATTGAAGACGGGATGATCTGTGTTTAATACAGGAGCAAAACAAACTGACACTACTTTTCTGGTTACGCGCCTCTATCAAAAGGTACACATGAAGTGACGTTCGTTCTGAGCTACGGTACTTCTTCATTACACAAAGGAAAAACTTCAACCAATTTGTACAAACTGGTGACATCCAGTGGAAGCGGTAAGAATTGTATGAAAGTTGATTAGAATTCTGGATTCCCCATGAAAACATTTTGAAAAGACAGTGACTTAAAAAAAAAATCTGAATGGTTTGTCCTCGGGGTTTTGCCTGCTAAATAAGTTCTGTTATACTCACAGACATGATTCAAACAGTTTTACTTCGGAGTGTTTTCTATCCAATACTAATCATAATATGCATATATTAGGATCTGGGACAGAGTAGGAGGCAGTTCAGTTTGGGCACGCTATTTATCCAAAAGTGGAAATGCTGCCCCCTACCCCAAACAGGTGAAACATCGCGCAACAGCTGTTATTGACAAATTGACACACACCTCCACCCCTCATCTTACTAGACATACAGTGGCTGTGAAAGTATTTGCCCCCTTTCAATTTTTCCTATTTCGTTGATTGGAATTCAAATGGATTTTTGGGGGTTTGTATAATTTCATATACACAACATGCCTACCGCTTTGAAGATGCAAAATATGTTTTATTGTGAAGCAAACAAGAAATAAGACAAAAAACAGAAAACTTGAGGATGCATAACTATTCACCCACCTGCGGCAAGTCTCTTGGGGTATGTCTCTATAAGCTTGGCACATCTAACCACTGGGATTTTTGCCCATTCTTCAAGGCACAACTTCTCCAGCTCTTTCAAGTGGGATGGGTTCCACTGGTGTATTTGCAATCTTTAAATCATACCACAGATTCTCAATTAGATTGAGGTCTGGGTTTGATAAGGCCATTCCAAGACATTTAAATGTTTTGCCTTAAACCACTTGAGTGTTGCTTTAGCAGTATGCTTAGGGTCATTGTCCTGCTGGAAGGTGAACCTCCGTTCCAGTCTCAAATCTCTGGAAGTATGAAACCGGTTCTTTCAAGAATTACCCTGTATTTAGTGCCACCCATCGTTCCTTCAATTCTGACCAGTGTCCCAGTTTGTGCCAAAGAAAAACATTCCCACATCATGATGCTGCCACCACCATGCTTCACTGTGGGGATGGTATTCTCTGGGTGATGGGAGGTGTTGGATTTGTGCCAGACATATGTTTGTGGAGTCTCCCATAAGCCTTTTGGCAAACACCAAACGTGTTTGCTTATTTTCTTCTTTAATCAATGGCTTTTTTCTGGCCACTCTTCTGTAAAGCCCAGCTCTGTGGAGTGTACGGCTTAAAGTTGTCCGATAGACAGATACTCCAATCTCCGCTGTGGAGCTTTGCACCTCCTTCAGGATTGTCTTTGGTCTCTTTGTTGCCTCTTTGATAAATGCCTTTTCTTGTCAGGTTAGTTGTGGTGCCATATTCTTTCCATTGTTTTAAAATGGATTTAATGGTGCTCCTTTGGATGTTCAAAGTTTTGGATATTTTTTATAACCCAACCCTGATCTTTACTTCTCCACAACTTTGCCCCTGACCTGTTTAGAGAGCTCCTTGGTCTTCATGGTGCCGCTTGCTTGGTGGTGCACCTTGCTTAGTGGTGTTGCAGACTATGGGGCCTTTCAGAACAGGTGTATAAATACTGAGATCATGTGACACTTAAATAAAGTCCACCTGTGTGCAATCTAACTAACTGTGACTTCTGAAGGTAATTGGTTGCACCAGATCTTATTTAGGGGCTTGATAGCAAAGGGGGTGAATACATATGCATGCACCACTTTTCATTTAAAAAAATATATAATTTAAAAACATTTATTTATTTCATTTCACTTCATTTCACAAATCTATTTAAATTACTTGTTTTAATGAAACAAAATATGAAAAACGCTAAGGGAGATGATATAGTTTGCAAGGCACTGTAGCTTCATCTCTGTGCTGCCGGTGCATGGAAAATCCCGCCAGCTCTATATTATCTGTTTCGTCGTTCAGCTTCGACTCGGTGAAACATAAGATATTACAGTTTTTAACCTTTTGCATGTAGGGGGCAGTATTTTCGTTTTTGGCTAAAAAAAACGTACCCATTTGACGTACCCATAATTGTCAGATTAGGATAGAAAACACTCTAAAGTTTCCAAAACTGTCAAAATATTGTCTGTGAGTATAACAGAACTGATATTGCGGGCGAAAACCTGAGGAAAATCCAATCAGGAAGTGCCTCTTATTTTGAATCCTCTCTTTTCCTATGCATGCCTATCCTCCATTTCAAGGGATATCAACCAGATTCCTTTTTTCTATGGCTTCCGTAAGGTGTCAACCCTTTTTAGACATAGTTTCAGGCTTTTATTTGAAAAATAAGCGAGAAAGATCACATTGCGTAAGTGGATAGGTGGGGGCTCTCAGAGTGAGTTTTGCGTAACAGAGTAAAGCGGCCATTGTTTCTCCCGGTCCTATTGAAAAACCTACACTCACAGTTGATATATTATCGAATATATATTTTAAAAACAACCTGAGGATTAATTATAAAAAAGTTTGACATGTTTCTGTGGACATTATGGATATTATTTGGAATTTTCTTCTGTGTCTGCATTGTCGTGACCGCTCTTTCCTGTGGATTTTCTGAACAAACGGAGGTATTTGGATATAAAAATAATCTTTATGGAACAAAAGGAACATTTGTTGTGTAACTGGGAGTTTGGTGAGTGAAAACATCCGAAGATCAAAGGTAAACGATTAATTTGATATCTTTTCTGATTTTTGTGACCTAGCTACTTAATGCTTAGTGTACATAATGTTTTGCTATGCTATCGATAAACTTACACAAACGCTTGGATTGCTTTCGCTGTAAAGCATAATTTCAAAATCTGAGACGACAGGTGGATTAACAAAAGGCTAAGCTGTGTTTTGCAATATTGCACTTGTGATTTCATGAATATTTTTTTGTAATATTATTTGACTGTGGCACTATGCTATTCAGCGGTTGCTGATGACAATTATCCCGCTTAAGGGATGGGTAGCGTCAAGAAGTTAATGTCCCATTGGTAGGATAATCGTAATCATAGGTCATCCATTTATTTTCCAATGATTGCATGTTAGCCAATTAAACGCATGGCAGTGGGAGATCACTTGTTCGCCTACTGATTCTAAGAAGGCAGCCCGACCTGCCCCCCTTTCCTCCGTCTTTTCTTCACACCAATGACGGGGATTTGGGCCTGTTCCCGGGAAAGCATTATATCCTTCTCATCGGACTCGTTAAAGGAAAAAGCTTCTTCCAGTTCATGGTGAACAATCGCTGTTCTGATGTCCAGAAGTTATTTTCGGTCATGAGAGATGGTAGCAGCAACATTATGTACAAAATAAATGAGAAAATAAGTTACAATCTAACAAAATTGCACATTTATTTAGGAGCTTGTAAAACGTCAGCCATCCTCTTCGGTGTAATTTTTCATTAAGTTTATCACACTTGGAGTTTGAGGGTATTAAAGTATAACATTTTCTTGAGACAGTATGTGTGGGCATAGGCAAACAGTGTAATTGGAGGATGGGGTTGGAGAACCATGATAGGCTATTCAATAGGCTACATCTGTCGGGACAAACTTTGATTGAGGGAATTATGACGTTATTTAAATATTTATACATATCGGTCCAGGACTAGTCAAGGCCCAGTGCACTATTTTTGTAAAAAAAATATGTTTTTGCCCGCGCTACAGATTGCTATATAGGCCTTCTTACACAGAACTAGTAAAGGCACTGGGCACGACTTTTGTGAAAAATAAGTACCAGATTTGTATTCATGAATTTTATAGTTTTTTTTTTTTTATTAATATTTTTTACCCTGTTTTCTCCCCAATGTCGTAGTGTCCAATTGGTAGTTACAGTCTTGTCTCATCGCTGCAACTCCCGTACGGACTCAGGAGAGGTGAAGGTCGAGAGCCATGCATCCTCCGAAACATAACCCAACCAAGCCACACTGACCGTGTCAGCGTGCACTGCGCCCGGCACAGGAGTCGCAAGGACATCCCTGCAGGCCAAACCCTCCCCTAACCCGGAAGACACTGGGCCAATTTTGCGCCATCCCATGGGTCTCGCGATTGCGGCCGGGTGCGACAGAGCCTGGACTCTAATCCAGAATCTCTAGTGGCACAGCTAGTACTCCTTAGAGCACTGCGCCTGTATATATATATATATATTTTTAACCCTTTCACACGTACCAATAAACGGGTGTGATCGTTCTACAGCGGTCCCTGCAGCGTACGCTCAAACCGGTGTGATTAGAATGCTTTTTTAGAACGTCCAGTTTCTATTGACGCAACAGTCAGCGTTTGAGCTGGCAACAATGTTTTTTCTCAGAAACATTTTGCACAAACACAGTCCTTACAAAGTTATGTCCTGAATGTGACAAGTTTTTTGGGGATGCACTGTTCAGACATGCACAGAAGTTGCAACAGCATAACACATCATACAAACTGGAAATGTAGGCTACATTAGTCCTAGCGCTAACTGAGGAAAGATTGGCATAACACAAGCGGTCATATTTAGCTAAATCTCGGCTGACAGAAACTACAATATGAATAAGCATATAGCAATCATTATTTACAATTTATCACATCATGGGTGAGCTCACCATTGATCAAAATAATTGGCAATGGATAGTTTGTGCTCAGCACCATGTTATTTTTTTTGCATCAAGCAATAGTTTGCATTTTGAAGGGAGTGTGTTGTCAACTATCATTCACTTCCCTTCATCAATTTCCGGAAGTTTACTCGAAAGATGAGTGAACCATTACTTCACATAATTTTGTTATAACATCTTTGGTCTGACAGACATTGACAGAATGCACTGTATACAGTGCCTTGCGAAAGTATTCGGCCCCCTTGAACTTTGCGACCTTTTGCCACATTTCAGGCTTCAAACATAAAGATATAAAACTGTATTTTTTTTGTGAAGAATCAACAACAAGTGGGACACAATCATGAAGTGGAACGACATTTATTGGATATTTCAAACTTTTTTAACAAATCAAAAACTGAAAAATTGGGCGTGCAAAATTATTCAGCCCCCTTAAGTTAATACTTTGTAGCGCCACCTTTTGCTGCGATTACAGCTGTTAGTCGCTTGGGGTATGTCTCTATCAGTTTTGCACATCGAGAGACTGAATTTTTTTCCCATTCCTCCTTGCAAAACAGCTCAAGCTCAGTGAGGTTGAATGGAGAGTATTTGTGAACAGCAGTTTTCAGTTCTTTCCACAGATTCTCGATTGGATTCAGGTCTGGACTTTGACTTGGCCATTCTAACACCTGGATATGTTTATTTTTGAACCATTCCATTGTAGATTTTGCTTTATGTTTTGGATCATTGTCTTGTTGGAAGACAAATCTCCATCCCAGTCTCAGGTCTTTTGCAGACTGCATCAGGTTTTCTTCCAGAATGGTCCTGTATTTGGCTCCATCCATCTTCCCATCAATTTTAACCATCTTCCCTGTCCCTGCTGAAGAAAAGCAGGCCCAAACCATGATGCTGCCACCACCATGTTTGACAGTGGGGATGGTGTGTTCAGGGTGATGGGCTGTGTTGCTTTTACGCCAAACATAACGTTTTGCATTGTTGCCAAAAAGTTCCATTTTGGTTTCATCTGACCAGAGCACCTTCTTCCACATGTTTGGTGTGTCTCCCAGGTGGCTTGTGGCAAACTTTAAACAACACTTTTTATGGATATCTTTAAGAAATGGCTTTCTTCTTGCCACTCTTCCATAAAGGCCAGATTTGTGCAATATACGACTGATTGTTGTCCTATGGACAGAGTCTCCCACCTCAGCTGTAGATCTCTGCAGTTCATCCAGAGTGATCATGGGCCTCTTGGCTGCATCTCTGATCAGTCTTCTCCTTGTATGAGCTGAAAGTTTAGAGGGACGGCCAGGTCTTGGTAGATTTGCAGTGGTCTGATACTGCTTCCATTACCAATATTATCGCTTGCACAGTGCTCCTTGGGATGTTTAAAGCTTGGGAAATATTTTTGTATCCAAATCCGGCTTTAAACTTCTTCACAACAGTATCTCGGACCTGCCTGGTGTGTTCCTTGTTCTTCATGATGCTCTCTGCGCTTTTAACGGACCTCTGAGACTATCACAGTGCAGGTGCATTTATACGGAGACTTGATTACACACAGGTGGATTGTATTTATCATCATTAGTCATTTAGGTCAACATTGGATCATTCAGAGATCCTCACTGAACTTCTGGAGAGAGTTTGCTGCACTGAAAGTAAAGGGGCTGAATAATTTTGCACGCCCAATTTTTCAGTTTTTGATTTGTTAAAAAAGTTTGAAATATCCAATAAATGTCGTTCCACTTCATCCCACTTGTTGTTGATTCTTCACAAAAAAATACAGTTTTATATCTTTATGTTTGAAGCCTGAAATGTGGCAAAAGTTCGCAAAGTTCAAGGGGGCCGAATACTTTCGCAAGGCACTGTAATGTCAACGAACATGGCGCCACACATAGCTGCAAATAGCTTAGCATTGGCTCATTATAATCAGGTCAACCTTCAAAAAAGTATTTTACACACATTATAGGTGTTCATTCCAATCTATGCAATAATTGGAATTCATGATTTGTTACCAGTACTTGAAAACATGTCAATACAACTGCAAATACATTATGCTCAATACATATTGTACATATAACTCCTTTGGAAAGTATTCAGACCCATTGACTTTTCCCACATTTTGTTGCGTTGTAGCCTTATTCTAACATGGATTAAATCATTTTTTCCCCTCATCAATCTACACACAATACCCCATAATGTCAAAGCAATTACAAGTTTTTAGAAATTTGTGCAAATGTATAAAGAAAAACTAACAGAAATAACACATTTACATAAAAATTCAGAATCTTTATTCAGTACTTTGTTGAAGCACATTTGGCAGCGATTACAGCCTTGAGTCTTGGGAATGACCCTACAAGCTTGGCACGCCTGTATTTGGGGAGTTTCTCCCATTCTTCTCTTCAGATCCTCTCAAACTCTGTCAGGTTGGATGGGGAGTTTCGCTGCACGTTCAAGTCCGGGCTCTGGCTGGACCACTCAAGGACATTCAGAGATTTGTCCCAAAGCCAATCCTGCATTGTCTTGGCTGTGTGCTTAGGGTCATTGTCCAGTTGGAATGTAAACCTTTGCCCTGGTCTGTGGTCCTAAGCGGTCTGGAGTAGGCTTTTATCAAGGATCTCTCTGTACTTTGCTCCATTCATCTTTCCTTTCCCTCAGTCTCCCAGTTCCTGCTGCTGAAAAACATCCCCACACCATGATGCTGCCACCCCCATGCATCACTGTAGGGATGGTGACAGGTTTCCTCCAGATGTGATGCTTGGCATTCAGGCCAAAGATTTCAATCATGGTTTGAGCAGATCAGATAATTATGTTTGTCATGATCTGAGAGTCCTTTAGGTGTCTCTTTTCCAATTTCTACCGTAAAGGACTGATTGGTGGAGTGCTGTGGAGATGGTTGTCCTTCTGGAAGGTTCTCCCATCTCCATAGAGGAACTCTGGAGCTCGGTCAGAATGACTTGGGGGTTTTTGGTCACTTTCCTAACCAAAGCCCTTCTCCCCCACTTGCTCAGTTTGGCTGGGCAGCCAGCTCTAGCAGGAGTATTGGTGGTTCCAAACATCTTCCATTTAAGAATGATGGAGGCCACTGTGTTCTTGGGGAGCTTCAATGCTGCAGAAATGTTTTTACCCTTCCCTTCGACGTCATGGCTTGATTTTTGCTCTGACATGCACTGTCAAATAATGTCCAATCAATTGAATTTACCAGAGTTGTTGTGGAAACAGTTGTGGAAACAGGATGCACCTGAGCTCAATTTTGAGTATCATAGCAAAGAGTCTGAATACTTATGTAAATAAGATATTTCAGTTTTTATTTTTAATACATTTTCAAAAAAATGTAAAAAACTATTTTCACTTTGTCTTTATGGGGTATTGTGTGTAGATTGAAATAAGGCTGTATGTAACGAAATGTGGAAAAAAGGAAGGGTTCTGAATACTTTCCGTGTGCATTTTATATACTGTATGCTACAGTAGAAACAACAACACGATATACAGAAAATAAGACACTTACTTGGATAGGAACGCACACGTCCAAAGGTATTATTTGTAAGGAAAACAAGAATGAAGGCAATGCGAACCATCCAGAAAATGTGCCAGGGGGAAGAGTTTGTGCTAGACTGCGCAAATGTCTGCTTACCTGATCTGTGGAAACACTGTGGAAGTGCTTGGGCTCTCCTCGAAGAGAGAAGTTTGTGCAGCTCAGTAAAGCCCCCAAACATAAACTATCCACAGCAGTGAAATGGGCTACATCTATGCGAATTAATGATACCTCAATTCAAATTGTTATTAGAAAATAAAACTTGATAGAAAATCATTTGAAATTGACTGATTGAAACATAGCCTATAGATAATTAGCAGGCAGCGTGTCTTGGTTTAAGGGCAACGTAGGTTAAGGATCAAATCCCTTTAGCGAGATCGATTTGACAACATCCAGTGAAATGGCAGAGCGCCAAATTCAAATTAAATTACTATAAAAATTTAATTTTCATGAAATCACACATACGATACACCAAATTAAAGCTACACTTGTTGTGAATCCAGCCGCAGTGTCAGATTTGCAAACCGTGCTATTATCTGAGGACAGCACCCCATCAAACAAAGACAGACAAATCATAATTAAACCTGCCAGCTGCGGCACAAAACTCAGAAATAAAGATATAATTCATGCCTTACCTTTGACAAGCTTCTTCTGTTGGCACTCCAATATGTCCCATAAACATCACAAATGGTCCCTTTGTTCGATTAATTCCATTGTTATATATCCAAAATGTCAATTTATTTGGCGCTTTTGATCCAGAAAAATACAGGGTCCAACTCACGCTACATGACTACAAAATCTCAAAAGTTACCTGTAATCTTTGTCCAAACATTTCAAACAACTTTGGTAATACAACTTTAGTTATTTTTTTACGTAAATAATCTATCAAATTTAAGCCGGGATAAACAGCGTTCAATACCGGACGAAAACAAAGAAAGCATGCGCATCGTGCGCACCAAATCATGAGAGTGCACCTGGAGTGACACAGGAAAATAACAGGGATACTTCTTCATTTCTCTAAAGAAAAACATCAACCAATTTCTAAAGACTGTTGACATCTAGTGGAAGCTATAGGAACTGCAAGGATATTTCTATTAAAACAGCCTTGCCTTAGAAAACCAATGGAAAACAGATTGACCTCAAAAAAACAATTCCTTGGTTGGATTGTGCTCGGGTTTTAGCCTGCCAAATCAGTTCTGTTATACTCACAGACTTCATTCAAACAGTTTTAGAAACTTCAGAGTGCTTTCTATCCAAATATACCAAATTATATGCATATAATATCTTATATGTTATATGCATAAGTTTCTGGGCCTGAGTAGCAGGCAGTTTACTTTGGGCACACTTTTCATCCGGACGTGAAAATAGCGCCCCCAAGCCATAAGAAGTTTTAACTGTCCTGTTGCTTAGCAATCACATTGGAAAAGTGAGAGCATTCTGACATCACATGCATAAAAAAACTCACACTGGGAGTTGCCGTTATAGATATTTGGAAGGTTAATATTTGTTTAGTTATTCAGATGCTGCAGCACCCTCAGCACCCATGTTCTTTTAGATACCCCAGATGGTGTATCAATGCTGTAAGACAATGGCTTTGGCCTTCTCAAATGAGTACTCTAACAAATTCCTCTGTGTTAATAGACTTATTTGAGCAACAACTGTATGAAAGAAGCAGCACTACCCTGCAAAAGATGGCAGTGCATTTACCTTAGGGTTCATGATGGACATGGAGAATAAACCACCACCAAAGGTATACATTTTTTCCACTTTTATTTTCCGTTGCACAGTAATTTCTATCTACATAATTTCTAAATTGTTTGTGGCAGCAGAGAAAGTCATAAACATCCATGTGAAATTTGCATAAAACTGTACAAGAAAATTGTCTACAATGAGAAAATACTGCAACCCACTGATAACTGTTAAATCCAGGACAGAAATGGCATTATGGCGGACAGACTCCCTCTTGTAAATTAGTATGAATCATACCAGGTAAGAAGAATACTGCATACTGAGTATAGGCAAGAAACAACTCACTCAAAGACAAGAAAAAACACATAAAAAAAAATCGAATAGAAAAATAAAAGAGAGCTAGAAGGGAAGGGAAGGACCTCAATCATAGACTAGTTGTTTTTTTCCTGAAGTATTCTTTCCACCTTGGAAGATTGAAGTAGGGCTACCTACCGACATCCACACAACAATGCATACTAGAAGACAGAGAAGGAGACCAAACCTGTTAGTTAGCATCACCAACATGAGCCACTTGGAACTGCTACTGGAGTAGAAGGAGAATGCAATTAAAAGACAAGCGAGGGAGAGTTGAAGCATGATGTGTGCAGACTCGGACACTGAACATGCGAGGCCGGTCTATGATGGAGCCACATTACACAGAGGTTGCATCATCCTGCTGATGTAGACATCCTCTACTTACCGTGGTTACTGACTTGTTTCTTTTTTTCTTGCCGATTTCCCACAATTGATTGGATACAGAAAGCTTGGTCATGGAAATCAAGTATTTCAGACAAGAAAGACATTGTTGATCATACAACAAAGCAAAAAATGTTAAAGAACAATGTACAACTGAAAATAGGAAAGGAAAAGACAGCAAAGTTGAACATTAAAGGTAGACTCAACAATATGACGTAGTTGCAAAAAGTAAATGGCATGGTGGGTTAATTTCTGCAACAACTTTCTGCTCAACTTCTTCGCTATTTTGGCACCCTGGCTACCCAACACACATGCACCTATACTGTGTGATTGTGTGAGAGGAAAATCTTGCATCTCGCTCATCTCAATATCTGCGATGCTGCTTGTGGCAACGTCTACCTTGAAAGATACTGTGCTGGTCAAATGTTGTTTAGAAGTTAGTAAAAACTTTTATGAAGGGCACAATATTGTGAATACAATAGTTGTGTTCGATTCTGAGAACTTGATACCCTCACTAGTGGCCTCACGGTTGAGTTGCTGTAATCTTACTCCAACCTAACCAGCCATCTCCTATCAGGATGAGTCGAAAAGGTCTTTGAGAAGAAAGAACTGGAACCTAACTCAGTGACCGAGTCAGAATGCACAGTTCCCAGAGGCCCTGTATAGACAGACCTAGACCTATTGTATTTCAATTAGTGAAACACTTGGTATGTTGAGTAAGTTGAGTAATTGAGTAATAGAGTTGAGTAATAGAACAATGAAACGAAAGCTAAAATAATTATTTGGCGTTAGAAAAAATATGGCAGCTGTCCTTGTGTCGCTTGCTTGAGCAATGTCAACCACTTTTCAATTGGTCTTAGATTGTCAAACTATTTACCTATTTACAAAAGAATGGTAGAGAAGCCTGGCAGAACATTAAAGTAGATACATATGAGTGTTTTCACCACTGAAATGGGGACAGAAACAGAGGACAGTTCCGACACACTACACATATAGCAGCGTCTCTTACACTTCAATATATAAAATGTGAATTAATAGACCACTCACACTGACAAGTGTGTTATTTTACGGAAAAAAAGAAAAAAAAAAGTTTCTGTCTTCAAAAATGCATGACTTTGCCTGAATGTACATATATATATTCCTGCATATATCAACACACACAAATAGGTTTTCCCATGTGTATATACTGTAGTAATCTCCCAGTGTATGTGCACTCGAGGAGTTCATGTCCATACAATATTACTCCTGAAAACCAATCCAATAGGTGTGGATACACTAGCAGTGTATAGGCCTACTGTAACACTGACATAATTCACACAGAGTCATTATTAAAGCCAAACTGTAGTAGATGTTAATGGCATGATGAGGTCAGGGGGGGAAGGTAGCATTTACATGTCAAATTAAACACTTCAGGGAGAGGAGACACTGACAGTCTTGCTTCTAGAGTTCTGATCTTGCTTTTAGATTTCTGATGTGTGTGATACCTGGTATGACACATTATTTATGGTGACGTGTACTGATCTGCATGATAAATCTATGTATTTTATATCCATGCCCTCTTTTTGAATCCAGCCCTTTTTATAAGGATTAATTAATGGGAGTTTGACAAAGCTACAAAACATACTGGCAACATTACCAAATCAAAATATATCATAATTCACAACGTTCACGACTAAGAACAAATAAAAACAGATTTCAAGTAAAACAGACTGAGCTTAAAATTAACGATACACAAGAGGAAGGAAATTAATACATGTATAATACAGTTGGGAACAATATGAAAACAGTGAATCCATATGATGAGGAGAGTCTAGTTGGATCAAGGAGAAAGGATCCAGTGTACATTGGAATGACTTGCTTTTTTAATCCTGCAACTCTCTGCATAGAGCCGGCTGTCACTATGACAACACATCCTGTGACTTTGAGTAGAGCTTCTTATGCCCACCACCAGTTTCGCTCCACCTGTGAAGTTCTCCTCTTGTTGTTTTGCACTTGACAGTCGGAAGTGAATACAGCGTTGATCATTTATATAGATTTATGTATATATAATTATGTATATATATATATATATATATATATATATATATATATATATATTTTTTATTTTTTTATTTTTTCTTCATCTTTTTCCTTTTTGAGATTTTTTTTGTAGTTGTTTTTTCTTCGTTGTTAATTTTTTTCTCAGTTGTGTCTGTTTTTGTCTTTAGTATACTGGCCCCGGATTGGTTGGAGCAGAGACGACCGCACAGAACATTTTGGCGAATGAGGATGAGGGAACCCCAGAGCTCCAACCAACTGGCAGGCCACAGAGGGGAAAACAAACAAAAGATAACAATAAAAAGGACACCTTTTTTTCCAGTTTGTCCTTCTCTCTAGTCCGTTCCTCATATGAAACCTTATGACTGAGGTAAATACAGTATACAACATTGTGCTAGGGAAGAGTATCCCACGTGTCCAGCGAAGGAAGGAGAGATGGAAGGATGTATGGACAGAGAGATGGAGGAGGGGGGAATGTAGAGTCCGGATGAAGCAGTGTCCCTTTGGCTCTGCTCCCCTCTTTCAGATCAGAACTGGTACCACTTCTTGTCTTTGCACTTCAGCATCATCTGTGGAGAGAGGGGAAAATGAAAAACTAGTGTTACAGAAAACTGCCATTTGCCTCCCTCTAGGGGCTATACGTGACACTATACAAGCAGCATCTTCTAGGAGTATAGGAGGAAGCTGATCTAAGATCAGTTTTATGTTTTGTCTCACAATGTAATGTCTCTCTTTCTTACATCGTGGGCGTGTTTGCCAAATGAGTCTGCGCTGGCCAGCATGGCAGCCGTCCTCTCATCCAGCTCGCCCAGTTTCTGCCCTCTCTCGTCCAGCGCTATCCGGGCACGTGCCAGGTCCGCCACCACGCCCGAGGCTGCCCCCTTCATGCCTTCCAGGCCCTGAGGACCCGGGATGTGCTGGGCAAGGCCACGGGATGCTTTACCCGCCTGCATCTCACCAACTGGAGGAAAAGGGTAGAAAGAGAGGTGGAGAGGAAAGAGAGAGAGAGGGGAAGGTAGGACGTGTGAGAGGGAGATTCAGAAAGACAAAGAGAGAGGAAGAGGCAGGTGATTGGGAGATACAATAGGCACAGAAAGGGAGAGACTTGTAACAGATATCAAACTTACACTGAGTATGTCATCTTAGTGCCTGCTGTGTTAGGGACTTTGGATGTATTACGATGAAGAATAGAGTTTCTGTGTGTACAGTATGTATGTACATTCTGTGTATGTGTCACTCACATAGCTCCTCTCTGTCCAGGGAAGTTGCTCCTCCCCCAAAAAGCCCCTTGAAGAATCCTTGGTTGGGAGCCTCCGGGGTCTCCACTGGTGTGAATAGTTCTCCTAGCATCTCCTGAAACACGCACATACACACATAAATGCATGTATAATGATTGTGTGTGTGTTAGCGTGCATGCCTGAGTTCTTGTGTGGGTGTATTTGTGAGGTCCTAACCTGCAGGTTCTCGCAGGTCTCCTGGCTGTATGTGATCCTCTGTATCTCAGTGGGGGAGGTGAGGTACATGGCCTGGCCCAGGTTGGTGAAGCAGAAGGTCCGGGCTATCCGCATGTCTGTCAGCGGCAGGTAGTTTACATCAAGCAACGGTCTCAGCCCCGGCAGACTTCAGACAAAGATGGAGACCACATTGCAGCACATTTTTACTCAAACACAACATCATTCTACTGGCCGTGTCCAGAAAAATAACTTATAATCTAGAAACCTTCAGTCTAACCTTAGCATTCAATAAGCTACTGTAAAATAGGTATAATCAATTAGCTTTAATGTATGTATTTCTAACCTGTGTGTGGTTGCATGGCCCACTGACTCACCTGAGGGTCATGATGTGTCCGTTAGCACAGAAACAGGCCACACAGTTCCCTATGTTCATCTGGACCACGTCAGCCCTCAGGACGAACGATGTCTCTGTGATGCTGTGTTTGAATATGCAGTTCTGGGAGGGCAGTGCTATGACTTTAGCCTGTTTCTCAGAGCACACCACCGCATACTGGCTCTCCTGCAGCTCCTGGGAGGTGGAGGGCGAGACAGAGACCGGGCGGCGTTTACGGGCTTTGTCTCGCTCCTCACTGTCGGCGCCCACGGCGTTGGGCTCGTACCACAGCTCGAAGGCAGGGGGAAGGAAGGTGCCCGTGTTGTCCAGGAAGGCCATCCTCAGGATACTGCCCTTCAGACGCCCCAGGGTACCTGGACAGATAGGGGAATGGAGATGTTAGCGTGTTTAAATTATATCTACGTGTTATCGAATGCTTGGACACACCTACTCATTAAACGTTTTTTTCTATATTTTTTACTATTTTCTACATTGTAGAATAATAGTGAAGACATCAAAACTATGAAATAACACATATGGAACCATGTAGGAGAAGTGTTAAACAAATCAAAGTATATTTTATATTTCAGATTCTTTGCCTTGATGACAGCTTTGCACACGCTTGACATTCTCTCACCCAGCTTCATGAGGTAGTCACCTGGAATGCATTTCAATTAACAGGTGTGCCTTTTTAAAAGTTAATTTGTGGAATTTATTTCCTACTTAATGTGTTTGAGTCAATCAGTTGTGTTGTGACAAGGTAGCGGTGGTATACAGAAGATAGCTCTATTTGGGTAAAGACCAAGTCCATATCATGGCAAGAACAGCTCAAATAAGCAAAGAGAAATGGCAGTCCATCAATATTTAAGACAAGAAGGTCAGACAATACGGAACATTTCAAGAACTTTGAAAGTTTCTTAAAGTACAGTCGCAAAAACCATCAAGCGCAATGATGAAACTGGCTCTCATAAGGACCGCCACAGGAAAGGAAGACACAGAGTTACTTCTGCTGCAGAGGATAAGTTCATTAGAGTTACCAGCCTCAAGAATTGCAGACCAAATAAATAAATAGAGTTCAAGTTACAGACACATCAGAACTGTTCAGATGAGACTGCCTTCATGGTCAAATTGCTGCAAAGAAACCACTACTAATGGACACCAATAAGAAGAATATACTTTATTGGACCAAGAAACAGACAGAAAATAGAAAAATTACAAATTTACCTTATTTGTTGGTTATTTAAAATGATTTACTTAACAGTAAGATATTTCTGTCCTGCTAATGCTGTGTTTTATGGTCTCCACTCTAGCACCCTGCAGCTAATCTGGGCATATGGTTTTACTAGAGAAATCTTGAGCTGACAATTGATTAACTTGGTGATAAAACCTACAGCTGGCATTCCAGTGACAGGCTGGTGGATGTAACTGGAATAGAGAGGAGTAGAACAAAGACCTCAATGGTTCTTAGACATCCTGGCATCTGGGAAATTAGGCCAGGGTCGGGGGTTAAGATAACGCCTGGTGCAGATAAAGACAGGATGAGCCCAAAGTGGCTTATGGTGCCCCCAATCTATATGGGGGGTGGGCGTTGAACCAGCTATGATTTTTGGTTCCAACAGCTGTATCTTTGTGAGATGCAGAGTAGGTGAACGGATGATCTCCGCATGTGTGATTTCCACCTTGAAGCATGGAGGAGGAGGTGTGATGGTGTGGGGCTGCTTTTCTGGTGACACTGTCAGTGATTTATTTAGAATTCAAGGCACACTTAACCAGCATGGCTACCAGAGCATTTTGCAGCAATACACCATCCCAACTGGTTTGTGCTGAGTGGGACTATCATTTGTTTTTCAACAGGACAATGATCCAACACACCTCCAGGCTGTGAAAGGGCTATTTGACCAAGAAGGAGACTGATGGAGTGCTGCATCAGATGACCTGGCCTCCACAATCACCCAATCTCAACCCAATTGAGATTGTTTGGGATGAGTGAAGGAAAAGCAGCCAACAAGTGCTCAGCATATGTGGGAACTCCTTCAAGACTGTTGGAAAAGCATTCCAGATGAAGCTGGTTGAGAGAATACCAAGATTATGTAAAGCTGTCATCAGGGCAAAGGGTGGCTACTTTGAAGAATCTCAAATCTCAAATAAATTTTGATTTGTTTAACACATTTCTGGTTACTACTTGATTCCACATGTGTTATTTCATAGTTTTAATGTCTTTGGCGCCGAAGAGGATGGCTGACGTTTTATATGCCCGTAAACAATTTTTGTTATTTAGTTCATTTTTTTGCTCCTAACCAACTGTGCTATTTTGTTAGTTTTTAACTTATTTTTAAACGTATTTGGACATAATGTTGCTGCTACCGTCTCTTATGACCGAAAATAACTTCTGGACATCAGAACTGGGATTATTCACCACGGACTGGAAGAAGCTATTTCCTTTAATGAGTCTGATGAGAAAGAGATACTGCTCTCCCGGGAACAGGCCCAGATCCACATAATTTGCGTAAAGAAAAGACGGAGGAAAAGAGGACGGAGATCAGGTTGCCTTTTGAGAATCCTTGGAGAGCGAGTAAATGCCCATTGCCATCAATTCTACTTGCTAACATGCAATCATTGGAAAATAAAATGGATGATCTACGATTATGATTATCCTACCAATGGGACATTAAGAATTGTAATATCCTATGTTTCACCGAGTCGTGGTTGAACGACGACATAGACAATAAAGAGCTGGAGAGATTTTCAATGCACCGGCAGAACAGAAAAGCTACATCTGGTAAGATGAGGAGCGGGGGTGTCTGTCTATTTGTCAATAACAGCTGGTGCATGATGTCTAGTATTAAAGACATCTTGAGGTATTGCTCACCTGAAGTAGAGTATCTTATGATAAGCTGTAGACCACACTATCTACCAAGAGAGTTCTCATCTATATTATTCATAGCTTTCCATTTACCACCACAGACCGATGCTGGCACTAAGACACAACTAAGACTGGCACTCTCAAACAACTCGATAAGGCCATAAACAAGAAAATACTCACCCAGAAGCGGTTCTCCTAGTGGCCGGGAACGTTAATACAGGCAAACCTAAAACAGTTTTACCAACTTTTTACCAGCATGTCACATGTGCAACCAGAGGAAACACAAGTCTAGACTACCTTTAATCCACACATAGAGATGCATAGCTCTCCCTCGCCCACCATTTGGTAAATCCGACCACAATTCCATCCTCCTGATTCCTGCTTACAAGCAAAAACTAAAACAGGAAGTACCAGTGACTCACTCAATACGGAAGTGGTCAGATGGTGCGGATGCTACGCAACAGGACTGTTTTGCTAGTAGAGAGTGGAATATGTTCCGGGATTCATCCAATGACATTGAGGAGTACACCACCTCTGTCATCGGCTTCATCAATAAGTTAATCGATGATGTCGTCCCCACAGTAACTGCATATCCCAACCAGAAGCCATGGATTACAGGCAACATCCGCATTGAGCTAAAGGCTAGCCGCTTTTACGGAGCGGGACACTAATCCGGGCACCTATTAGAAATCCCGCTATGCCCTCAGACGAACCATCAAACAAGCAAGGCGTCAATACAGGATTAAGATTGAATCCTACTACAACGGCTCTGATGCTCGTCGGATGTGGCAGGGCTTGAAAACTATTACGGACTACAAAGGGAAACCCAGACGCGAGCTGCCCAGTGACACGAGCCTACCAGGTGAGTTAAATGCCTTTTATGCTCGCTTCGAGGCAAGCAACATTGACTGAAGCATGTACGAGAGCACCAGCTGTTCTGGATGACTGTGTGATAATGCCGATGTGAGCAAGACCTTTAAACAGGTCACAAAGCCGCGGGGCCAGATGGATTACTAGGACGTATACTCAAAGCATGCACGGACCAACTGGCAAGTGTCTTCACTGACATTTTCAACCTCTTCCTGACTGAGTCTGTAATATTTTTCAAGCAGACCACCATAGTCCCTGTGGCCAAGGAAGCGATGGTAACCTGCCTAAATGAAGTGCTTTGAAAAGCTGGTCATGGCTCACATCAACAGCATCCTCCCAGCTACCCTAGACCCACTCCACTGCTCAAACCGCCCCAACAGATCGCACTCCACACTGTCTTTTCCCACCTGGACAAAAGGAACACCTATGTGAGAATGCTGTTCATTGACTACAGCTCAGCGTTCAAAACCATAGTGCCCACGAAGCTCATCACTAAGCTAAGGACCCTGGGACTAAACATCTCCCTCTGCAACTGGACCCTGGACTTCCTGACGGGCCGCCCCCAGGTGGTAAGAGTAGGCAACAACTTGTCTGCAATGCTGATCCTTAACACTGGGGCCCCTCAGTAGTGTGTACTTAGTCCTCTCCTGTATTCCCTGTTCACCCACGACTGCATGGCCAAACATGACTCCAACACCATCACTAAATTTGCTGACGACACAAAAGTAGAAGGCCTGATCACCAACAACGATGAGGCCGATAGGGAGGAGGTCAGAGAACGGTCAGTGTGGTGCCAGGACAACAACCTCTCCCTCATTGTGAGCAAGACAAAGGAGCTGATAGTGAACTGCAAGAAAAGGCGGGCCGAACAGGCCCCCATTAACATCAATGGGACTGTAGTGGAGCAGGGCGAGAGTTAGAAAGTTTCTTGGTGTCCATATCACCAACGATCTATCATTGTCCAAACACACCAAGACAGTCGTGAAGATGGTACAACAAAACCTTTTCCCCCTCAGTAGACTGAAAAGATTCTGCATAGGTCCCCAGATCCTCATAAAGTTCTACAGCTGCAACAGAGAGCATCCTGACCGGTTGCATCACCGCCTCGTATGGCAACTGCTCGGCATCTGACCGTAAGGCGCTACAGAGGGTAGTTCGTTCGGCCCACTACATCACTGGGGCCAAGCTTCCTGCAATCCAAGACCTATATAATAGGTGGTGTCAGAGGAAATCCCAGAAAATTGTCAGAATCCAGTCACCCAAGTCATAGACTGTTTTCTCTGCTACCTCACGGCAAGCGGTACTGGAGCGCCTAGGACAAAAAAGCCTCTTTAACAGCTTCTAACCCCAAGCCATAAGACTGCTGAACAATTAATCAAATGGCCACCCCACCCCCACCCCCTCCATTTGTACACTGCTGGTACTCGCTGTTTATTGTCTATGCATAGTCACTTCACCCCTACCTACATGTGCAAATTACCTCTAACCTGTACCCCCACACACTGACTCGGTACAGGTATCCGCTGTATATAGCCTCGTTATTGTTATGTTATTGTGTTACTTTTTATTATATTTTACTTTAGTTTTTTTGGTAAATATTTTCTTAACTTTTCTTGAACGGTACTTTTGATTAACGAGTTGTAAGTAAGCATTTCACGGTAAGGTCTACACTTGTTGTATTCGGCGCGTGTGACAAATAAACTTTGATTTGATATCTTCTATTATTCCACAATGTAGAAAAAAATAGTAAAACATAAAGAAAAACCCTAGAATGAGTAGGTGTGTCCAAACTTTTGACTGGTACTGTAGATTATGTGTAGAGCCAGATGTAATGTGTGTACAGAAACATGATAACATATAGCAAAGAGTTGTTAGCATGCCTTATGTATTCATTTGCATACTCGCACAATCACAAACACACTCATCCATTTACACATAACCCAGACACCCACCGCTAGGCAAGACGATGACAGGCTGCAGTAGCCTCTGTTCCCCAGCAGGAGGCAAGTTGAGGGCCACAGCCAGCACTGTGCCCAGGGAAGTGCCCACGTACAGGCAGGGTGTGATGGTGCTGTCCCCCTTCCGAGCGAATGTCTCACAGAAGTGGAAGGAGGTGATGGCCTCGCGTGCCTCCTTGTCAATGGAGGTGACGGAGGAGGAGCGTGAACGGCTGAAGGAGTTGTCCCGGTGGTCTAGTGGGTTGGCGCCCCGCGGAGGACATACAGACAGGAGGACAGTAGAGGAGAGGGCACAGAAAGGTAAAGCACCCGCACACACAGAGAGAGAATACACACAACACACAAACATACAGTACCTGAATACTGCTGTACGGTTGTTAGACTGCAGTTGGCATATGACAAACATTGGGGTTAAAACATTATTGTATCACTGAGCTAAAAGAGCATTTAGAGTCGGGAGAAGCAAACAGTGAGCAGACGTATTAAACAGGTCTACAACACCTTATGAAATGTAGTAAAATAGCTGTGGATGAGCAGATGTACTGTATCTTTTTAAAAGTACACAAAAAAACTGCGGGGAAAACCTTTTTCCTTACGTGGTAAACAAAAAGTTTGAGGTCCAGATGGGTCACAGTGAATATAAAACAACTTTTATCTCTGGGGCAGATGGAACTCATAAAATGAAGAGTCAGCACATAAAGAACATGTGGCATGTAGGAGAGAGATCCATGGGGAGATGTCACTAAAACTTTACAGCCTTGTACTTGACTGATTTTATGTATCAATAAAAACAACACACCCATCATCACAACCTTAAACGAGGTTTCAATTTAATACGCCAATAGAGTCTTTTTAGTCTTAATAGCAATTTGTGAGTTGATAATGATTAAGTTAATAAGAATTAATGGGATGATGAATTAACTAAACTTCATAAACAATGTATAAACACTTAGTGTGTTACAGTGGCTTGTGAAAGTATTCACCCCCATGGCAATTTTCCTATTTTGTTGCCTTAGAACCTAGAATTAATATAGATTTTTTTTGTTACATTTTATTTACACAACATGCCTACCACTTTGAATATGCAAAATATGTTTTATTGTAAAACAAACAATAAGACAAAAAAACAGAAAACTTGAGCGTGCATAACTATTCATCCCCCCAAAGTCAAAACTTTGTAGAGCCACCTTTTGCGGCAATTATAGCTGCAAGTCTCTTGGGGTATGTCTCTATAAGCTTGGCACATCTATCCACTGGGATTTTTGCCCATTCTTCAAGTCAAAACTGCTGTAGCTCCTTCAAGTTGGATGGGTTCCACTGGTGAAAAGCAATCTTTAAGTCATACCACAGTTTCTCATTTGGATTGAGGTCTGGGCTTTGACTAAGCAATTCCAAGATATTTAAATGTTTCCCCTTAAACCATTTGAGTGTTGCTTTAGCAGTATGCTTAGGGTCACTATGCTGCTGGAAGGTGAAGCTCCTTCCCAGTCCCAAATCTCTGGAAGACTGAAACAGGTTCCCCTGAAGAATTTCTGTTTATTTAGCATCATCATTCCTTCAATTCTGACCAGTTTCCCAGTCGAAACTGAAAAACATCCACACAGCATAATGCTGCCACCACCATGCTTCACTGTGGGGATTGTATTCTCGGGGCGATGAGAGGTGTTGTGTTTGTGCCAGACATAGCATTGTCCTTGATATCCAAAAAGCTCAATTTTTGTCTCATCTGACCAGCGTATCTTCATCCATATGTTTGGGTAGTCTCCCACATGCCTTTTGGCGAGCACCAAACATGTTTGCTTATTTTTGTCTTTAAGCAAAGGCATTTTTCTGGCCACTCTTCCGTAAAGCCCAGCTCTGTGGAGTGTATGGCTTTTAAAGTGAACCTATGGACTAGAGGTCAACCGAATGATTTTTCAACGGCGATACCGATTATTGGAGGACCAAAAAAAGCAGATACCGATTAAATCGGCCGATTCTTTTCAATGTATTTGTAATAATGACAATTACAACAATACTGAATTAACATTTATTTTAACTTAATATAGTACATCAATAAAATAAATTTAGCCTCAAATAAATAATGAAACATGATCAATTTGGTTTAAATAATGCAAAAACAAAGTGTTGGAGAAGACAGTAAAAGTGCAATATGTGCCATGTAAAAAAACAAACGTTTAAGTTCCTTGCTCAGAACATGAGAACATATGAAAGCTGGTGGTTCTTTTTAACATGAGTCTTCAATATTCCCAGGTAAGAATTTTTAGGTTGTAGTTATTATAGGAATTATAGGACTATTTCTCTCTATACCATTTGTATTTCATATACCTTTGACTATTGGATGTTCTTATAGGCACTATAATATTGCCAGTGTAACAGTATAGCTTCCGTCCCTCTCCTCACCCCTACCTGGGCTCGAACCAGGAACACATCGACAACAGCCACCCTCGAAGCATCGTTACCCATTGCTCCACAAAAGCGGCAGCCCTTGCAGAGCAAGGGGAACAGCTACTTCAAGGTCTCAGAGCAAGTGACATCACCGATTGAAACGCTATTAGCACGCACCCCGCTAACTAGCTAGTCATTTCACATCGGTTACACCAGCCTATCTCAGGAGTTGTTAGGCTTGTAGTCATAAACAGCTCAATGCTTGAAGCAGAGCGAAGAGCTGTTGGCAAACGCACGAAAGCGCTGTTTGAATGAATGATTACGAGCCTGCTGCTGCCTACCATCGCTCAGTCAGACTGCTCTATCAAATATCAAATCATAGACTTAATTATAACATAATAACACCCAGAAATACGAGCCTTTGGTCATTAATATGGTCGAATCGGGAAACTATCATTTCGAAAACGAAACGTTTATTCTGTCTAACGGATGGCATTCCTAAGTCTAAATATTGCTGTTACATATTGCTGTTACACCTTCAATGTTATGTCATAATTATGTACAATTCTGGCAAATTAATTACAGTCTTTGTTAGGAATAAATGGACTTCACAACAAGCCAGGTGGCCCAAACTGCTGCATACAGTGCCTTGCGAAAGTATTCGGCCCCCTTGAACTTTGCGACCTTTTGCCACATTTCAGGCTTCAAACATAAAGATATAAAACTGTATTTTTTTGTGAAGAATCAACAACAAGTGGGACACAATCATGAAGTGGAACGACATTTATTGGATATTTCAAACTTTTTTAACAAATCAAATACTGAAAAATTGGGCGTGCAAAATTATTCAGCCCCTTTACTTTCAGTGCAGCAAACTCTCTCCAGAAGTTCAGTGAGGATCTCTGAATGATCCAATGTTGACCTGAATGACTAATGATGATAAATACAATCCACCTGTGTGTAATCAAGTCTCCGTATAAATGCACCTGCACTGTGATAGTCTCAGAGGTCCGTTAAAAGCGCAGAGAGCATCATGAAGAACAAGGAACACACCAGGCAGGTCCGAGATACTGTTGTGAAGAAGTTTAAAGCCGGATTTGGATACAAAAAGATTTCCCAAGCTTTAAACATCCCAAGGAGCACTGTGCAAGCGATAATATTGAAATGGAAGGAGTATCAGACCACTGCAAATCTACCAAGACCTGGCCGTCCCTCTAAACTTTCAGCTCATACAAGGAGAAGACTGATCAGAGATGCAGCCAAGAGGCCCATGATCACTCTGGATGAACTGCAGAGATCTACAGCTGAGGTGGGAGACTCTGTCCATAGGACAACAATCAGTCGTATATTGCACAAATCTGGCCTTTATGGAAGAGTGGCAAGAAGAAAGACATTTCTTAAAGATATCCATAAAAAGTGTTGTTTAAAGTTTGCCACAAGCCACCTGGGAGACACACCAAACATGTGGAAGAAGGTGCTCTGGTCAGATGAAACCAAAATTGAACTTTTTGGCAACAATGCAAAACGTTATGTTTGGCGTAAAAGCAACACAGCTGAACACACCATCCCCACTGTCAAACATGGTGGTGGCAGCATCATGGTTTGGGCCTGCTTTTCTTCAGCAGGGACAGGGAAGATGGTTAAAATTGATGGGAAGATGGATGGAGCCAAATACAGGACCATTCTGGAAGAAAACCTGATGGAGTCTGCAAAAGACCTGAGACTGGGACGGAGATTTGTCTTCCAACAAGACAATGATCCAAAACATAAAGAAAAATCTACAATGGAATGGTTCAAAAATAAACATATCCAGGTGTTAGAATGGCCAAGTCAAAGTCCAGACCTGAATCCAATCGAGAATCTGTGGAAAGAACTGAAAACTGCTGTTCACAAATGCTCTCCATCCAACCTCACTGAGCTCGAGCTGTTTTGCAAGGAGGAATGGGAAAACATTTCAGTCTCTCGATGTGCAAAACTGATAGAGACATACCCCAAGCGACTTACAGCTGTAATCGCAGCAAAAGGTGGCGCTACAAAGTATTAACTTAAGGGGGCTGAATAATTTTGCACGCCCAATTATTCCGTTTTTGATTTGTTAAAAAAGTTTGAAATATCCAATAAATGTCATTCCACTTCATGATTGTGTCCCACTTGTTGTTGATTCTTGACAAAAAAAATACAGTTTTATATCTTTATGTTTGAAGCCTGAAATGTGGCAAAAGGTCGCAAAGTTCAAGGGGGCCGAATACTTTCGCAAGGCACTGTATACCCTGATTGCTTGCACGGAACGCAAGAGAAGTGACACAATTTCCCTAGTTATAAGAAATTCATGTTAGCAGGCAATATTAACTAAATATGCAGGTTTAAAAATATATACTTGTGTATTGATTTTAAAGAAAGGCATTGATGTTTATGGGTAGGTACACATTGGTGCAACGACAGTGCTTTTTTCACAAATGCGCTTGTTAAATCATCACCCGTTTGGCGAAGTAGGCTTTGATTCGATGAGAAATTAACAGGCACCGCATCGATTATATGCAACGCAGGACACGCCAGTTAAACGAGTAATATCATCAACCATGTGTAGTTAACTAGTGATTATGTTAAGATTGATTGTTTTTATGAGTTAATGCTAGCTAGCAACTTACCTTGGCTTCTTGCTGCCCTCGCGTAACAGGTAGTCAGCCTGCCAGGCAGGCTCCTCGTGGAGTGCAATGTAAGGCAGGTGGTTAGAGCGTTGAACTAGTTCCGTTCCTAGGCCGTTATAGAAAATAAGAATCTGTTCTTAACTGACTTGTTAAAAACATATTTTTTTTTATCATTCACAATTGGTGTCCAAAAATACCGATTACCGATTGTTATGAAAACTTGAAATAGGCCCTAATTAAATCAGCCATTCCGATTAATCGGTTGACCTCTACTATGGACAGATAGTCCAATCTCCGCTGTGGAGCTTTGCAGCTCCTTCAGGGTTATCTTTAGTCTCTTTGTTGCCTCTCTGATTAATGGCCTCCTTGCCTGGTCCATGAGTTTTGGTGGGCGGCCCGCTCTTGGTAGGTTTGTTGTGGTGCCATATTCGTTCCGTTTTTAAAAAATGGATTTAACGGTGCTCCTTGGGATGTTCAAATATTTATATATTTTTTTATAACCCAACCCTGATCTGTACTTCTCTACAACTTTGTTTCTGACCTGTTTGGAAAGCTCCTTAGTTTTCATGGTGCCACTTGGATTGTGGTTCCCCTTGCTTAGTGGTGTTACAGACTCTGGGACCTTTCAGAACAGGTGTATATACAGTATACTGAATCGTGACAGATCATGTGACACTTAGATTGCACACAGGTGGGCTTTTCTGAAGGTAATTGGTTGCACCAGAACTATTTTAGGGGCTTCATAGAAAAGGGGGTGAATACATATGCACGCACCACTTTTCCGTTTTACATTTTTTTGAAACAAGTAATTTTTTTCATTTCACTTCACCAATTTGGACTATTTTGTGTATGTCCATTACATGAAATCCAAATAAAAATCAATTTAAATTAGAGGTTGTAATGCAACAAAATAGGAAAAATGCCAAGGGGAATGAATACTTTTGTAAGGCACTGTATATGTCAACACTTCTCAAAATATTTAACAGACATTATTATCCCTGCATCAGACAGATTTGGCACATTCAAGGTGCTGACCAAATACCCCTCTCTTTCCCATTCAATGATTTCTGCCATTTGGGCATCCTAGGAAGGAAATGGTGCCTTTTGTTTTGGGTAAACTGTGCAGATAAAACAAAGTTAAAGGATGTTTTGTTCTGTAGTTGCATCTGTCGGTCACCTATAAGAAAACATTTGAACTTTTTGAAAAGACTAATCACAAAATAAACAAATAGAGAAACAGAAAAGATGAAGAGAAAGCTTCTGAACACACACACATACACAGAAAGCTCTATTGTGCAACAGTGTGCTGGTTAGTTTACCGTAGCAGTTGGTAAAATATCCAACCAAAATGTGTTTTAGTAGAACTTTTGTTAAGTTCTCTACAATTTATTTTGCTGGGCTTCCCGAGTAGCCCAGCGGTCTAAGACACTGCATCGCAGCGCCACTACAGACCCGGGTTTGATCCCAGGTGGTATCACACCCGGCCGTGATCGGGGGTCCCATAGGGCGGCGTTCAATTGGCCTAGCTACGTCCGGGTTAGGGGAGGGTTCGGCCGGGGGGACTCATCGGGGCTCATCATGCTCTAGCAACACCTTGTGGCGGGCCGGGCGCCTGCACGCTGAACTCGGTCGTCAGGTGAACGGTGTTTCCTCCGACACAGTGGTGCGGCTGGTTTCTGGCGAGCGGGTGTTAAGAAGCTCGGTTTGACAGGTCATGTTTCGGAGGACTCGACCTTCGCCGAGCCAGTTGGGGAGTTGCAGCAATGAAACAAGATTGAAATTGGGGAGAAAAAGATAGAATAATAATGATTTGCTTTCTGTCCTCTCCACCTCTTATCTCCAGGTTTATCTCAAGAAGTAGCAGAGAGACTGCCAAATGATGATCGTTAGTTAGTCTGACTGTATTTCTGAGGAAATCCATAGGATGCTATCAATTTAGTAGTCGACGGGGCTCTTTGCCAACCCTAGTGCAATATATGTACAAAAACATCTTATAGAAAACTACATAAGGTTCTATTCATGGATAGTAGCCTAACTATGGAATTCATATTATTCCTTTGAGATGCTCATATCGTGAGACCATTTGGACTTGAGGATACAGTGCGAGTCCAGTTTTTTGAAGAAAAAAAATGATTTAGAAAAGCAAAATTGTAAACACGAAGTTAAGGCTTACCCAAGTCTGGCTTTAGCTCAGTAGGCAAGCTTAATTTCCGTGACATCTTTGCTGGAAAAAAGAGAACATCCCTCTTTACAAACACACCTAAGCTAACACGACAGGCCATGCAAAGCTAGCTAGAAGCTAGGAGTTGGGAACTAGCAGATAGGACTGAGCTGTTGTTGTGCTTATAGCATTACAATACATACACATTGCTGGGCATTGCTTTATTGTGCTTCATTGGAGGCAAAATGCTTTAGAATGAAACAGGAAGGAAGCATTAGAGCATCAGAGGTAGACAACCCTGTTGAATCAAAGAGGAATGCTGGAACGGACAAAATAACAACAAGGAAGTAAGCTGTCGTACGTCGCACACACAGTGCCCTGGAAGAGAGGAATTGTAAGAAGATACACATTCATTAAGAACCCCTCACCACAGGAGCATGCATCGAGGACAGGAAGGTAACAGGAAACAGGAAGTGAGCAGGATGGAAGAAGACAGTGGAAGGACAATACAGTGCAAGCAGAGAAGGTGTATCTCTGGGGAGGCCTACACGGCACAGTTAGCTAAGTAGTCAGAACTACATTAACTTTTGGAGCCTCCAAAATTACAGTCCATTTCTATTCCTTATTAACTAATGTTACAGACACCTTGCAAACAGAATTGCACACAGAATTTGTATTGTCAACAAAGACAGCACTTCTTAAAACTGATATTTTCCCTAAATCTACGAGGTAGAGAATGGTAGTGAATATAAACCTTGCTGCAAAGTCAACGGTGTCGGACAGACAGAACAGATTGAATACAAATAGACTGCTGTGATGTCATAACTACAGACAGACAGACAGCCAATCAGGAGCGGGGGTGAAGGTGGAACAATCGTTGAGGCTGATAAGGACATTTGCCACAGGCACATTTCACGATGTGACAATCGTGCTACAAACATGTAGCATGCAATGGTGGTCTAGGGTATACCGTTATGAGAGTGTGGGTTGTGCATATTATTTTAGTGTTTTCTAAGTCAAACAGTGATTCAGTGCCACTGAAGTGACTATGAAACAGAGACAGAGACAGGTTGTTAGAAGAAAACAGGGGCGGACACCTTATTTTATACAGTGTACTATCCCTGACCAAACTACTCCAGGGTTGAAGTCTTTGGCCACTCTTACCTCCTCTACCCCCACTTCCATTGTAGAATTGCTGATGGTTTAACGCCAACACTTTTGGGAGGAAGTAGATAAACGTGCAGTTAGAAACATCCTGGTACTTTACCATACCGCCTACCAATCACTTTTCCCGAAATGTGTCCATTTGTGGAAGGACTGTTTTTCTGCTTGTTATCATTGTAACATGTAAACCAATTGGTAGCAGTTTACCTCAATCTTCAGTTTCAACACTACCTGGGTGCATGCAGAATATTTGTTGACATTGTGTACATTTTTGCTCAGACTAATTATTTTCTTAGCGGCACAAAGCTTTAAAGCCTTGTTGACTCTCCCGACGACTCTAGAATCTCAATTAGGAAGAGACATATGCGCAAGTCAAGACTGCATGTCCGATATGCCATCCTCATAAATAGCAGGTGAACTGAGGCAGTGTCTAGCTAGCAACACCAGACATTGGGGGTTGGCGTAGTTGGCTGAACACCTGGAACATAGCTTGCAGTGGTATTTCAGTCTTGGGACCACTTAAAAAATAAATTCTGTGACCTTTTAAAAAGCAGCTCAGCTCTGTGTTTGAGCCTCAATGTCTGTGTGTTAATATCAAGCTCCCAGTAATGAGATGGAACTGGGTTGTTCTCTCATTAGCATGTCTCGTCACCTCAAATGCTAATTTAGCAAACCGAGAATAGATGTCGAGGGCAGGGCATCGAGGAGGCACCTTGTCTTGACAGTAACGATTTGTTTGTGCAAATCTAACAACGGGCAGATGTTTGGATTACGTTGTGTGAAAGGTGTTGTTTGTTGTTGACCTGTTTATGACCATGTTTCATATACTTTAGGTAATAAATAAATATTTATCTATATTTGAATCGGCATCTCCTAGCTACATGATCCTTGGAACTCACATGGAAGTTTTCAGTTTCATATCAAATCTAGATCTGCAAATGCCACAGCATTATATGAGTAAAACCCACTGGAAAGAAAACCACAACATCAGGTCCTATAAAAGTCCAAACAAAATATGAGGTCTGGAAGACAGACAATATCCTAGATAGAAAAAAAAAAGATTTTGGCAAATCGTAGGATCCTAGAAAAACCTTTTTTTCTGATTTTAATGGAATTATTGAGGTTTTCCAAGACTGTAAAGTCCATATAAACTAAACGAACCCTCCTTATATTATATTGATTCTTACCAAATAGGATATGAGTTTATATATTGGACTGACTTCAGAGTACTCACTAATTCAGTGAGTTTTATGGTCTTTAACTGTCTAGGCAATTCAGAATCATAGTGGCCTCTCCGTAGTTTACTGCTAATGTCTCAGGTTTTGATAAAACATACTAAAACAACTGCCAAAATCAATCTGATACATACTTTCTATTTTATTGAAAGTATGACGTGTCAGTACACAACTGAGACTTGTAACAAAAGTTTAAAAAAGTCTGCCTGAAATCAAACTTTCAGTCAGAGAACTGTAACATCCAAAGGTTTGACATCCAAAGGTGTGATATCTAAGAGAAAACCATATTTACCAATAGCAACCAAATCTCGCTGATGCATTCTAATAGAATTGCATGCAGATACACTATATACACAAAAGTATGTGGACACCCCTTAAAATTAGTGGATTCGGCTATGTCAGCCACACACGTTGCTGACAGCTATATAAAATCAATGTAATCTCCACAGACAAACATTGGTAGTAGAATGTCCTTGACTGGCCTGCACAGAGCCCTGACCTTAACCCCATCGAACACTTTTTAGATTAATTGGAACAGCGACTGCGAGCCAGGCCTAATTGCCCAACATCAGTGCCCGACCTCACTAATACTCTTGTGGCTGAATGGAAGCAAGTCCTAGCAGCAACGTTCTAAAATCTAGTGGAAAGCCTTCGCAGAAGAGTGGAGGCTGTTATAGCAGCAAAGGGGTGACTAACTCCATATTAATGCCCATGATTTTGAATTGAATGTTGTTTACACTGAATTCATCATTTTCAGGTTAGGTCAATATACAGTCTTCAAGTGAATCATGCTTATTATCCACAACCCACCTGTTACTAAACAATGGGTTGTGGGTAAAGTCAGTAGGTGTTGTAACTGATGTGGGTACCAGTGTAATGCTAACTCTAACATGCTGAAAGACAGTTCACCTGAAGTGGGGGACTTGCAGCGGTCTTCCGAGGCAGAGCCCTCGTTGATATCACACAGGCCTACAAGCGGAAAAGACAGACATTGCACGACATTAGATATCATTATTATCAAACTACAGATTACATGCACTCTGTCCTTTTCTCCTTTCTGTTTGATAAGGATGTCATGATATGTAGGTTTAATTTGAATATAGCGCCATTTTCCCTGCCAAAGAGACCAGAGGTGAAACAGACTGCTATCCAAGCCATTGCTCTTGTGCTGTGCCATTGCCCCAACCTTCCTGTACATAGAGCCAGAAGTTCTAGGCACGCAGACAGACAGACAGACAGACAGACAGACAGACAGACAGACAGACAGACAGACAGACAGGCAGACAGGCAGACAGGCAGACAGGCAGACAGACAGACAGACAGACTCTAGTCCTGTGGGTAGGACAGACGGCACAGCTGGAGACGTCATTACTGCTCAGACCCCACACTCCGACAGGTGAAAGCCCACCGCTAACCAAAGTCAATTACACCAGATGCTGCACACACACACACACACACACACACAAACACACACTTCTAATTTCCTCATCAAGCTGTTGCTAAGCAACGCATGTTACAGAGTCATTACACCACAGCAGTTATTGGCATTGATTTGGTGATGCTGGAGACTGTAGTACAATCCCTGAACAGAAGGTGGCAGTATGTCATAATGCAGTCAGTGACGCTGCTGACTGTCAATAACACAGTGCTGCACTGACAGGGTGTGTGTCTGAGTGTGTGTGTCAGCCAGGCACCACAGAGAGATGTACTGAATCGTCAAAATAACTATTTAGATACCATTCAAAATCCTCTCAAGGACTTGCAAAGATACAGAGACGGAGGAGAGGAGACAGAGAACCTCACACAACCTCGTCACCACCACCATTGCTATTTCTTGACTGCCTGCATGTGCATGTGATACAGTCTGAACAGTCTGTAAGCACATCTACCAAATATACCTCTCATCCCTATAACATCGTATAATACTGCATCAGCCCATATCTACATACCTATAAGTAGTAGTTTAATTAAGATGACATAAACCATATCTAGTACTAGACTACAAAAGACTGTACTGAATGTCCATATATAGTACAAGCCTACATAGAGCTATCTGCTTGGTGGTAAATCAGTGACCGGGTAACAGTCTTTACCATTACCTCCGGAAGGCTGGCGTGTCTTGCGTGGAGAGCGAGGCTGTCTCTGGTAGGGATCGTTAGACCCATACAGCTCCACTGTCCCCAGGTTCAACAGCACTGTCTTCTGGAGGTAGTCCACCACCGCCAGACCATTACTGTTCCCAAACACAATCCTGTTGGAGAGAGGAAGTGGAGGGGGGGGGGGGGAGAGTAGGGGTAGGGAGAGATAGAGAGAGAAGGGGGAGAGGAGAGAAGGAGAAGTTGAGAGAGGGAGATATGATGAAAATATACATGAAATTGGGGTTCAGGTGAGATGTAGCTAGTTCTATCAGAAAGCAAAGCAGCAGAAGTCTCCGTCTGAATTTCCCAGCAGACATAAATTGTGTTGACACGGCTTGATTCCATTCCAGCTTGGCTGTACTAGGAAAATCATATCAAACGGGCCAAAAAAACAGGGCATAAAACCACATTTTGACTCTTTGAATTGAGGACTTGTTACTCATGTTGAGATATCGACCACTCCTTAAAACGTATCTTACTTTTACAGTATCCGTGGTTGGTTTGCACACAGCTCCAGATTTAACTGCCATATTGGGTTGTTTCATTAGGGTGCACAGTAAATCTCATATAGATACACTGACTTATACTTACAGGCCGTAGGAGGAGTTGAGGGCCAGGCTTGTGATCTGTTGGGGGGGCTCTCCACTCACCCACACCAGCTGCACCACCAAATCTACCTGGTACCCTGGAGACTGTTTTAGAGGGGTACTACGCACCCTACAGATGGAGAGGGAGAGAAAGAAAGAGAGAGGAAGAGGGGGGGTAGCTCCCCACCCAGTTGGATAGCCTATGGGTGGGTAGCTAAGTGGTGTATCCCAAATGCCCACTTTGTTGCAGAGAGGGAATGTGTGTGTATGGTAAGTACTGTATGTGATCCGGTGGTGGTGCAGGGTGCTTACTTAAGGCAGGGTACGTTGTCTCGGACCCCGTCAGAGGAGTTGCTGCTGGTGGAGGGGTGTGTCGGGGGTCCGGTGGTCTGGGGGCTGGGTGAGGCTGCTCCGGGGGTGGGCAGGTCACGGTCACCCCCTCCTCCCCCCTCTGGAGGGGACTCCATGTCATTCACCTCGTACTGCAAACGCACCTCCAACAGCTGGGGTACACACACATTCCAGAAACTCAATTCTGAAAGTTAAGCAGCCTTTATTTCAATATGACTAAAGTGCCTTCTGAGCAGTTTCTTTCCCACCACTTCAATCAGTGAAAGCTAACAGTGTCTCTTCAAAGAGAGAAGGACTCTTCATCTATAAGGACACCTACAAATGGTCTCAGCATGTCAACCTGGTGAGTGGCTTTGCCTTCTGGTGTGTGTGTGTGTGTGTGTGTGTGAGTGTGTTTTTGTTGGGGTGATTGCAGGGTCAAGGAGGTGCTCTGAAGTGAAGATATCCCAGGGTTTCTTCTAAGTCCTCCTTCAGGCTACTGGACTGCACCGCCACTCCCCCCAACCCCACACACACACAACCAATCACCAGGGCGTGGGGGCGTAGGTGCGCTGGTGCATGATGGGAGTCTAATTAGCAGTATTGGAATGTGTATGTGATGCTGATCTGTGCCCTCTTTTCTCTCTACCTCTCTTTCTCCCTTCCTCTCTCTGTATCTGGGGTTGGGGGTAAAGATTGCCCTGTGAGAAGAGAAGCTCCTCTCCTAATTGTAAGATTCACTGCTGTTTAAACTCTGCTCTCAATCTCTCCACAGGTCACATACTTGATCTCAGATAGACAGACAGACAGACAGACAGACAGACAGACAGACAGACAGACAGACAGACAGACAGACCGACCGACCGACCGACCAAACGCATACCCCCTGACCGACCGACCGACCGACCGACCGACCGACCGACCGACAGACCCAAGGCATCATGGTTAACCAAACGCATACCCCCTGACGTAACACTGACAAGGCTGCATTAGCATCATATCATTATCTGCATTCCAACAACTCACGTCAATTCACTTCTCACAGCTAACGCAAAATAATGATCCACTGGTTAGGTTGTTAACCGTGTGTGTGTGTTGTCATGGCAGCCACATTGTGTTCTTACTGGCTGGAGACTCATCTAATGGGGCATTGGGAGGCCGCAGGAGTGAAGGGGTAAACACTGTCTGTAGGAACAGCCTTCAGGACACAAGAAACATCACTTAGCCACTAATGAGAGAAGGGAGAATCTAGCTGTCTACGGGTGGCTATATTTACCACTACACTGTGTGTCTGTTGTCATGGCATACATACTGGCATACAGGCTACATACAGGCTTTAAGCATAAATAATAAATGGGTATGTTTCTCAGTTTACACTGTCCAACAATTAAACATGGTAAGCACAGAGAAATGGTGAACACACACACACTGACCCACCTGTACGACCTCGGTGGTGATCTCCTGCTTGCTGAAGCGGTATATGATGAGGTTGGCAGACACCCCGGCCACACACAGCATCCTGCTCTCAGGACACCAGGCCATGATCTGGATAGCAAACGGGTCCTCATCCACAATCTCTGTGTTCTGCTTTTCCTCCTTATTATTCCTGCTCTTCTCAAACACCTTGGCCGTCTTCAGCTTGTATAGTACCTGGAGCATTACTGGGGGGAAAAACAGGAGAGAGCTCAGTTACGCACCAGTGACATTAGTAGACAGTACAGAGTAGGGAAACTCCTTGTTGACTTCTGGTTAATCACACTTTAAGGCCAACTAGGCCAAGATATTATATGTAAGGAAGTCCATGTAAAGGCACTTACTTGCAGAAGCATCCCAAAACTTCACAGTCCCATCAGCATGCCTGTGAATTGCAAAGGAAAAGAGAGGAAAAGGGCGAAGAAAGGAGAGTGGGCAGAGAAAGAGAGAGGGAATCATTACGACTTCAGCTTCCTGCACACACACCCACAGTTCTAATGATTCAGCTTAGCTTCACCTCTGATTATATTCTAGATTCAGCTCTACAGAAGAATACATCGAGAGGAGAGACCATAACACTGTCACTGGCACTTGGTGTCACCCGTTCTCCAATCTCTCTTTATATGTTTTTTTTTATTTTTGCCATTTCAGCTGAACAGAGAGCTGGAGACAGAGAGAGATATTCTTGGAATCCATTTTTGGTTCCTGGTAGAACTCTTTTGGGTTCCATGTAGAATCCTCTGTGGAAAGGGTTCTACATGGAACCCAAAATGGTTTTATCTGGAACCAAAGAGTTATACATGGAACTCAAAAGGGTTCTACCTGGAACCAAAGGGTTCTTCTTTGGGAGCAGACCGAGAACCCTTTTTTGGTTCTGGATAGCACCTTTTTTTTCTAAGTGTACTTTGCAATGCTGGAGCTTTGCCTCAGAGTGAGACGTGGGGAGAATACTAACACAGGGGTGTCTGGGGATGAGAAGAGAGAGAGAGCGAGGCGGAGGAGTGTAAAGGGACCCCTTTTTCCAAGCCCATGCCTCACTGCCACTTTGCAAAGTTCAAGTATTCTACACTCCCATGGGGAGGGGGGGGGGTGCTATCTAGAACCTTAAAGGGTTATTTGGCTGTCCCCATAGGAGAACCCTTTGAATAACCCCTTTTGGTTCCAGGTAGAACCCTTTTGATTCCATACAGAAGCCTGTCCACAGAGGGTTCTACATGGAACCCCAAAAGTGTTCTTCCTGGAGCCAAAAAGGGTTCTACCTGGAACCAAAAAGGGTTCTGGTATGGGGACAACCGAATAACCGTTTTGGATTCCTTTTTTCTAAGAGTATAAAAGGCTTCTTCTCCCTGTCTCTGAGTTTTTCCCCCATCATGACTGCTAGGCAGGATTGGAAAAGGTAATATGGTTAAATAGATTTGGTCTCCTACCCAGTGATGATGATCTCAGGGTAGCTCTGTGTGCCAAGGCCCCAGTTACCACCACTTATGGGCCATTCCTGCAAAACACAATACAACAAACAAGACCACACAATAAATAGTCATTATTGAGATTGAAACATACTGTATGTACAGGACCAGTCAAAAGTTTGGACACACCTAATCATTCAAGGGTTTTTCTTTGTTTGTATTATTTTCAACGTTGTAGAATAGTAGGGAAGACATCAAAACTATGAAATAACACATATGGAATCATGTAGTAAAGTAAAAAGTGTTTAACAAATAAAAATATATTTTAGATTCCTCAAAGTAGACACCCTTTGCCTTGATGACAGCTTTGCACTCTCTTCACATTCTATCAACCAGCTTCACCTGGAATGATTTTCCAACAGTCTTGAAGGAGTTCCCACATATGCTGAATGTTTTTCCTTTACTCTGCGGTCAAACTCATCCCAAACAATCTCAATGGGGTTGAGGTCGGGTGATTGTAGAGGCCAGGTCATCTGATGCAGCACTCCATCACTTTCCTTCTCTGTCAAATAGCAGTTACACAGCCTTGATGTGTGTTGGGTCATTGTCCTGTTGAAAAACAAATAATAGTCCCACTAAGCGCAAACCAGATGGGATGGCGTATCGCTGCAGAATGTTGTGGTAGCCATGCTGGTTAAGTGTGCCTTGAATTCTAAATAAATCACTGACAGTGTCACCAGCAAAGCACCCCCACACCATCACACCTCCTCCATGCCTCACAGTGGGAACCACACATGCGGAGATCATTCGTTCACCTACTCTGGGTCTCTCAAAGACACGGCAGTTGGAACCAAAAATCTCAAATTTGGACTCATCAGACTAAAGGACAGATTTCCACCAGTCTAATGTCCATTGCTCGTGTTTCTTGGCCCAAGAAAGTATCTTCCTATTATTGGTGTCCTTTAGTAGTGGTTTCTTTGCAGCAATTTGACCATGAAGGCCAGATTCACCATGAAGGCCTGAACAGTTGATGTTGAGGTGTGTCTGTTACTTGAACTCAGTAAAGCATTTAATTGGGCTACAATCTGAGGTGCAGTTAACTTTAATGAACTTATCCTCTGCAGCAGAGGTAACTCTGGGTTTTCCTTTCCTGTTGCGGTCCTCATGAGAGCCAGTTTCATCATAGCACTTGATGGTTTTTGCGACTGCACTTGACGAAAAAGTTTTGAAATGTTCCGCATTGACTGACCTTCATGTCTTAAAATAATGATGGACTGTCGTTTCTCTTTGCTCATTTGAGCTGTTCTTGCCATAATATGGACTTGGTCTTTTACCAAATAGGGTTATCTTCTGTATACCACCCCTATCTTGTCAGAACAGAACTTATTGGCTCAAACGCATGAAGGAAATAAATTATTCAAATTATCTTTTAACAAGGCACACCTGTTAATTGAAATGCATTCCAGGTGACAACCTCATGAAGCTGGTTGAGAGAATGCCAAGAGTGCGCAAAGCTGTCATCAAGGCAAAGGGTGGCTACTTTGAAGAATCTCAAATATAAATATATTTATAACACTTTTTGGTTACTGAATGATTCCATATGTGTTTTTTTTGTAGTTTTGATGTCTTCACTATTATTCTACAATGTAGAAAATAGTACAAATAAAGAAAAACCCTGGAATGAGTAGATCTGTCCAAACTTTTGACTGGTACTGTATAAGGAATCAGTGAGAAGATAATTTCAGATCCAATCTAGCTTTCCTACACAAACTATATAAAACATTATGAGAACATTGGAATGAGACAGGAGGGAAGCAAAAGGAGGGAGACAAATGCCTTCTCTCAGCTACAGCCTGGGCTGATGGGATGTCAATTTGTCTGAGAGATAGAGGGAGAAGGAACCTTTACCACGGTGACAGACGCAGTCGAGGAAAGGGATGAGTAATGCTTAGGTCCTTGTGTGTGAGTGTGTGTGTGTGTGTGCGTGTGTGTATGTGTCTGAGAGAGTTTGAATGTGTTTTATACGTTGTTTTATATGCAGTAGCACATACAAAGGTCCGTGGTATGACTCAACATTGATCTTTCAGTAAGAACACTTCCCACCGCTACCCCTTAACAAACAGCAGAAAGAAACAGGGAAGGAGAGAAGGGGATGGAGGGAGGAGAGGGTCAGGACATGGTGACATTTCCAACAGCAGGGGAGAATATAACACGAATACAATGACATAAAAAGTGGCAGAACAGAGATACTGTAGGATAGAGGGTAGAATAAAGATAGGATTAGAAAAAATGTAGGATAAATGAACGGATAAATCCATACATTTGAAAAGAGATAGGATTGGAGATAGGATTGGAATGTAGAGATAGGATTGGAATGTAGAATATAATGGGATAGATTATATACTGTATAACTTTCAACGTAAACAATGATGGGACATGATGGTATAGCACATAACACAGTACTGAACATTAGGTAGGGCCCAGTCAAGGCCGGCCCTGGGCATAAGCGACATAAACTGGCACTTAAGGCCCCCGGCTGCTTAAGGGGTCCACAACGCAATTATTATTTTTTAAATGAGGAACTCAGCAGGGGTCTCAATTTACTGAGGAGAGTTAGATAGTGTAAATGTTAGTAGTGCTTCAGCATTATTCCTCTTGTAATGTCAGTCACTGATTGGTAAGTTAGTCTAGCCAGCTATCTACACCCTGTAATAATCATGGCGGAATTACTGACCAGGCCCTTTGTGCCAAGGGGCCCTGACCTCCAGGGGGCTCCCATTGATTGTGTTAGTCACTCGCACTCAGCTATCATAATGAGCAAAAGTCATCGCAAAATGTGTAGAATTGCAGAAAATGTGCTTTAAAACTGCACATTTTCTCTCCACCCGATGACAACATTTGTAGAACTGTAGGAAATTAGCTTTAAAACTGAAAAATGTTCTGTCCGCCCCATGGCACAATGAGTAGAATTGCATTAAATTAGTTTTAAAACGGCAAAAAATACATCTCCGCCCCATGGCAAAATGTGTAGAATGGACAAAAATGTGATTTAAAAACACAGCATTTTTTTCTACGCCTCATGGCAAAAATGTGTAGAATTGCAAGAAATTAAATGTATTTTTATTTTTAAATCTCCTTTGTCAAGAGGGGGACAACTAAAATGTTTTACCCATTAGGTGGGGGACCCCACCTATTGCTTAGGGCCGGCCCTGTGCCCTGTAGCCGAGAGGGTGTAGTATAGAGATGTGTGTCCCGTACCTTTTTGCTGTAGCCCTGTCGCTTCTGTCTGGAGCCAACAGAGTAAAGTGCGGGTATGAGGTCCACAGGGCAGTCAGCATAGTACTCACAGCAGGTCACAGGAGACTCGTGGATGGTCAGTGGATAGGGGTTCTCGAAGATGGGGTAACTGGGAGAGGGGAAATGTTGACCCAATAGTTTTTTTCAGGACAGAGTTACATTTAGCTCACAGTTTTAGTCCTTATGATGCTAGGCCATGTACAAATCATAGAAACTGTAAGAGATGCACGCAACAGAATGGAAATGAATGAAAGTACAGCATCGAACAAGTATACTTCCTGTTTGTGACATAGTTATAACAGTATGTAGGCAGTAATAACTGTTGTATTTTAAATGAAGAGGAGCATTCAGGACGTCTGAATAATACAGTATCTACAAGTACATCCTTTATGTTGGCAGCATGTTCCGTCTGTTAACATGTGTTCAGACGTACCCATTTTGTGCAAGGTCGATCACCACTAAATCCTTTTCTAGAAGGACCACCACAGCATAAGGTTCCTGAAAATCTGCACAGAAAACAAAACAACACAATTAAAGATGGAGGTCTTTCATCATCACAATGCACTATAGGTAGTGTATATTCACTGGAGATCTTCTCCTCTTCAAGAAGTTGACAAAATTAGCTTGGGGCTTGGTACCATAGGGATATATAGTAGCATTTAGATTGCATATCAATATCATACTTACGATGAGTTTAGATGTTTACATGATTATGGAACACCATTTGGCTAAATAAAGCTTTGGATGAAGATGAACTGAATTGAGGAACATGAGAGAATATGTCAGACCTGAAATGCCTATCATGTACATAACGCAGAACAATAGCAGTATGTTATTGGAGGTGGTTGGATGAAAAGGCAGTGTTCTTTTGTTAGCGTCTGAGTCAGCAAGAGGTCGATGTGTGTGTGTGTTTGTGTGTGTTAGTGTGTGTTTATGTGTGGGCGTGTGTGGGCGTGTGTGTGTGGGTGCATGCGTGAGCGTGTGTGTGCAGAGAGAACAGCGTGTGAGCTGGAAGCCTTGAACATGTATTCAGTGTCTTCACTTCCGGGTCAGTACAGCGACAGGCTGTAAGTCCCCATAGAAACACATTGTAAACCAGGGCAGCCACAACCTTGACAATCAATGTCCCTCTGCTCTGTCTCTCTCCAACTCCCTCTTGCCTTCTCTCACTATCTCCTTTTGTCTATTTGAATGTTTCAGACATTCTCTAAGTGTTTCTCATTCTTTGGTGTCTGTCGCTATGTCTGTCTGTCTGTGCTGTCTGCCTGCCCATCAATATCTGTAGTTTGTATATCTCTCTGTCATTGATCTGTCGCTGATCTTTCCATATGACCACACAAAAAGCCTAATTTCCATAATTTAATTTGTTCCCTTCCATAGTCATCTCCTCCTCCCTGTCTCTTAACAGTAACAGCAGATTGAGCCACTAGTGGAGTAATCAGCCCAGTATTGTTGCTATAACGAGATTAAATCAAAGTCCCAAAATCAGGTCGTTCACCATGGTCACCATCACGTAACCATCGTCAGATCGACTGCTAATCCATTTCCTCGAGCCCCCACACATCACCAAATACGACAGACACACTTCAAGCTAATGTACACACACTTTTTGAATGAGCTACATCCACACGACTTAGCCCCCATTTGCTGCGGTTAAGAGACAATCACATCCTCTTTATACCCATTCACACGTGCATAACGACAGTAAATTGCCTCGGGAGGATTATGTCATGACAGAGATTGAATGGTTTTGTGACTTGCTTTCATATAGTATGATTTAACCCAAGGATTAAGTTATTCCTTTAAACGTCATTGACACACGTTTCATCGTCTATCGTCTGAATACAGTATGTACAACCTTGGTCAAGCAGCATCCTAAAATCCACGATTAGCCGACTGTACCATTTGAACCAGCAACTGACTGGAACATCAATCTTTTCCATCAACCCAAAACAACAAGCATCAAACCATAATAGAAATTATAACATCAAACCAATTCATAAATTATAGTTTGTTGTGAGAGACAACGTAGTAGCTATTTCCACTGTAGTAAATATTTATCGCTATTATCCAACGCGACCTACAAGTTCCTTGCTCAAGGGCACATCGGCAGATGACCTAGTTATCCCAGGGTTACTGGCCCAACGCTCTTAACCGCTAGGCTACCTGCACCCAACACACAGCTTACCCCCCTTGAAGGACACTTTGGCTGACGGCTGAAACTTCTCTACCAATCCTTAATCTGGGGCTAACCGATTTACAAAAAGTGCATTTCAAAAAGGAAGCTGAAACCTCCATCCAACCTTAACCTAATTTATTTCTCAAGCCTTAATCAGAGGCTACCTGGAGCTATAGAGCAGGTAAAAATAACAGCTCCTCTCTGACCCAGACAACCAGACACTTCGGCACAAGGTGTAAAACTCCATTCGCTTGAATAAGGTCTATACCCACCTCCACTCAAAGGGTCCCAATTAAACACACACATCTTTATTAGCAAACAAAACCAAAACAAGACAACAAAGTCAACACCTCTGTCACTACATAATGATCTTGAGAACAGAACATCCAAAATCATCACCATCAATGAAAACCCTTTCCCAAGGGATGTCATCTCACCAAGGACAGGGCATTGATGTAATAACGCAAAAAGGTCACACAGCTATTGTGAACCAGGGAGAAAATACGAACATAACATTCATTGTACTGTATATTGAATGCAGAGCATAACCCTCCCCTGGGATATTTCATATTCATCACAGGAGCAACAGACACACACACACATACTCACTCTTCGTTTGGAGCACAAATGGAAAATTCAACAGAAAGGTCAAATGTCAACGTTGAGAAAGGCGAGGACACAACATATTGTATTATTAGTCCAACTGGAAACACAACAACAACGTTGTCAGTGTAGTTGCTAATTAAATTGATTCCACACTGAGGCATACTGGGATATTTGTAGATAATGATATAGCAAGCATACAAACACACACACACACACACACACACACACACACACACACACACTCATAAACACACTGAGGCATACTGGGATATTTGTAGATAATGATATAGCAAGCATGCAAACACACACACACACACACACACACTCATAAACACACTGAGGCATACCGGGATATTTGTAGATAATGATATAGCAAGCACACAAACACACACTCATAAACACACTGAGGCATACTTGGATATTTGTAGATAATGATATAGCAAGCATACAAGCACACACACACACACACACACACACACACACACACACACACACACACACACACACACACACACACACACACACACACACACACACGTGCGCTTGCACAGGATGACTGACCGTTAGGGTATGGCGTCTCACAGAGCGTGAGGAAGTCTACGATGGGGTAATCCATTTCCAGCACGGCTGTACTCTTCCCATGCATCACCGTCAGACATGGCCGCCGACCCACCGTGTCATAAGACAGACCTCCGGACAGGATCATAAATGGGTCTCTGTATAACACAAACACACACACGCACACATAGACACACACACAGGAGACACATGAACACAAGGAAACAAGTCCACATGGAAGGCTATGCCATATTCATTCACCTATTAATTCACCTCTTCTAGCATGGTAGGCCTGTGTGTGTGTGTGTGTGTGTGTGTGTGTGTGTGTGTGTGTGTGTGTGTGTGCGTCTGTGTGTGTGTGTGTGTGTGTGTGCGTGTGTGTGTGTGCGTGTGTGTGTCTGGGTGTGTCTGTGTGTATTATTACCCCAGTCTAGTGGTCTTGTACTCCACTTTGAGGATGGGTTTGCAAGGCTCTGGCTTCTTTCCATCCTTGGGCTGTTTTCCTGAAATAGAACACGGACAGACCACTTTAGCTTGTCACTTCCCTTCTTTATTCCCCTCCTGCTCTGTGCTTCTTTCCCTCTCTCCTCTTTTCCCTTGCTCTCGCTCCTCTACTTTCCGATCCACTCTCTCTCTCTTCCCTCTTCTTCCACCCTTTGTCCCGGATGCTGCAGTAATACCCAGTGCAAGGCTGCGTGTGCGCCAGACTCAGGTCTATCCATCAGAGAAAGGGAAAGAGAGATAGCTAGAATTTATACACAAATCTATGTGCACAAAGACCAAATGAAGTAAACCTAAGAGTTAGTCAAATAAGTCTCCGCTATCGAGGAAGAATTTCATCATCATTTATTTGAATGATTTACAGTTGTTACCTAGCCTGAATTAAATTACTTAAAGGAATACTTTTTTAATTTCACATAAACCTGACACACACGTTTTCATAATTGTTCATTAAAAACTCAAGTGATTATGCATGCAGCAGTAGAAGAAAGAACTAAGTAAAAGCAGTTCCAATGGAATCCTTTCCCCATTACACCATACACAACAACAAAGAAATTGCACTTTCAAAAAGGGCTTCAAAGAGGTTTCCATTGCTTTCTCTCGCTCCCTTTCTCTTGTTTTTCTCTCTTTTACCTCTCTCTATGATTTCTCTCTGTCTCGCTTTATTTCTTATGCTGTGAAACTGCTTTGAGAGGTGAGGAGAGGTACAAGGGTGAGGATAGAGAGGGGAAGAGAGTGAAGGGAGGTATATAGACTAAAGGCATATCTCTAATAGAGCAGACTGGTTAATCCAGGGTAAAAACAGAAGACAGCCAAACAGTGTGTGTGTGTGTGTGTGTGTGTGTGTGTGTGTGTGTGTGTGTGTGTGCGCGCGTGTGTGTGTGCGCGTGAAGGCTATGTGCGTGTGTGTATTTGGATATGTTTGTGTATGTGTGTGTATGTGTATCAGTGTGTGTGTGTGTGTGTGTGTGTGTGTGTGTGGTGTGTATGTATATGTGTGTGTGTGTGTGTGTGTGTGTGTGTGTGTGTGTGTGTGTGTGTGTGTGTGTGTAGGGACAGACATCTAAGCAGAGGAAACATTTAACCAGGGAGTAAATTAAACCCTTGATCACTGGTTGAAAACCGGAGAAAAGTTATGAAGACAGGTTGCAAATTGAAATTAAATTGGGGGTGAAAAGTGACAGCATGGTGTGAATGTGTATGTGTGTGTGTGTGTGTGTGTCCAACCTTACCGTGTGGGGTGATCGTCTGAAATGGCTTGCCCTGGCCCTTAATGTTCCATATGGTGAGCGTTCCGTCTGAGTGACTACAGATGAACTGCTTGCCCTCATGGTGCCAGGCAACCGAGTGGATCGCCTAGGAGACCACAAGAAACAGGAAGTGAGGGACAGGAAGCAGGGTGTCAATTAATCAAAGTGGAACAACATTTGTACCAGGTACAGTTGAAGTCGGAAGTTTACATACACTTAGGTTGGAGTCATTATTAAAACTCGTTTTTCAACCACTCCACAAATGTCTTGTTAATAAACTATAGTTTTGGAAAGTCGGTTAGGACATCTACTTTGTGCATGACACAAGTAATTTTTCCAACAATTGTTTACAGATTATTTCACTTTTATTTTTATTTTTTAAATTTATTTCACCTTTATTTAACCAGGTAGGCCAGTTGAGAACAAGTTCTCATTTACAACTGCGACCTGGCCAAGATAAAGCAAAGCAGTGTGACAAAAAAAACAACACAGAGTTACACATAAACAAACGTACAGTCAATAACACAAAAGAAAATAAAAATAGAAAAATCTATGTACAGTGTGTGCAAATGTAGAAGAGTCGGTAGGCAATAGGGAGGTAGGCAATAAATAGGCCATAGAGGTGAAAATAATTACAATTTAGCATTAATACTGGAGTGATATATGTGCAGATGAAGATGTGCAAGTAGAGATACTGGGGTGCAAAAGAGCAAGAGAGTAAGTAATAATATGGGGATGAGGTAGTCGGGTGTGCTATTTACAGATTTTCTGTGTACAGGTACAGTGATCGGTAAACTGCTCTGACAGCTGATGCTTAAAGTTAGAGAGGGAGATAGGACTCCAGCTTCAGAGATTTTTGCAATTTGTTCCAGTCACTGGCAGCAGAGAACTGGAAAGAAAGGCGGCCAAAGTAAGTGTTGGTTTTGGGGATGACCAGTGCAATATACCTGATGGAGCACGTGCTGCGGGTGGGTGTTGCTATGGTGACCAGTGAGCTGAGTCAAAGCGGTGCTTTACTTAGCAATGACTTAAAGATTACCTGGAGCCAGTGGGTTTGGCAACGGATATGTAGTGAGGACCAGCCAACGAGAGCATAGAGGTTGCTAGTATATGGGGCTTCGGATCGGTAAGATAGTCAGTTTTACAAGGGCATGTTTGGCGGCATGAGAGAAGGAGGCTTTGTTGCAAAATAGGAAGCCGATTCTAGATTTAATTTTGGATTGGAGATGCTTAATGAGTCTGGAAGGAGAGTTTACAGTCTAACCAGACACCTAGGTATTTGTAGTTGTCCACATATTCTAGGTCAGAACCATCCAGAGTAGTGATGCTAGTCGGTCGGGCGGGTGTGGGCAGCAATTGATTGAAGAGCATGCACTTAGTTTTACTAGCATTTAAAAGCAGTAGCAGACCACGGAAGATGTGTGGTATGGCGTTGAAGCCTGTTTGGAGGATTGTTAGCACAGTGTTCAAAGAAGGGCCAGATGTATACAGAATGGTGTTGTCTGCGTAGAGGTGGATCAAAGAATCACCTGCAGCAAGAGCCACATCATTGATATATGCAGAGAAAAGAGTCGGCCTGAGAATTTAACCCTGTAGCACCCCCATAGAGACTGCCAAAGGTCCGGCCACAGGCCCTCCAATCCTGAAGTAAGTTCTTTCTTACATCCAGACGTGTCATCATGTAAATGTTGTAATGTAATTGAACTTTTTTTTTGTCGTATGCAGTTCTGACACACTGAATTCTGTCTGAGAAGTAGTTGGTGAACCAGGCGAGGCCGTCATTTGAGAAGGCTATTGAGTCTGCTGATAAAAATGCGGAGATTGACAGAGTCGAAAACCTTGGCCAGGTCGATGAAGACGGCTGCACAGTAATGTCTTTTATCGATGGCGGTTATGATATCGTTTAGGACCTTGAGTGTGGCTGAGGTACACCCATGACCAGCTCGGAGACCAGATTGCATAGTGGAGAAGGTAAGGTGGGATTCGAAATGGTCGGTGATCTGTTTATTAACTTGGCTTTCGAAGATTTTAGAAAGGCAGGGCAGGATGAATATTGGTCTATAACAGTTTGGGTCTAAGGTGTCTCTTTCCAAACTTTGGGGATCGCAGACGATACGAAAGAGAGGTTGAATAGGTTAGTAATAGGGGTTGCAACAATTACGGTGGATCATTTTAGAAAGAGAGGGTCCAGATTGTCTAGCCCAGCTGATTTGTAGGGATCCCGATTTTGAAGCTCTTTTAGAACATCAGTTGTTTGGATTTGGGTGAACGAGAAGCGGGGGGGGGGGGGCAAGTTTCTGTGGGGTGTGCTGAGGTGTTGGCCGGGGTAGGGGTAGTCAGGTGGAAAGCATGGCCAGCTGTGAAAAAATGCTTATTATTGAAATGCTTTTTTGAATGGGGCATGCTTAATTAGTTGGAACAACCGGGCTAGGCATATTGAGTGAAACAGTGAAATAAGACAAAAATTACTAACAAAAATAGCAATAGACAAGGCATATTGACATTAGGGAGAGGCATGTGTAGCCAAGTAATCACAGGGTCCAGTGAGTAGCTAGGCAGGCTGGAGGCACGGAGATTCAGACAGCCAGCAGGCCGGGGCTAGCAGATGGGCCTCAGGGGGATGTCGCAACGGGGGAACCTGTTGAAACCCCCTCCGACTGTTACGTCGGCAGACCAGTCGTGATGGATTGGTGGGGCTCCGTGTCAGCAGCAAAGGGTCCAGGCCAATTGGCAAAAGGGGTATTGAAGCCCAGGGATTATCTGATCGACTTCTTCGGGCAAGTCGGGAGATGGGCCTAGCTTGAGGCTAACTCCAGGCTAACTGGTGCTTTCTTCGGGACAGAAACCCCCTCGGACGGTTACATCGGTAGACCAGTCTTGATGGATGGGCGGGGCTCCGTGTCGGCAGCAAAGGGTCCAGGCCAATTGGCAAAAGAGGTAATTGAATCTCAGGAATTGCTTGATAAATCTCTTCAGCTAGCGGAAGATGGGCCTAGATTCGAGGCTAGCTCCAGGCTAACTGGTGCTTGCTTCGGGACAGAGACGTTAGCCAGGAGTAGCCACTCGGATATCAGCTAGCTAACTCGATGATCCGGAGTAAAGGTTCAGAGCTTGTGGTAGGAATCTGGAGATATGGTGGAGAAAAGCAGTCAAATATGCTCTGGGTTGATATCGCGCTGTGCAGGCTGGCAGGAGTTGACCGGGCTGAAGCTGGCAGCTGTCCCTGTTAACGGTGATGGCTAACTAGCAGTGGCTAACTGACTACAAGCAAGTAGCTAGTTAGCTGGCTAGCGTCTGAAGAGGGTTATGATTCTAAAGTAGAAAAAATAGCAGATCCATAAAGCATTGGGTGAGAAGGGTTGCAGGAGAGTATGTTCAGTCCGTAGATGGAAAAATTTGATTAAAAATACATACAAAATATATACGAAGAAATAAACAAAATATACAAGGGACGGGACAAGACAATCAAAAACATCCCACCGCTACGCCATCAATTCTACACCATCACAATTCCAGTTGGTCAGAAGTTTACATAAACTAAATTTACTGTGCCTTTAAACAGCTTGGACAATTCCAGAAACTGATGTCATGGCTTTAGAAGCTTCTGATGTCAATTGGAGGTGTACCTGTGGATGTATTGCAAGGCCTACCTTCAAACTCAGTGCCTTTCGCTTGTTCTGTTTCCTAGAGATTAACATATTTTGGTGCGAAAAGTGCAAATCAATCCCAGAACAACAGCAAAGGACCTTGTGAAGATGCTGGAGGAAACAGATACAAAAGTATCTAAATCCACAGTCAAACGAGTCCTATATCGACATAACCTGAAAGGCCGCTCAGCAAGGAAGAAGCCACTGCTCCAAAACCGCCATAAAAATCCAGACTACGGTTTGCAACTGCACATGGGGACAAAGATTGTACGAGTTGGAGAAATGTCCTTTGGTCTGATGAAACAAAAATAGAACTGTTTGGCCATGATGACCATCATTATGTTTGGAGGAAAAAGGGGGAGGCTTGCCATTCGAAATACACCATCCCAATCGTGAAGCACGGGGGTGGCAGCATCATGTTGATGGGGTGCTTTGCTGCAGGAGTGACTGGCGGACTTCACAGAATAGATGGCATCATGAGGAAGGGAAATTAGGTGGATATATTGAAGCAACATCTCAAGAGATCAGTCAAGAAGTTAAAGCTTGGTCGCAAATGGGTCTTCCAAATGGACAATAACCCCAAGCATACTTCCAAAGTTGTGGCAAAATGGCTAAAGGACAACAACGTCAAGGTATTGGAGTGGCCATCACAAAGCCCTGACCTCTACCCTATAGAAAGTTGTGTAGGCAGAACTAAAAAAGTGTGTGCGAGCAAGGAGGCCTACAAACCTGACTCAGTTACACCAGCTCTGTCAGGAGGAATGGGCCAAAATTCACCCAACTTATTGTGGGAAGCTTGTGGAATTTATAGGCAATGCTACCAAATACGAATTGAGTGTATGTAAACTTCTGACCCACTGGGAATGTGATGAAAGAAATAAAAGCTGAAATAAATAATTCTCTCTACTATTATTCTGACATTTCACATTCTTAAAATAAAATGGTGATCCCAACTGACCTAAGACAGGGAATTTTTACGAAGATTAAATGTCAGGAATTGTGAAAAACTGCATTTGGCTAAGGTGTATAAATGTAAATGTATTTGGCTGAGGTGTATTTGGCTAAGGTAAACTTCCGACTTCAACTGTATAGTTGTACCTCTCACACACATATATGTATAGGGTTACTCCTATGGACATACGGTAAGTTCACATATGACTATTACACCCACCCCTTAGTTTGGATTATACTCTGTTCAGCAGATGGCTATTGTTGAATAAGAGTAGGGAAGAGCTGCAAGGCAGATTTTATACGTGGTTACATCATGAACATCCCAGGTACATGATAACATTTTCTTTCAACCACCTGTGTAGCATGCATTATAAATTAATTGTCCTTCATGATGAATTATGGACCTACAGTATAAGCATTCATAACAGATCATTTCTAAGTGCCTATATACAATCACAACACACACAGGTGGTTCAAAGGTGGTCCAAATGTACTACCATTGACAGTGAGTTAACCCCATTGAATCGAGAGAGAAAAGGGCAAGGTCAAGAGAGATGAAAGGAACAAGACATAGGTTGACACTAGAAGAGACGTGGGAGAGAGAGAGAGAGAGAGAAATATACAGAGATAGAGAGAGATACAGAGAGATACAAAGAGAAGAGAGGCAGATAGAGAAATGCACAGAGAGAGAAAGCAAGAAACAGAAAGAGATACAGAGAGGCAGAGATAAGAGTGTAAAACAGACGGACAGGCATCTGGATGGGAGTAGAGTGGAATTATGATGTGGTGGCTTGAAATTGAAGTCTCATTATTTAGCAATTAAGAATGCTCTTCCTCTGCTTTGCATAATCCATGCAACTTTGTTTCTATTTTGGGAAGGCAGGAAGTGATTTAGAAAATGACAACAAATCAATGAAATGGCTGCTACATCATTATGTAGGCACTCCGGAAAGGTCAGACCGGCTTACTTCTGTCTTACTGCTTGCTCATTATTAAATGATGTACACACACACACACCAATATTTAAATATTTATAGAACATTTCTCAACTCAAGAATTTTAAGGTGAATGTCTCAAAAGCACATCTAACCAGACGCAGTGAGTCAATTCAACAGGTTATGGAAATATATCAGTGCATTGTTCAGTTTGACAGCCCTACAAAAGCAGAAACAATACGCTGAGGTTAATTTGACAATGAGCAGGTAATTGAACCACATTGCAGTCATCATATCATATCATACAATATTATTTTTTTTTTTTAAATGTCATGATTGATTACATTATGCTCCTCTCAGAGAATGGTCTTTTGGGATGAGACAGTGAGACATACTCCAGCACCCACACAAACACACTAAAGTCCTCAAAAACACTACAGTGAATACTGTAGCATTTACTGTAGTATGATGTAGTATTTACAGGTAATTAAACTATAAATACTGTTGTAAAAGAAAACTGTAGTATATACTATACTAATTAATATAGTGATTTTGCGGGTGTAGAATACTTAAGCAATAAGGTGGTTGCGGCGTGCTTTAGAACAGCCCTTAGCCGTGGTATTTTGGCCGTATACCACAAACCCCCGAGGTGCCTTATCGCTATTATAAACTGGTTACCAACGTAATTAGAGCAGTAAAAATAAATGTTCTGTTATACCCGTGGTATACCATGGCTGTCAGCCAATCAGCATTCAAGGCTCGCACCAACCAGTTTATAATGTTGTATTTATTGTAGTGTTCTTGCAGACTTTAGTATACTGTAGCATTTATTGTAGTGTTTTTGCAGACATTACTGTAGTATTTGCTATAGTTTTTCATTTAGTTAATTTTCCATAACCTGTAGGTAGGTACTGTAGGTAGGTAGGTAGGTAGGTAGGTAGGTAGGTAGGTAGGTAGGTAGGTAGGTAGGTAGGTAGGAAGGACTGGGGTCTGTACAGATAGTTCAGCACTTCTGATCTTTTCTATAGCCTGTATAAAACACAATATGGTTATACTTGGCATGTAGGTTTCTCACTATGGGTGGCACAAATTAGGATATGGGGGAGGGGAATGGCCAGGGTACACACTGTGGTGTTTACTATTGTTCAAAAAGTGTAGTGTTCTTACAGACTTTACTGTTTACTACAGTATTCTACAACATTCTATAGTAAGTACTACACATGATCAAGGGATACTACAGTGTGCAGTATAGTATTCTATAGTAAGGGTGCCAATAATTATGGACCTGACTGCAGAGTGAGAATTACGGGGGGCCCAGGGGTGTCTCAGACCCCCTGAATGACACGAGTCCCCCTAAATGCAACCAAGTCAAGTGTTTAAATTTAACCATTCAATGCAATTTGTACTGTGATAAATATTCAAATAAAATATTATTCCAAATTTTTAAAAACACCCCTACCTCTGTGTCAGGGTTTGGCATCAAAACATCAAATCTAAGAACATTTTGACGATTGTTCCACAAAATAAGGTGCAAGAAAACTAAAAGCTGATTTGCCTAACTTAGTAGAGACAAAGGGAATTTCCAGAGTTAACCATCCTTGAGACTGGGTGTGGTAACTCACAAGTCTAAAGTTTAGTAATCATGTTAGGTACAGTGGAACTATTTGTAAAAGGGCTTTATAAATGAGAACTATAAATACGCAACATCAGAGGGCCAACCAACTTTCTGGTAGAGGATGTACAAAAAAGTACAAAAATGGTTGCCCGTTATAAGGTGCAGTGAGTTATGATGAACTGCAACTAACAGCTTTAATGACGTGGCAGTTGCACTCATATACAGTGCATTAGGAAAGCATTCCCTTGACTTTTTCCACATTTTGTTACATTACAGCCTTATTCTAAAGTGTATTAAATAATTGTTTTCCATCATCAATCTAAACAGAAAACCGCATCATGACGAAGCAAAACCAGTTTAAAAAAAAACATTTTTGCAAATGTATTAAAAATAAAAAACAGAAATGCCTTATTTATATAAGTATTCAGACCCTTTGCTATGAAACTCGAAATTGAGCGCAGGTGCATCCTGTTTCCATTGATCATCCTTGAGCTGTTTCTACAACTTGATTGGAGTCCACCTATGGTAAATTCAATTGATTGGACATGATTAGTAAAGACACACACCTGTCAATATAAGGTCCCACAGTTGACAGTGCATTTCAGAGCATAAACCAAGCCATGAGGTCAAAGGAATTGTCCGCACAGCTCCGAGACAGGATTGTGTCGAGGCACAAATTTGGGGAAGGGTACCAATGGCGATAGCATTGAAGGTCCTCAAGAAAGCAGTGGCCTCCACCATTCTTTTTAATTTAATTGTACCTTTATTTAACTAGGCAAGTCAGTTAAGAACACATTCTTATTTTCAATGACGGCCTGGGAACAGTGGGTTAACTGCCTTGTTCAGGGGCAGAACGACAGATTTTTACCTTGTCAGCTCTGGGATTCAATCGTGCAACCTTTCGGTTACTAGTCCAAAGCTCTAACCACTAGGCTACCCGCGCCCCCAAACTTTGGGGGAGAAGTTTGGAACCACCAAGACTCTGCCCGGCCAAACGGAGCAATTGGGGGAGAAGGGCCTTGGTCAGGGAGGTGACCAAGAACCTGATGGTCACTCTGAAAGAGCTGCAGAGTTCCTCTGTGCAGATGGGAGAACCTTCCAGAAGGACAACCATCTCTGCAGCACTCCACCAATCACGCCTTTATGGTAGAGTGGCCAGGCGGAAGTCACTCCTCAGTAAAAGGTATATCACAAACCGCTTGGAGATTGCCAAGCGTCACGTCTGGAGAAAACAAGGCACCATCCCTACGTTGAAGCATGATGGTGGCAGCATCATGCCATCTGAACGTTTTTCACAGCACGGACTGAGAGACTAGTCTGGATCGATGGAAATATGATCGGAGCAAAGTACTGAGAGATCCTTGAAGAAATCCTGCTCCAGAGCACTGGGGCGAAGGTTCACTTTCCAACAGGACAACGACCCTAAGCACACAACCATGACAACGCAGGAGTGGCTTCGGGACAAGTCTCTGAATGTCCTTGAGTGGCCCAGCCAGAGCCCAGACTTGAACCCAATCGAGCATGTCTGGAGAGACCTGAAAATAGCTGTGCAGCCTGACATCCAACCTGACAGAGCATGAGAGGATCTGCAGAGAAGAATCGGAGAAACTCCCCAAATACAGGTGTGCCAAGCTTGTAGCGTCATACCAAGAAGACTCAAGGCTGTAATTGCTGCCAAAGGTGCTTCAACAAAGTACTGCGTAAAGGGTCTGAATACTTATGTAAATGTGATTTTAAAATGTTTAGTACATTTGCAAAAATGTCTAAAAACAGTTTTTTGCTTTGTCATTATGGGGTATTGTGTGTAGATTGATGAAAGATTTAAAAGCATGTTTTTTAGAATAATTTATTAACAAAATGTGGAAAAGGTAGAGGTGTCTGAATACTTATGCTGTAGATGCGCTGTAGGTGAATACGAATGCACTGTAGATGATGTCACCATAGTCTAGTACCGATAGGAACGTTGACCGAATATTCTACTTTCTACTATTTAGCAAGAGGCAGGACCGATTTCTATAGAAGAAGCCCATTTTTATTCTCAGCTTCTTAACTCATCAGTATGCTTTTTAAAAGACAGTTTTTCATCTATCCAGATGCCCAGATATTTGTACGCAGGGACACAATCAATATCAGAGTGATTTTTATGTGCTCTAGAGAACAACATATCCTTAGTTTTACCTGTATTCAATACTCATTTCAGGTCAATTAAGATTTTCTGTAAAACTATGAAGGCAGACTGTAGTTCAGATATAGCCTGGTCAACTGTGAGAGCAATAGCATACAAAACAATTAAAGTGCAGGTTACAGTTTTTTACAGACAAGTTGATATTGTTAATGTAAATGTGACCCGATTCAGGAAACTAGGTGTATGTCGTAAGTCACGCTTCACATGAGAGCCGTTTGAACGTACATTTTTTTTAAATTCAAAATGTGTTTTTTGGCAGAAATGCCTTCTCGAACATGTGAACTTTCATGTGCCTAAATAACAAACTTGTATACCATCTGTAAATGTTGGTTAAGCCACAGAGAATGTTGGCAACCTTTCCACTAGCCATGATTGGCTGAGATAATGAGTGGGCTGGACATGCCGAGAGAGGAGAAAGGATTGGTCTGCCATATTGAAGGTGTCTGTCTACTTGAGCTCATCAGTCACTGTTGGGAATCCTGTCCAACGCGGCTTTTTTTTTAAGTATTGTGTAGTTGAGCTGCAAGTGTTCCTCTCTATTTTCTGGAGGATCACGTTTTTAATATCAATGGAAATAGAGTATGATAGCTAAAGAGATGGAGAAAACACTTGTCTCCGGATTACATCTTCAAACTAAGGGCAACCGCAGTATGGCATTCCTGACAGGGAGACGCGTCCATGATGCATGCTGATGTATACAGGTAAGATAGTCTAGCGTTAGCTAGCTACATTTTCAGGTATTACACGTTTCTAATTTTGACAGAAAGTGATTTCATTTCAAACTAAAGTGTACTGTTAGCTAGCTAAGAGAGCTGGCTGATGTTATTATTTGTTTCCCAGGGCTTTTTGCTTTTCTAGTTAGAGCCTACTGTTAGGCACTGTTGGCACTTTGTTCATTGTTGTTTAACTAGCTAACGTTAGCTGGCTAGCTAGTTAGCTAACGTTATGTGATGTGTGTACAACACCCGTTGAATATGGCCGGTGTCAGTAAACATCTGCAAAAAAAGTGTTAGGAAATTGTTGCCAGCAGAGCTGGTTAGGCTGTTTTCAAGTTAACCAGAGGTAAACAAATCATTGGCCAGAGTGTCAAGTGTGCGTTCCGAGTGCGAAACGAGATGGGTGAGGCTAAAGCTTAAGAGGGTGTGAACGATGCTGAATGGGTGTAGACAAAGAGGAGCTCTTCACTAGATACCAAAACATTCAAAGGCGATTTTCTCGAGAGGGAGTATACAAGTTGATCAACTTTCAAAGAAGAATGACTTTCCCATTGTTCCTCAAATGCAGTGTATGATATATCATTTTGTAGCTCTGAGTCTCTACTTTTATTCAATTTAAAAAACACAATTTCACATTTTGCTACCTACATAAGACCGAATCCAGGTGGTGAGTCACAAGTAGTACAGGACCTAGAATTGGCCCGTGGGAAACATTTCGTAATATCCAAGAAACCTGTTTTACACCATCAGTAGATACACACTGAGTTCTATCTGTCAAGTTATTTTTAAACCAGTTACATGCAGCCTGGTCTGGGCCAAATGAGGAAAGCCTCTGAATTAGCAGTGAGTGATCAACAGTATCAAAAGCCTTTGACAGGTAAATGAAGAGGGCAGCATAATGTTGCTTTTTATGCATACAACCTGTAACGTAAACTCTGGGAGTCGAGAAGCAGGTGGTAAGTTTAATATAACAAGAAACGATACAACATAGCAGTAGCATCTAGACATGAACAACAGAAACAATACTGCCTTGGGAAAGAACCTAAGGGAGTGCCAGATAAAGGGGAGGTAATGGAGTACAGGTGTGCCTAATGATGAAGCACAGGTGCGCGCAATGAAGGTTCCTAGGACCTTGTGGTTAGTAAACTGGAGACGTGACATTACCCCCCCGACGCAGGGCTCCAGCCACAGGATGACGCTGGCCAGAGGGATGGCCCTGAGGATGAGGAGCGGGCCTGTCCGGGCGGCGAAGATGGAAATCACGGATGATGTTGGGATCCAGAATGTCCAGAATACCTTCTTGACACCCATCTTCACTCCTTGCGTGCTGATTTGTTAGCGTAGGAAGGAGACAGCCTCCAGGTGAAACTGGAACTTCTCAGCCATGACTAACAGGTGGTTAGCCATGAGGCGTTCGAGAACCACTAGGACATGAGCAATATGATCCTCCAAGGAAACCGAGTAGACCAGGATGACGTCGATATACACAACCACCTGGCGTCTGAGCATGTGCCGAAATAACTCATTGATGAATGCCTGGAACACTTAAGCCAAATGGCATCACAAAGTACTACACCAGATATTGGGCTAAAAGCGGTCTTCAATTCATCCCCCTCCCGGATGCGGATGAGATCGTATGCACTCTGCAGGTCCAACTTGGTAAAGAACCAGGCCCCGCGGAGCTGTTCGATGGCTGTCAGCACCAACGGGAGAGGGTAACGGTACTTGGTGATGATTAATTGAGTCCACCATCCTTTCATCCTTTCTGGCCACGAAGAAGAAACGTGCCGATGCAGGGAAAGTGGACGTGCGGATGAAACCTTGTTGGAGCGCCTCATGGATGTACTCCTCCATGGCCTTGGTTTCAGCCACCGACAGAGGGTAGATGCGTCTGTGCGGGGGCACAGAGCCTGCTCGCAGGTTGATGGCACAGTCCCAGGGGTGATGAGGAGGGAGACAGGTGGTGCGGGCATTGGAAAATACCTCTCGCAGGTCCTGGTATACCTTCGGGATATTGGGCTGAAGGGCAACCACAGGACTCTCAACCGACATGGAACCATAGGGAAGGGGGAAGCAGGTCCTCCGGCATTCGGGTGACCAGTCTGTGATTTTCATCATTGGCCATGAGATGGTGGGGTTGTGGCGTTGAAGCCAAGGGAGACCGAGGATTATCTTGTGAGCTGGTGCTCTGGAGATTAATTTACGGGATGCTCTCCTGATGGATGGACTCCACAGTGAGGGTGAGTGGTTTGGTGATGTGTGTGATGGTCTCGGCACCTAATGGCCGATTATCGAGGGCTTGAACTGGAAAAGGAGAGGAGAGCGGGTATGAGGTGATGTTGAGAGAGGAGGCAAGGGTCTGGTCTATAAAGTTCCCCGCGCCACCAGAATCCACTAATGCTGTAGAAACAGTACATGAGGGACAATCAATTAGTGTGATCACCACCAAAAAGGGTTTGGCAGAAAGTGATGAAGAAGGGATACTTACACCTGCCCCAGGAGGTGGAAGATCATGTGACAATCCCTCTGCTCTTGTGGATCCAGAGTTGGGAAGTATTGGACACTGCTGGAGCTGGTGCCCTGCTTGACCACAATAAAGACAGAGCCCCAGCTGTCTCCGTCATGGGGAGGCTTGTGACCCCTATCTCCATGGGTTTAGGCTCTAATCCAAAGTGTTCACTGAGGGAGGGAGAAAAGCGATGAGAGTGCCGACACTCCCAAAGAAGGTTATCCAGACGGATGGCCATGGCGATGAGTGCGTCCAAGGAGAGGTTGTTGTCTCGACAGGCCAGTTCAATCTGAACCTCCTCACGCAGTCCTCTTCTGAATAGCGTACGAAGCGCCAGCTCATTCCATCCGCTGGATGCTGCTATTGTCCGGAAGGTGTGCGCATACTCGGCAGCAGTCCTCCTGCTGTATTTGGAGTAGGCGCTCACCCCCATCTCTGCCTTCCGGTGGATGATCGAAGATACCTCTGAACCGAGCCATGAACCCCTCATTCGAATCCAGCTCCTCCTCTCTCCCAGCTGCCCATGGCCCATTCCAATGCCTGCCCAGTCAGTAGAGAAATAACCATGGCAACTTTGGACCTCTTGGTGGTCGGAGCTCCCAAGTGGTGCAAAAGGTAGAAGGAGCACTGTAGTAGGAAGCCATGCAGGGAGGGACAAATGAAGGACAAACGGGCAACGCATCTGGGCAGGTTGCTGAATGGGCCAAACAGTTCTATTTTTGTTTCACCAGACCAGAGGACATTTCTCCAAATCGTACGATCTTTGTTCCCATGTGCAGTTGCAAACCGTAGTCTGGATTTTTAATGGCGGTTTTGGAGCATTGGTTTCTTCCTTGCTGAGCGCCCTTTCAGGTTATGTCGATATAGGACTCATTTTACTGTGGATAGAGATACTTTTGTACCTGTTTACTCCAGCATCTTCACAAGGTTCTTTGCTATTGTTTTGGAATTGATTTGCACTTTTTGCACAAAAATATGTTCATCTCTAGGAGACAGAATGCGTCTCCTTCCTGAGCTGTATGATGGCTGCGTGGTCCCATGGTGTTTATACTTTCGTACTATTGTTTGTACAGATGAACATGGTACCTTCAGGCATTTTAAAATTGCTCCCAGGGATAAACCAGACATGTGGAGGTCTAGAATTATTTTTCTATGGTCTTGGCTGATTTCTTTTGATTTTCCCACAATGTCAAGCAAAGAGGCACTGTGTATAGAAGGTAGGTCTTGAAATACATCCACGGGTACACCTCCAATTGACTCAAATTATGTCAATCAGCCTATCAGAAGCTTCTAAAGCCATGACATAATTTTCTGGAATTTTCCAAGCTGTTTAAAAGCAGTCAACTTAGTGTATGTAATTGTGATACGTTGAATTAAAAGTGAAATAATCTGTCTGTAAACAATCGTTGTAAAAATTACTTGTGTCATGCATAAAGTAGATGTCCTAACCAACTTGCCAAAACTATAGTTTGTTAACAAGAAATTTGTGGAGTGGTTGAAAAACAAGTTTTAATGACTCCAACCTAAGTGTTTGTAAACATATGACTTCAACTGTACATTTGAAATGAGTAATGCAAGATGTGTAAACATTATGAAAGTGACATTATTAAAGTGACTACTGTTCCATTTATTAAAGTGGCCAATGATTTAAAGTCTGTGTATTGTAGGCAGCAGCATCTCTGTGCTAGTGATGGCTATTTAACACTTTGATGGCCTTGAGATAAAAGCAGTTTTTCAGTCTCTCAGTCCCAGCTTTGATGCACCTGTACTGACCTTGCCTTCTGGATGATAGCGGGTGAACAGGCAGTGGCTCGTCTGGTTGTTGTCCTTCTTGATCTTTTTGGCATTCCTGTGACATCGGGTGCTGTAGGTGTCCTGGAGGGCAAGTAGTTTGCAAACCGCACCACCCTCTGGAGAGCCCTGTGGTTGTGGGGGGTGCAGTTGATGTACTAGGCGGTGATGCAGCTTGACAGGATGCTCTCAATTGTGCACCTGTAAAGGTTTGTGAGGGTTTTAGGTGACAAGCCACATTTCTTCAGCCTCCTGAGGTTGAAGAGGCGATGTTGCGCCTTCTTCACCACACTGTCTGTGTGGGTGGACCATTTCAGTTTGTCAGTGATATGTATGCCCCAGAACTTTCCACCTTCTCCACTGCTGTCCAGTTGATGTGTATAGGGGGTGCTCCCTCTGCTGTTTCCTGAAGTCCATGATCATCTCCTTTGTTTTCTTGATGTTGAGTGAGAGTCAACGCACCATTAGCATCTGCCATGGCGACAGGAGGGCAGCAACAAATAAATGTGTATTCTGGTTTATGGACACATCTACAGCCAGGAGCTCAAATTTCTTAGGAACATAAATATTTAGTTTTGACATATATGGCCACTCCTCCCCCTTTCTGTAATCTGCCACATCTAAACACATTATAATAATTTATTTCAATGTATTTATCAGATACAGAATCACTGTGGAAGGTGTCCCTTCCACGGGACGGTTGAGCTAACGTTTTCCAAGACATAGACATATCTGATACTGGCAGAAAGCTTAAATTATTGTTAATCTAACTGCACTGTCCAATTTACAGTATAACTATTACAGTGAAAGAATACCACGCTATGGTTTGAGAGTGCACAATTTTTAAAATGAAAAGTTATTAATAAACAAATGAGGCACATTTGGGCAGTCTTGATACAACATTTTGAACAGAAATCCAAGGGTGCATTGGATCAGTCTAAAAACTTTGCACATACACTGCTGCCATCTAGTGGCCAAAATCTTAATTGCATCTGGGCAGGAATAATACATTATGGCATTTCTCTTGCATGTCAAATATGATGGTACAAAAAAATAAAAAAGAACGGTTGTTTTTTTCTTTGTATCATTTTTTCCAGATATATTGTGTTATATTCTCCTACGTTCCTTTCACATTTCCACAAACTGCAAAGTGTTTCCTTTCAAATGGTACCAATAATATGCATATCCATGCTTCAGGGCCTGAGCTACAGGCAGTTAGATTTTGGGATGTAATTTTAGGTCAAATTTTTTTTTTAAAAGGGGCAGATCCTTAAGAGGCCATGTTTTCCACTACCCACTACCAGATTTAAAGTCAGAGAAGGTATTCTGCTCATTCCCATAAGAGCGAACAGGCATACAGTAGGGTCATCTGCAGCTATTTGTTAAGTGAGCTGAGATAAGGTCCCTGGCCAACCACATAACTGAGCATTTGACAGACCTCCCTCGAGTCGCTGGATGCAGGGGCTGGGGCGGGAACTAGGAGAGCAGTTAATACCACATCTGCCAAGTGTCCCATTAGCACAAATGTATGGTGTCTGGCTACTAGAAATAGCTGATGTTGTTATTAGATTTCCCCCCCCCCCCCCGTGTACAACCTTCAACAGGAGCAATTTGAATTGTGTATAGTTTACATTTCGAGAGAGTGACAAAATGAGAGAAGGAGTAAAAAAAGATAGGGAGAATGAGAGAGAAAGGGAGGGATATAGAAATCTGAGGCAGGCTCCTGTGTTGGCAGGCTATTCATCAGGCTGAGGCACTTAGTCAGACAGAGCAGGGCTGAGGTGACTGATGCTCTCTCCATCTCCATCTTCTCTCTGGTGCTCACAGTCACTGCACCCGCAGAGATAGCACTGAGCCATGACAGGGAGAAAGACTGGGAGACAGACGCAAGGGGAGGAAGAATGATCAGTTGTTTGAGGGTGCTGGAATTCCTATACATACACACTGTGGTTAGGTGTGACAAAGATGGAGAGAGTTTACTGTAATTAGTGAGGTTATAGAAGATGTCCTCACGCGACTAGAGAAATGTAAGGACTAGGCCACATCCAATGTCCTCTACCCTATGCTGCAAGCTTTATTCCCTATGTCCGTTACTCTATGATCTGTGTCCTATACTTAGGGCCGTGCATTTTTGGTGTGGAAATGGAGGCACTGGGCTTTTACCGTTGTTACCAGCATTATCCACCAGTGTTGCTGCAGGTAGAAAAACCTAGGAAATGTTCTGTAATTGACACAAGCTGTTGACAAGATGGTTGCGCATGTATGTTTGGCGGGGGAGGTGTAGCTCTGCAAATAGCACAAAACCTATTATTTGGCAGGAAATACTATTTGTCGATCCAGGAATCAAGCATTATCATCCGACTCACAATATAGTCATCATAACTACATCTCATCCATAGTCTATTCTACAGTACAGAAAAATTATCCAAGGGCAGCTTTAATGTTCAGCTCTTAATACCTAGGGTTCAGACTGATGAACATAGATCTGACCCTGAATTAGTCATTAGCAGCAGGCGATGACACAAGCACATCATGGCAGAGATGTAGATACTGTGATGTTTTCCCCAGTGTTAATGAGCCACGAAGTACAGAGTCAGCAGCTGTAGAGCAGCCAGCCTCTGGGGAGGGGTTACTACAGGGTTGGAGAGACACAACCACTCCCAGGAGAAAACAACATGGCTGCCAAGGAGGATCACTATGTAAGCCTTAGGACCAGGGAAAGGAGACCGAGATATCATCTCACCCAGGGGAGAGGGAAGGAGGGGGGAGGGAAAGAAAGAGAGAAAGAGAGAGATTGACAGAGAGTGAGTTAAAAGACCAATTTTAAATGTGCTAGCCTGCAATATTCATCTAGCTCCAACTGTTTACTAGTAGTAACCATAGAAACACGGCCACTGAGGCAGCACCAGCAGCAACAGAGAGGGAGAGACCCCCCCCCCCCCCCCTTTTTTTTTTTTTTTACATTTCCAGCAGAAATCAAATCAGAGAATGGGACGAATCAGTTTAAACACAGAATTCTGAGGGAGAACCCGGACACTTTGTTTGCCGACTGCTCACACAACAGGACTGTTACAAACCTGTTATTTTACACAGACAACACTACAGCCTGGCATACAGCTGTAACCAGGCATTTAAGGTATACCACAAAGAAAGGAATCTGCAAGGGAAGGCAAATCCACATTTTTGAGAACAGCAAGAAGGACCAGGACAACAGGTTTCTGACGGTAAATGGCACTCTCATGTTCCAGGGCAGTGAGGCTGCACTCAGGACTTTTGTGCGGGACTTCCCCACCCTAAGGAAGACAGCGGAAACCAAAAAAGACAAGGACAACACCCTGACCTCTCCCCTCACCTCAGGCACTTCAACAGCAGGAGCCCAGGCCCAGACCCACACATCAGGTATATCCTACCCCATGCCTGCCTACGACCACCAGAGCCATGACCACACTACCATCAGCCTACCATCAGCCTGCTGTGAGACAGTGCAGGACCCAACCAGTGCAGGACCCCGATGAAGAACTCTGTCCAGGAGCTGAGAGAGAGCCTTACCACAGCGCTTGAGGAGGTAAAGGCCACCATCAGGAGAGAGCTAGGACAGGTAAAGGAGGAGATGGCAAAGGAGTTGTCTGTCATCAAAAGGGTGACTATACCATACCGACTACCCTTTACCCATACCGACTACCCTTTACCCACACCCCCAATCAACAAGGAGGCTCACATGGGGCCACCTACTACAGAAAGAAGCTCTCTGCCCCCCCCGACACACCCCCACACATCCCTCCTTGTACACAGGCCCTGTGTACCCCTGCCCCAGACCGTAAACCCACTACTCTGGTAAAACCCACTGAGGTGGCCATCCTCATTGACTCAAATGGGAAATTCATCCAAGAGGATAAACTCTTCCCCCACCACAAGGTGTGCAAAATACGTTGCCCAAAATCACAGGATGCACTCCACATCTTGTCCCAGCCTGAATTTGGCACACCAGGCTACAGTATTATTCACACCGGCACCGAGAGGAGCAGGAGAGAGTAGGCAGCCTGGTCAACAGAGTAGCAGAGAGAGAGGGCCTCTGAGCGGTTCCCCAACTTCCACATCACCATCTCCACTCTGCTGCCCCGCAAAGACTTTCATCCCCGTACCATTCAGAAAGTCAACACTGACATCACCAGAGGGTGTGGCCTACTCCCGAACATGCACGTTCCTCACCACCCAACAATCACCCCAGAGCATCTGCATGACCACTCCCACCTGAGGAAGCAGACAGTAGGGATGTTTGCCAAGTCTCTAAAGGACATGGCACTTGGTAGACAAACACCCCATGCCGCACTGGACAGAGGACCATCCAGAGACCCATACCAAACTGCACCACCAAGGAGCCCCAGGCCCCCTCTACGCCACACCAGACCTAGCACACCCCACAGGCCCCATCCACCACCAGAGCACCACCACTTCCATCGGCATAGCCAGACTGAACTGGGCCCAGTCTACTACCAGACCACCATCTCTACCAGACCAGAGAGGAAGCCCAACGGCCCAGAACTGGCCCTCCTCCACTCCACAGGGCCCAACAGCAGGACCAGCACACCTACGTAGAGGTCATCAGAGGACAGGAGAACCCTGTAGGATTGAGTGAGGTTAAACAGCCCCTCCAATACATAAGGCACTAAACTGCACTAAACACGCACACACACACACACACGCACACACACACACAAAACACACACACACACACACACACACACACACACACACACACACACACACACACACACACACACACACACACACACACACACACACACACACACACACACACACCTATTGTACTACAAGTTTACTTGTTCAATGAATAGGAGTATATATAACAGAAAAAATGTTAGCTGTTATCCTGTTTATCTCACTCTTAACAACTTAATAGTTACTGTATTTCTATTCTTATTTCTGACTGCTATTCATGTGGAACATTCAGGGCCTAAACTCATCAACCTTTGCACTGAAGAGTTTAGCACTGGAGTTCAATAAAAATCTTAAAGATGTTGACGTCATCATTCTGCAGGAGACATGGTGTAAGGCAGACACTGTCACTCACTGTCCCACAGGCTACAGAAAGGCAATTGTGTCATCACAGAAACACAGCTCTGTCAATAGAGGCAGAGACTCTTGGAGGACTGATCACTTGGTACAAATCCGAACTACAAAATCTAATTGATCCCCTCAAAATTGGTAAATATCACATTTGGTTCAAACTGAAAAAATAACTTGTACTGACAGAAAAATATGTGTTCCTTTGCGCAATATATATCCCCCCCCCCCCCCCCCCCCTTCAGAATCCCCATATTACTCAGAGGAGAGCTTCCCCACCCTTGAGGAGGAAATGTGCCATTTCCAGGCCCAGGGAAATGTGCTCATCTGTGGGGACACAAATGCGCACACACAGGAACACTACCTGATATAACGACCACACGAGGGGACAGCTTTATACAGGCCATACTGTTTCTAACTGCCTTAATCTTCCCCATAGAAACAACAGTGACAGCACCATCAACAAAAACAGAAGGGAACTGTTGCAGCTCTGTAGAAGCCTGGGTCTGTATTTTGTCAATGGTAGGTTACGGAGGGACTCTTTGGGGAGTTTCACTTATTGATCACCTCTTGGCCACAGCACAGTAGACTATATGATTACAGACATTGACCCTTTCTCTCTCAGCTCATTCACTGTCAAGCCACTAACACCTCTGTCTGATCACAGCCAAATGACGTTGTTGCTCAAAAGAACAGACATGGAAACAACCACACATTCACAGCCCAGTAAGCTGTACAACATCAGACATTCATACAGATGGGCCCAAAACAGCACAGAAGAATACCAGAAAGCAACCTGGAACCAAAATATCCAAACACTCTTAGATAACTTTCTGGATACCACATTCACTCACAGTAAAGAAGGCATCAATGTAGCAGTAAAAAACATAAACTATATATTCAGGCAAATGGCAAAAGAAGCACAACTGAAATTGATACAAACAAAAAAAAAAAGACACCAGGTTTGATGCAGATTGTCAAATTATAAGGAACAAACTTAGAACACTATCCAACACTATCCCAAATAATGGTGAATTACGCCTTCATTACTGTGAGACTTAAAAACTCTATAAACGTACACTCAGAAACAAAAAAAGCCGAGTACAACAGCAAGCAGCTGACGCTAATTGAGTCCATAAACACAAATAACCTCTGGCAAAATTGGAAAATCCCCCCCAAAATCTAAACAACAGGAATTAGCAAAATTATACAAAATGGTGACATATGGACAACCCATTTTAAAACACTCTACAACACCGTTCAAATTGACACAAACGCAGAGCAATGGCAAATTCATGAAAAGTTGAATGGATTAGAAAAAGCTATTAAGGACAATCGAAATCCACTGGACTCCCCAATTACTGACCAGGAGCTCTATAAGAAACTTCAGGCCCTCAAATGTAAAAAAGCATGTGGACCTGATGGCATCCTAAATGAGATGCACAAACTCACTAGTGCAAAATTTCAATTGCCTATATTAAAACTGTTTAATTTGATTCTGAGTGTAGGTTATCTGGAATTAAGGACTCCTAACCCCAGTCTTTAAGAATGGAGGCCAATTTGACCCTAACAATTACAGAGGCATTTGTGTGAACAGTTACCTGGGGAAGGTTTTCTGTAGTACTATAAATGTAAGAGTTCTAAACTTCCTTAATAAGCACAATGTCTTGAGTAAAAGCCAAATTGGATTTATACCAAAACATCACATGACTGATCATATTTACACCCTACACGCCCTGACATGTCCACCAAAATAATACCAAAATAATACCAAAATATACGCTTGCTTTATCGACTTCAAAAAGCATTTGATTCTATTTGGTATACATGACTGTTCTACAAAGTTATTAAGAGTGGTGTAGGGGGTAAAACATATGACATAATTAAATCAATGTATACTGGCAATACGTGCATCATTAAAATTGGCAATAAAATTACATAATTCTTTAACCAGGGGCAGGGCCTTCGCCAGGGTTGCAATCTGAGCCCTGCACTCTTCAATATTTACATCAACGAATTGGCGAATTGAAAAAATCCTCAGCCCCTGATGTTAGCCTCCACAATTCAGAGATTAAATGCCTACTCTTCGCAGATGACCTATGCCTGCTGTCACCCACAGCACATGGCCTACAGCAGAGCCTGGACCTGCTAGAGCAGTACTGCCAGACCTGGGCTAAAATAATGATTTTCCAGAGAATATCCAGATCTCAGGGAATTAGACCAAAGTTCTCTATTGGTACAAAATATATAGAGTAGTGCACACACTACAATTACTTAGGTTTAAAAATAAGCTCAACTGGACACCATAATGATGCAGTGAATGAACTGAGAGAGAAAGCACACAGGGCATTCCTCGCCATTGAAAAACAAATTTAAATTTAAATACCTATTAAAATTTGTCTAAAACTAATTGAATGTGTCATTGAACCAATTGCATTTTATGCCAGCGAGGTGTGGGGTCCACTTGCAAAACAAGATTTCACCAAATGGGACAAACACCCCATTGAAACCCTGCATGCAGAGTTCTGTAAGATTGTCCTACATGTCCAGAGGAAAACTACAAACAATGCATGCAGGGCAGAATTAGGCCAATATCCACTAATAATAAAAACTCAAAAAAGAGCTATTAAGTTTTGGAAACATCTAAAATACAGTGACCCCCTCTCATATCATTACCAAGCCCTGTATGCATCCAACTGGTCCTGGGGCTGAGTTCACAAACCTGTTCTACTAACATACTGAAGACTCAGGGCCAGAACATCCAATCAATCAGAATAAAACAAATTACACAATTAAAACAAAACTACATTGCTTATTGGGAAACACAAGTACAAGCACAAAGCAAAATGCAGTGCTATCTAGCCCTAAATCGACAGTACACCATGGCTAACTATTTGACCATGGTTACTGATCAAAACCTTAGAAAAACCTTGACAAAGTACGAGCTCAGTGAGCACAGCCTTGCCATTGAGAAGGGTAGACACAGGAAAACCTGGCTCCAAGTAGAGGTAAGGCTGTGCAACCACGGCACCACAGCAGAACCTGAGACAGAGCTGCATTTCCTGACAAAATATAAAAAATATAAAACCAAGTTTCAAAGACCTCTCTGATGAGAATAGGCTACCCATCCTGTTGGGAGAGGACGCAGAGAGCTGTGGGTTGGCAGCGCACTACATTGCTGCCTGCGATAAGATGAGGGACAGTGTCTGACAGACCAATCAACCTGCACATGTCCTCTATTGTATGCTTATTGTTATTGTTCAATGTATGGTTATTTTGACTCTTGGTTAATGTTGTTACTGTTGTCCCGTTGACAATTTTGATTCTTATGATCTTAATATTGTAAATATCCAAAGTAAGCTTGCCAATAAAGCAAATTGAATTGAATTGAGAGACTGACAGAACAACAGAAAGAGAGAGAGAGAGAGAGAGAGAGAGAGAGAGAGAGAGAGAGAGAGAGAGAGAGAAGCAGATAGGAGAGGAGAGAAAAATAGACAGAATGCACAAGAAAGGGGGAGCATTCGCTTCAATAGGGAGAGTCAACACAGGGGCATGTTTTGCTTGTGTAGTCTTTTTATCGTAGAGGGTTTACGGTGCCACAACATTGTCAATGAGGTGAACAGAAGAACGGGTCTTCACATAAACTCATTACTGTAAGCCTGACTCTGTCTCTGTATGTGTCTTTGTAAAAACCACTCAATCCGCTTAATAAACCTCTACTGCAAGTTTGGGCATCAGGGTTTCTGACGCGTTCTTAACTTGAGTATTATGAGGCTGGAGATGAGATACAACCAAGAAATGATATTGTTTGTTAGAAAATGATGTTGCCTCGGAGAAACAAGAAAAAAAATACTTTTCACAAATGGCCGACCCTCCATAGTACAAAATGAGGGCCACAGGAGAGACAGCAGGGCGTCTGTGGTTCTAAAAGAGACTACACACTGTGTGTAGCCTACTGTAGTATTGGTTTCCCCATCTCGTGTAACTCAGTATGGGTACAGGTACAGACAAACACCAAACAATCCTGTTCTCTTCCTTCTTCAATATCAGCTGACAAAACCCAATATAACACTTCACACCATCACACAGACTCAGAATTTCTATGCCAAGAATCCCTATTTTATATCCCACAGTGATGTGAGACAGAGACGTCCTTTTCCATTTCCTAAAATGAGCCTACGGTGAGCCTAGACAAGCCTTCTCTTCTCTCCAGCGCTGAGCGGCTTAGATCACTGATGAACATGTCACATCAGACCCACACAACAACACAGACGGCTGAGACGAGTGTTGGTGTATGTCGAGTAGGTATTAACGTGTGTGTGTGTGTGTGTGTGTACCTGTGTGGGTGTAGAGTAGGTATCAGAGTAGGTACATGCCTCCACTACATCTCTAGTCCTCCACAGACTCTAAAGCCATTTGATGTAATCTCTCAAAGGCAAACAATGTATATGGCATACAAGCACACAGTACACACACAGTACACGCGCAGTACACGCACACACAAACAAACACACACATACTGTATATACAGCACACATATATTTATACAAAGCAGTTAATTCATATTTGATTCCTCTTTTAGTATTTTCATGCATTCCCCAGATCACTGGAAGAGAGGCACTGAAAGGCATTGTGGGAGATGGTGCCTACCTCGTCATAAGTGTACCGGTAGTCTGCCTTCTTTGATTTCAGATCCCACAAGACCACGATCCCAGACTCATATCCAATTATAAGCTGGAATGAAAAAGTGACAAGCAGCTAGTGAGATTTGGCCCTGGTGAGAAGATGACCCACGTCAGAGAAGGAATGCTCAACATTCACACGGCAGGCTGTGGTGGGATGGGGGGGATGAAAGACAATGCATACAGGATTCACAGCTTCTAGGAGTCGCCTTTTGACCTTGGTTCTAAACGACAAGAAAAATAAGTGCATTTTGTTAAATGTTTTATTGATATCGGTTAACCAAACCCTGCCTCCCCCACTCTAAAGTTGATATTATCAACATATTGCAAACAATGGACTCTTTTCAATTAAATCAAATGATAAATCATTATTTATGTTATTCTTTAGAACTTAGCTCCTCTTGTACCATGAGTACAAAAACACAGGTAATTGATAGACAAACATGTGAACAACTGTGGCTCACAAGTCATTCATCTATCAAAAGCAATTATTTGTGTTTTCAAATCAAATATAAATAATGATCCAGCTAGCTATAATGTTTTATAAAGACTAAACCTATAATGATTTATAAAGGCTAAACCTCTAATGTTTTATAAAGGCTAAACCTCTAATGTTTCATAAAGGCTAAACCTCTAATGTTTCATAAAGGCTAAACCTCTAATGTTTCATAAAGGCTAAACCTCTAATGTTTCATAAAGGCTAAACCTCTAATGTTTCATAAAGGCTAAACCTATAATGTTTCATAAAGGCTAAACCTCTAATGTTTCATAAAGGCTAAACCTATATTTTTTTATAAAGACTAAACCTATAATGTTTTATAAAGGCTAAACCTATAATGTTTTATAAAGGCTAAACCTATAATGTTTTATAAAGACTAAACCTATAATGTTTTATAAAGGTTAAACCTATAATGTTTTATAAAGGCTAAACCTATAATGTTTTATAAAGGCTAAACCGATAATGTTTTATAAAGGCTAAACCTCTAATGTTTTATAAAGGCTAAACCTATAATGTTTTATAAAGGCTAAACCGATAATGTTTTATAAAGGCTAAACCTATAATGTTTTATAACATCACCCACATGACTGACTTTCTCTCTGACTTTCTGCCTGTCTGCAGACTCATTGATGGCGGGGGGCATGGCACACTCTTCAACATTAACAACAAGGAACGATACACACACGTAGATGTAATGTACACAATATGTGGGCAGAGAGACACTCCTATACCTTTCCCTCATCCATGGGGTTGTCACTTATGTGGACCACAGGACCTGGGTGGGCCTTGGAGGATCTGATAGAGAGGAAGAGAAAAGGAAGAGAGAGCGCAAATAAGAAGAAAAGAGAGGTGAGAAACAACATTCACCTCAGCAGCATCTAAGGGAAGTCATATACATCAGACAGGTGAGGTAGTATTACGTGTGCAGAGTTCACACACATCATGCAGATCACCTTGGACAGAGGACATACATTTAGCTTAGAGCATCTAAAGGAACTTAGTCCCTTTAAAACAGAGCATTGGGAAGGACAGGGCTAACTGCTGAAGCACTGAGAGTCCTCTGTCAAAGACAAGAGCTTACTGACAGGATAGATGGATGGCTGTCAGTCCCCTCTGAGTGTCTACTGTAGTGTGTGTAGTGGCAGCCTCGGGGAGTCAGAGGTGAAACTCACAATAAAATAAGACAGCGGGAGACCGTTTTGCGGTGCTCTAACCAAAGTTGTTCTTTAATTAAGGTTGTGGGGAATGGGGAGGGGAGAAATACAATGGAAAGGCCTCTCAGGTAACGGGTGGGTCACTCTGCGTCCGGCGTGGGGGCTCCTCGGACCGCCTGTGTTAATGAACAAAAGAGAGAGAGAGAGATGAGTCCGGGGTTTCAACCCTTGCTCTCAACTTGCGCGGGATGACGTGCTGCACGGGACGCAGCATGGGTCCTCTTCCTTTGGGGGGAAATAAAATGAAGAGAGAGATGCAGTTGAAGTCGGAAGTTTACATACACCTTATCCAAATACATTTAAACTCAGTTTTTCACAATTCCTGAGATTTAACCCTAGTAAAGATTCCCCTCAGTTAGGATCACCACTTTATTTGAAGAATGTGAAATGTCAGAATAATAGAGAGAATGATTTATTTCAGCATTTATTTCTTTCATCACATTCCCAGTGGGTCAGAAGTTGACACACACTCAATTAGTATTTGGTAGCATTGCCTTTAAATTGCTTAACTTGGGTAGCCTTCCACAAGCTTCCCACAGTAAGTTGGATGAATTTTGTCCCATTCCTCCTGACAGAGCTGGTGTAACTGAGTCAGGTTTGTAGGCCTCCTTGCTCACACACGCTTTTTAAGTTCTGCCCACACATTTTCTATAGGATTGAGGTCAGGGCTTTGTGATGGCAACTCCAATACCTTGACTTTGTTGTCCTTAAGCCATTTTGCCACAACGTTGGAAGAATGCTTGAGGTCATAGTCCATTTGGAAGACCCATTTGCGACCAAGCTTTAACTTCCTGATTGATGTCTTGAGATGTTGCTTCAATATATCCACATCATTTTCCACCCTCATGATGCCATCTATTCTGTGAAGTGCACCAGTCCCTCCTGCAGCAAAGCACCCCAACAACATGATGCTGCCACCCCCGTGCTTCACGATTGGGATGGTGTTCTTCGGCTTGCAAGCCTCCCCCTTTTTCCTCCAAACATAATGATGGTCAGTATGGACAAACAGTTCTATTTTTGTTTCATCAGACCAGAGGACATCCAACTCATACGATCTTTGTCCCCATGTTCAGTTGCAAACCATAGTCTAGCTTTTTTTATGGTGGTTTTGAAGCAGTGGCTTCTTCCTTGCTGAACGCCCTTTCAGGTTATGTCGATATAGGACTCGTTTTACTGTGGATATAGATACGTTTCCTCCAGCATCTTCACAAGGTCGTTTGCTGTTATTCTGGGATTGAGTTGCACTTTTTGCACAAAAATATGTTCCTCTCTAGGAGACCGAATGCATCTCCTTCCTGAGCAGTATGACGGCTGCGTGGTCCCATGGTGTTTATCCTTTTTGGGATAGGGGGCAGCATTTTCACTTTTGGATGAAAAGCATGCCCAGAGTGAACTGCCTCCTACTCTGTCCCAGATGTTAATATATGCATATTATTATTAGTATTGGATAGGAAAGAGTGTCTCAGGCTCGTGACGTGCGCTCCCGACAGAGTTACCTCTCGTTCCAGTGCTTTTTTTCAGACATAGGAATTCTACGGTTGGAAGCTTATTGATGTTTTATGTTAAAAACATCCTAAATATTGATTCCATACATCGTTTGACTTGTTTGATGACCTGTAACGGAACTTTTCGAGTTTTTGTCTGGACGAAGTGCTTGCGCCTCATGAAGATGGATTACTGGGCTTAACACGATAACAACATGTGGCTACTTGGACATAAATTATGGACTTTGTGGAACTTTATGTAACAAATCAATAATTTATTGTCGAACTGGGATTCCTGGGAGTTTCTTCTGATGAAGATGAACCAGACTTGTAGAGGTCTACCATTTTTTTCTGAGGTCTTGGCTGATTTCTTTTGATTTTTCTATGATATCAAACAAAGAGGTAGGCCTTGAAATACATCCACAGGTACACCTCCAATTGACTCAAATGATGTCAATTAGCCTATCAGAAGCTTCTAATGCCATGACATCCTTTTCTGGAATTTTCCAAGCTGTTTAAAGGCACAGTCAACTTAGTGTATTTAAACTTCTGACCCACTGGAATTGTGATACAGTGAGTTATAAGTGAAATAATCTGTCTGTAAACAATTGTTGGAAAAATTACTTGTGTCATAAACAAAGTAAATGTCCTAACTAACTAGCCAAAACTATAGTTTGTTAACAATACATTTTTGGAGTGGTTGAAAAGTGTATGTAAACTTCCGAATTTGGTGAGTCAAACATTGCCTAGAATCTTCTTTGTTGTTGGATCGAGGTGCTTATCATATTCACTCCGGTTCTTCTGAAGTCTAGATGTACCCTCTGCCTGTCTGCCCAAGCGCCCGAGTGACTGCACCTCTACTTATACCCATTTGGGGTAATGAGGGACAGGTGGGACCTATTCCAGGTGCCAATTGGTTGCAGAACCTGGACTGGGTAATATTGGTGTTGAATCCCCAGCCCCAGTTGGTGACTGTAGAGCTGCCCCTTGGGCTGACTGACCTTGGCCTCTCTAGCCCTCTGGAGCTGACCATGGTCCTGCTACTTCCTTTGTAGCTCCCCGCTTGCCCACAGTGTGTGTGTGTCTCTCTCTCTCCATATCTCCATCTCAGTCTCCATCTCCCTGCCTCCCCCTCTCTCTATGAGAATACACATTTAGCTCTCTCTATCTGTCCTCTCTCCTCTCCTTATGCCAATGGCAGTAACAATAGCATCTATCAATCTAACCCCTCTTCACCCAGGCCTAAGACGGACATCACGGCTAACATAGAGGACGAAGAGAGGAAAGGAAGCTATGACTAGGAGAATAAGGACAAAACCCATAGCTGCCCGGGTCTATATTCAGCAGTGTTAACCTAATACTGTTATTACCTTAGTGTTACTGCAGCCGGAGTTGTTTATTTATCTAATACCCCTCGCCACTGTCTCACTGTTATTTAAAAACCAACCCATTCCCTGCTGCACACACACGCACATGCACGCGTGCACACAAACATACACACAGGAAATGGTAAGGTTTTGGAGAAGGGATCACCATGGCAACAGAGGCAGGATGGGCAGAGTGCAGACAGCCTCCTGAAAACATACAGCACCCACACAGAGGCAAGCACACACACACACACACACACACACACACACACACACACACACACACACACACACAAAGTGATGTGCGGGTTGACTCAGACCCCGCAGACCCCGCGGTTATATCCACGGGATGGATGGGTTTAGGGTCATTAAATGGGTTGAATGAAAAAAGTTCATGTGCGATTTATATCTATAGGCTTCTTGAGGTTTTTCTTTAATTATTTTAGGCTATCTGGCATTAGTGCGTAAACCTAAGCCTCAAGGTCTAACTGTACAAGTGCCAAGTAGCCTACACGCCAATCGCCAAATGCTTTTGGGAACAGGAAGAAAAGTTAACGTCAATACACGGAGGCAAAAATGACAATGTCAAAGTTTTATTCAAGAAGTGAAAAGCTGCGAAATGGAGAGTTGAATATAAAGAGAAGGGAGGGCCAGAAATGTAATTTGGGAAAGATTTGGTGGAGTGGTAAAAGAGGATGATGGCAGTGTTATGTGTGATGATTTTGAGGCGCTATACACATTCGACAGTCACAAGATGGGGATTTTAAATAGGCCTATGGCACGTCAAGGGAACTGTAGCCTACTGTTCAGGTGGGTTAGATTGAAACTAAAACCTGGAAACTGACTGTAGGTCTATAAACTCTCACACATTGCCTTAATATTAACTCCTCCAGAACTAAGCATTTCTTGCTGTAAAATGATACACCAAATGTAGGCAAAATGTTTACTTGGGAACTGGAGTGGAGGTGCTATCTTTACTAGCGTCATAAAAGCTGATCGTGTTTCAACCACATAAAATATGCATCCAAACCAAATTGAAATCTTATCAGAAACATGTTGGGTTGCTTTCACACATTTATTTTTATTTCCTTACAAATTAAAGTAATTTGGAAATTTTCAACAGAAGAAGATGACAAAGGAAACTTTACCGATGTCAACTAGATTGAAGTTGTCATGTACTGTCATGTTGTGTCTTGTCTCTGTCCTTTCCCTTCACCCTGTCTCCCTCTGCTGGTCGTTATTAGGTTACCTTTTCTCCCCCGCTTTCCCCCAGCTGTTCCTTGTCTCCTCCTAACTACCCATTCACCCCGTTTCCCACCTGTTCCCTTTTTCCCTCTGATTAGGTCCCTATATCTCTCTCTGTTTCTGCTCCTGTCTTTGTCGGATTCTTGTTTGTTGTGTTTCATGCCTGAACCAGACTGTCGTCATGTTTGCTGTAACCTTGTCTTGTCCTGTCGGAATCTGCCGGTCCGTCTGAGCCTACCTATGTTTGGTAATTAAAGAAGCTCTGTTTAAGTTAATTCGCTTTTGGGTCCTCATTCACGTACCGTAACAGAAGAATCCGACCAAGAATGGACCCAGCGACTTCGGATCCTCTCCACTCAGCCGTCGGGATCCAGGGAGCGATGCTAGGCAGACACGAGCAGGAAGTGTCTGCTGCTCGACATGCCGTTGAGACCCTGGCCACCCAAGTCTCCAACCTCACAGAACAGGTTCACCATCTCCGCCTCGATCCACCGGCCACTTCCAGGGCTTTCGAATCTCCGGAGCCCAGAATCAATAACCCGCCGTGTTACTCTGGGGAGCCCACTGAATGCCGCTCGTTCCTCACCCAGTGTGATATTGTGTTTTCTCTCCAGCCCAACACTTACTCCAGGAGCACTGCTCGTGTCGCCTACGTCATATCTCTCCTTATTGGACGGGCTCGTGAGTGGGGCACGGCAATCTGGGAGGCAAGGGCTGAGTGTACTAACCAGTATCAGGACTTTAAGGAGGAGATGATACGGGTTTTTGATCGATCTGTTTTTGGGGAGGAGGCTTCCAGGGCCCTGTCTTCCCTATGTCAAGGCAATCGATCCATAACAGACTACTCTATTGAGTTTCGCACTCTTGCTGTCTCCAGTGGCTGGAACGAGCCGGCCTTGCTCGCTCGTCTTCTGGAGGGTCTCCGCGCAGAGGTAAAGGATGAGATTCTCTCCCGGGAGGTTCCTTCCAGCGTGGATTCCTTGATTGAACTCGCTATTCGCATTGAGCGACGGGTTGATCTTCGTCACCGAGCTCGTGGAAAGGAGCTCGCGCTCTCCGTCGCCCCCCTCTCCGCATCACTACCATCTTCCTCTGCCGGCTCGGGTGCTGAGCCCATGCAGCTGGGAGGTATCCGCATCTCGACTAAGGAGAGGGAACGGAGAATCACCAACCGCCTCTGTCTCTATTGCGGTTCCGCTGGTCATTTTGTCACTTCATGTCCAGTAAAAGGCCAGAGCTCGTCAGTAAGCGGAGGGCTACTGGTGAGCGCTACTACTCCTGTCTCTCCTTCAAGATCCTGCACTACCTTGTCGGTCCATCTACGCTGGACCGGTTCGTCAGCTTCCTGCAGTGCCTTAATAGACTCTGGGGCGGAGGGCTGTTTTATGGACGAGACCTGGGCTCGGGAACATGACATTCCTCTCAGACAGTTAAAGGAGCCCACGGCCTTGTTCGCCCTGGATGGTAGTCCTCTCCCCAGGATTCAGCGTGAGACGCTACCTTTAACCCTCACTGTTTCTGGTAATCATAGTGAAACCATTTCTTTTTTAATTTTTCGTTCACCTTTTACACCTGTTGTTTTGGGCCATCCCTGGCTAGTTTGTCATAATCCTTCCATTAATTGGTCTAGTAATTCTATCCTCTCCTGGAACGTCTCTTGTCATGTGAAATGTTTAATGTCTGCTATCCCTCCTGTTTCCTCTGTCTCTTCTTCACAGGAGGAGCCTGGTGATTTGACAGGGGTGCCGGAGGAATATCACGATCTGCGCACGGTGTTCAGTCGGTCCAGGGCCACCTCTCTTCCTCCACACCGGTCGTATGATTGTAGTATTGATCTCCTTCCGGGAACCACCCCCCCCCGGGGTAGACTATACTCTCTGTCGGCTCCCGAACGTAAGGCTCTCGAAGATTATTTGTCTGTAGCTCTTGACGCCGGTACCATAGTCCCCTCCTCCTCTCCCGCCGGAGCGGGGTTTTTTTTTGTCAAGAAGAAGGACGGGTCTCTGCGCCCCTGCATAGATTATCGAGGGCTGAATGACATAACAGTGAAGAATCGTTATCCGCTTCCTCTTATGTCTTCAGCCTTCGAGATCCTGCAGGGAGCCAGGTTTTTCACTAAGTTGGACCTTCGTAACGCTTACCATCTCGTGCGCATCAGGGAGGGGGACGAGTGGAAGACGGCGTTTAACACTCCGTTAGGGCACTTTGAATACCGGGTTCTTCCTTTCGGCCTCGCTAACGCTCCAGCTGTCTTTCAGGCATTAGTCAATGATGTCCTGAGAGACATGCTGAACATCTTTGTTTTCGTTTACCTTGACGATATCCTGATTTTTTCACCGTCACTCCAGATTCATGTTCAGCACGTTCGACGTGTCCTCCAGCGCCTTTTAGAGAATTGTCTTTTTGTGAAGGCTGAGAAGTGCACTTTTCATGCCTCCTCCGTCACATTTCTCGGTTCTGTTATTTCCGCTGAAGGCATTAAGATGGATCCCGCTAAGGTCCAAGCTGTCATTGATTGGCCCGTCCCTAAGTCACGCGTCGAGCTGCAGCGCTTTCTCGGCTTCGCGAACTTCTATCGTCGTTTCATCCGTAATTTCGGTCAGGTGGCAGCCCCTCTCACAGCCCTTACTTCTGTCAAGACGTGCTTTAAGTGGTCCGTTTCCGCCCAGGGAGCTTTTGATCTCCTCAAGAATCGTTTTACATCCGCTCCTATCCTTGTTACACCTGACGTCTCTAGACAGTTCGTTGTCGAGGTTGACGCGTCAGAGGTGGGCGTGGGAGCCATTCTTTCTCAGCGCTCCCTCTCTGACGACAAGGTCCACCCATGCGCGTATTTTTCTCATCGCCTGTCGCCGTCGGAACGTAACTATGATGTGGGTAACCGCGAACTGCTCGCCATCCGGTTAGCCCTAGGCGAATGGCGACAGTGGTTGGAGGGGGCGACCGTTCCTTTTGTCGTTTGGACTGACCATAGGAACCTTGAGTACATCCGTTCTGCCAAACGACTTAATGCGCGTCAGGCGCGTTGGGCGCTGTTTTTCGCTCGTTTCGAGTTCGTGATTTCTTATCGTCCGGGCTCTAAGAACACCAAGCCTGATGCTTTGTCTCGTCTCTTCAGTTCTTCAGTAGCCCCCACTGACCCCGAGGGGATTCTCCCTGAGGGGCGTGTTGTCGGGTTGACTGTCTGGGGAATTGAGAGGCAGGTAAAACAAGCGCTCACTCACACTCCGTCGCCGCGCGCTTGTCCTAGGAACCTTCTTTTCGTTCCCGTTCCTACTCGTCTGGCCGTTCTTCAGTGGGCTCACTCTGCCAAGTTAGCCGGCCACCCTGGCGTTCGGGGTACGCTTGCTTCCATTCGCCAGCGTTTTTGGTGGCCCACCCGGGAGCATGACACGCGTCGTTTCGTGGCTGCTTGTTCGGTCTGCGCGCAGACTAAGTCCGGTAACTCTCCTCCTGCCGGCCGTCTCAGGCCGCTTCCTATTCCCTCTCGACCGTGGTCTCACATCGCCTTAGATTTTGTCACCGGACTGCCTTCGTCAGCGGGGAAGACTGTTATTCTTACGGTTGTCGATAGGTTCTCTAAGGCGGCTCATTTCATTCCCCTTGCTAAGCTTCCTTCTGCTAAAGAGACGGCACAAATCATCGTCGAGAATGTTTTCAGAATTCATGGCCTTCCGTCAGACGTCGTTTCGGACAGAGGTCCGCAATTCACGTCTCAATTTTGGAGGGAGTTTTGCCGTTTGATTGGGGCTTCCGTCAGTCTCTCTTCCGGCTTTCACCCCCAGTCTAACGGTCAAGCAGAACGGGCCAATCAGACTATTGGTCGCATCTTACGCAGTCTTTCTTTTCGCAACCCTGCGTCTTGGTCAGAACAGCTCCCCTGGGCAGAATACGCCCACAACTCGCTTCCTTCGTCTGCGACCGGGCTATCTCCTTTTCAGAGTAGCCTCGGGTACCAGCCTCCGCTGTTCTCATCTCAGTTCGCCGAGTCCAGCGTCCCCTCCGCTCAGGCTTTTGTCCAACGTTGCGAGCGCACCTGGAAGAGGGTCAGGTCTGCACTTTGCCGTTATAGGACGCAGACTGTGAGGGCTGCTAATAAGCGTAGAACTAAGAGTCCTAGATATTGTCACGGTCAGAGAGTTTGGCTCTCCACTCAGAACCTTCCCCTTAAGACGGCTTCTCGCAAGTTGACCCCGCGGTTCATTGGTCCGTTCCGTATTTCTCGGGTCATTAATCCTGTCGCAGTTCGACTTCTTCTTCCGCGATACCTTCGTCGCGTCCACCCGGTCTTCCATGTCTCCTGCATCAAGCCCGTCCTTCGCGCCCCCGCTCGTCTTCCCCCCCCCCCCCCCCCCCATCCTTGTCGAGGGCGCACCCATCTACAGGGTCCGTAGAATTTTGGACATGCGTCCTCGGGGCCGTGGTCACCAGTACCTCGTAGATTGGGAGGGGTACGGTCCTGAGGAGAGGAGTTGGGTTCCCTCTCGGGACGTGCTGGACCGTGCGCTGATCGAGGATTTCCTCCGTTGCCGCCAGGTTTCCTCCTCGAGTGCGCCAGGAGGCGCTCGGTGAGTGGGGGGGTACTGTCATGTACTGTCATGTTGTGTCTTGTCTCTGTCCTTTCCCTTCACCCTGTCTCCCTCTGCTGGTCGTTATTAGGTTACCTTTTCTCCCCCGCTTTCCCCCAGCTGTTCCTTGTCTCCTCCTAACTACCCATTCACCCCGTTTCCCACCTGTTCCCTTTTTCCCTCTGATTAGGTCCCTATATCTCTCTCTGTTTCTGCTCCTGTCTTTGTCGGATTCTTGTTTGTTGTGTTTCATGCCTGAACCAGACTGTCGTCATGTTTGCTGTAACCTTGTCTTGTCCTGTCGGAATCTGCCGGTCCGTCTGAGCCTACCTATGTTTGGTAATTAAAGAAGCTCTGTTTAAGTTAATTCGCTTTTGGGTCCTCATTCACGTACCGTAACAGAAGTATTCATTCTATCAATTTCTGGCAATATTCTGGTGAGCAAGGGTTTAATTAGTCTTATAGGGCAAAATATAATAATATAAAAGTGCATTGGGTATTCAGAGGATATTTATAAACTAAAATTGTTGCTTACAAGAAGGGGTTGGAAGCGGTTCACGGAATAGAACTGAAAAACGGAAAATAGTTACATTTCTCAAGGAACAGAAACGAAACCGGGAACGAAAGTGATCCATATACTGTTCCACAACAGAACCATTATTTTAAAAGCATGGGAACCGTTATTTTTTTTGTTCCAGGCATTTTTTTCAAGTCCCCCCAAAAAATGCAACTAAGCGCCTATGCAAAGCCATCACTGTGTCACTCAGAAACGTATGCCAGTGTCTGCCTGTAAGCTGAAAATCTTTGCCAGTGTGTGTGCATGTGAAGGCTACCTTCCCCCTCCGAAGCATTAACTACTATACTGATGTTACCAGAGTGATTCAGAAGAGAGATAGATTTTTGATTAGCTTTTTTCAATGCTAGTTAAGGAAACCACAGTGTGGGCCTAGTTGGATTTATTAACGACAAAAAGGTCAAATGTGTTTTTTATTCTGGTGCTACTCTGTACAGACAAGCTTGTTAGCTTGCTAGCTTAAGCTTGTTAGCTTGCTAGCTCAAAGGACATTCAAAGTTCCTTCATTGAAGCCGCTCCTGCCAGGTATAATTCTGTGCACTTAATTCAAATAAAGCATGTCATAAAAAGATGCCCAGCTCTCAAAGCCTCCTCCTCAGCCTTCTCTCGCTTTCTCCTCACCCACAAAATGTGAGTTGCGCCATAGGCGTAAGATGTCAACAGCTAGCTTGTCTGCTCTGTCTGCACTGACTGGTGAAGTATTTTAATGAGCGAAATGTAAAAAACGGTTGATTTCACAGGTTAAAAAAGGAACAGAAAGGAACAATATAAACTGGTACTCTTGGGGATTTGAACTGGTTCAGAACTTTACAGTGGAATGGAACAACAACAAAAAATGGTTCTGTTCAGAACAAAACGATCAGAAAATAATGTAGGTACAAACCCCTGCTTACAACTAATCATTTTCTTTATTCTGTCAAACTTGATAATTGAAAATAAATATAAACAGATGTTTTACAAGTAACATTGAGTTGATGTACAATACTTGCCCTGGAGTAGGGGCGTCTCACCTCTTCTGCAAGGTCTAAAGAGGGAGGGGTTACTGGGTAGGTTCCTCAGTCCTGCTAGTACACACACACACTATCTCACTTCAGGTTGTCACTGTGATAGCAAAAAACTCTGATGCTTTCCTCACTAGATCTAGTCAAGTGTACAGAATTGATTTAGAGGCGAGTTGTGTTGATTCCTTTACTATCTCAGCCATCCAGGGCAAATCAAACCAAATGTATTTGTCACATGCGTCATGAACAATAGGTGTACGCTAACAGTTCAATGCTTACTTACAGTTCCTTTTCCCATCAAGTCCTTTTTCCCTTTACTTGGTCGACAACAAAGTATTGAGAGGAGCCCCTACAAGGCTCTACATCTGTATCTGTGCAAGAGTGTGAAAATGAATGACAAGATGTAGAGGCCTGAATTCCACACCCCATACTTCTCTCATAATGGATAGAGCCTGCAGTGGAATCTGACTTCTATATGGATGCCATTCACTTTAGCCCGTATCATATTGCATGCATCACATTCACACACACACATATGCAATACACACAGACCATATTTAGGCCATCAAACCCAATGTCCCATAGCGGATATCATACACACAAACACTGTCAAAGACCATCAACCACCTGTGGTGTGTATCACAAGTGGATAGTATCAGCATGCATGCATAACCATACACGTACACAAAACACACACCAGAGTATGTGAGCTGATTTGAGTGGTTGGAAATCCTGCTCGTTGCTCATGGAGTGGTGCTTGCCCACTGCTCCTGCTTCATGTCCTTTCCAACCGCTCCTAAAACTGCTGTGTGCTCACAGGAAAACATACTGACGCTCCAAATTTGCCCCATTCATTAAAATCACAATTGAACCAACACCCATTTACTTTTGTGACCACCTGGACCGACCATTTGTTTTTGAAGTATTGAAACCAAACCATATGATTATAACGAATATTATTGAATAAGCATGAAAACGGTGAATGTAAGAAGTGCACATAATTTCAAATAGGCTACATGTTATAATAAACAGCATATAAACACTCTACATAGGTCAGGAGCCAGACAAGGAGACTAAGACTGAATGAACATTTATTATTTAGGCTATATTATTTCAAGGCTATAGCCTACAAAGAAATACATTGTGAAGCATTTGTGAGTGCGTTACAATAGGCTGGTAGGGACAAAGCGCTCAGTATTTAAACAACATTTCATTGTATAGTCTTTTCATCATTATAGTCAAAAAAATTGCGCATATAGGCTGTGACTTACTTAGAATGAAATACAAAATAAACGGAAACTGACTTATTACTGCATTTGAATTCATTTTTAGAAACAGTAGTTTGGTCAGTCTATGACTTCAGGCTCATGCGATGGTCCCTGGAGAGCAGGCCAGCAGTGGAGAATATCCTCTCCTCACTTGCAGAGTAACCCAATCAAAAGGGAACGCTCCTTGAACATGGGAATATGCCAGGCCTATTGGGCCGAAATCCATTATGGCCTACTGTATAGATTAGGGTTCTCCAACTGACAAATCTGGCCCACCAGCAATATTATCTGGCCCCCAAAAGCCCCCCAAATTATTCAAAATATTTTTTTATAAAAAAAAATATACATTAATAAAAATATATAGGACTGAGATGCAAAAAGCCTGAAATGCAATGTCCCAAGAAGGAAGTTACCCTACCTAAATAATGCAAAAGTTAAATTTTAACTTATCTAATAAAGCAGGCAGCGGACCATTTTGTGGTGCTGAAACGTAAAGCTGCAGCACAATCAATAGGAGTTGAACAGCGCCTAGTTCTGAAAATATAGCGAACTTTTTAAGCAAGTGGCACACAGCAACAGATGTGGAAAAACTACACCAGTCGATTAATTCACTTCAATAATAATCTTCATTTTAATTTGACTTTACAAACAACAAGAGGGCTTAATTGGAGTCTATTTTTTTCCGAGCCTAGGCCATATAAAATAACTTAACTGACAGATGTAGGCTGAGGAATAACAGCATCTTTCACAACAACAAAAAAATATGACCTAATATTCTGTTATAATCTCCACCCGGCACAGCCAGAAGAGGACTGGCCACCCCTCATAGCCTGGTTCCTCTCTAGGTTTCTTCCTAGGTGTTGGCCTTTCTAGGGAGTTTTTCCTAGCCAACGTGCTTCAACACCTGCATTGCTTGCTGTTTGGGGTTTTAGGCTGGGTTTCTGTACAGCACTTTGAGATATCAGCTGATGTACGAAGGGCTATATAAATATTTATATATTGATTTATATGACCTAATATAAATGTTTTTTTTTTAATTATGCCTACTTCCAATTGCAACTGGACACAAATGTAGCATCCTACATAAAACAATACTTTAAAGAAAAAAAGACCAAGTCTGTTTCTGAATGTCTGTATCGGGAGTCTCGGGATAGCCTGCTCCTGTAAGAACAAACAGAAAATACTGTCAGCTTGAGACCTAAATAGCCCTGTATAAGCACTCACAATAATGTTAGTATTTACTAAATACAGTCATGTAGGCCACTGAGGTACTTACTTGGACACAATCTTGTGGATGTCTTGTGAGATAGATGTGAGTATAATGCGCAGGCAGTCTGACTATCAGTCAAAAGTTTGGACAAACCTACTTATTCAAGGGTTTTTCTATATTTTTACTATTTTCTACATTGTAGACATAAAACACACACACAAACACACGCACACACACACACAAGCATCCAACACTGAAACAGCGAAAACACAGTCACCCTGACCTATGGTAACATGGTATTAACACCCCTAGCAACATGCCACCATCAATGATGGCAACATGCCAACACAATATGTTTTGACTACCTATTAACAGTAGGTGTATTTGGGGAAGTCGTATATTGTAGGTGTAGTTATCACAATGAGCTAACAAAAAAGAGGAGTCAGAGAGAGATTTTGTCAGAGAGGGGGAATGGATAGAAAGAATGAGTGGAGTGGAGTGTGAGGACTAGTGGGTCATCTTTGCTATCGTCTAGGTCCCTTAGAGGATTGGCTGATTAGCCTCTCTAGGGTATGTGGGATGCTAGCGTCCCAACTGGCCAACATCCAGTGAGATTGCAGAGCGCCAAATTCAAATACAGAAATACTAATTATAAAAATTCGGAAAACAAAACATATTTTACATAGGTTAAAAGATGAACTTCTTGTGAATCCAACCACGGTATCAGATTTAAAAAATGCTTTACGGCGAAAGCATACCTTACGATTATTTGAGAACATAGCCCAGTTGACAAATTATTACAAACAGTAACCAGCCAAGCAGAAGCGTTACAAAACTCAGAAATAGAGATAAAATGAATCCCTTACCTTTGATGATCTTCATATGGTTGCACTCAGAAGACATTCATTCACTCAATAAATGTTCCTTTTGTTCGATAAAGTCTCTTTAAATCCAAAAACACACGTTTTCTTCAATAATCCACAGGTTCAAACGCAGTCAAAACAGGCAGACAAAAAAATCCTAATTGTATCCGTAAAGTTCATAGAAACATGTCAAACGATGTTTATATTCAATCCTCAGGTTGTTTTTAGCCTAAATGATATATAATATTTCAACCGGACAATAACGTTGTCAATATAAAAGGTAAACAAGAAATGCACTCTCTCGGGATCGCGCATGAAAAAGCTCTGTGACACGTCAGGGTCCACTCATTCAGACTGGTCTTACTCCTCATTTATAAGAATACAAGCCTGAAACAATTTCAAAAGACTGTTGACATCTAGTGGAAGGCATAGGAACTGCAAATTGAGTCTTAAGTCAATGGATACTGTAATGGCATTGAAAAGAAAACTACTTCTCAGGTTTTCGCCTGCCAAAAATGTTATACTCAGAAACACTATTTTAACAGTTTTGGAAACTTTAGAGTGTTTTCCATCCAAATCTACCAGTTAAATGCACATCATATCTTCTGGGCCCGAGTAGCAGGCCGTTTAATTTGGGCATGCTTTTCATCCAAAATTCCGAATGCTACCCTCTAGCGGAAAACCCTGACTGCATGGGGCTCTCTCACACTTACACTCAGGATGCAGGGAAATTGGTAAGTCTTGACTGAATTATCGATTTTCATATACACACACACCAGTGGAGGCTGCTGAGGGGAGGATGGCTCATTATAATCGCTGGAACGGAGTCAATGGAATGGCTTCAAACACATGGGAAACATGTATTTGATACCGTTCCACTCATTCCACTCCAGCCATTCCCACGAGCCCATCCTACCCAATTAAGGTGCCACCAACTTCCTGTGAGGCACACACACACAGAGAGTTAGCAAAAGACAGGAATAAAGTGGGGGAAGGGAAAAGAGGGAGAGAGAACACCCTCTGGTGTTAACATGAACTGCGTGTCATAGTGGGCCTTAGGCTGTCCTTTACTCCTGTTATAGTTTTCCCTTGTACACACGGACCACATCCCTGACTATGACTCATAACACACACCTTTTCCATTGCATGTTCTCATTCACACATGACCTGGCCTCCTCCCCCTTGTGGATGACAGTACAAGAGGAGGGGAGTAAGTCACACATACAGTGTAGTTCCAGGCTAGGCCCAGAGCCAGAGGTGTGGTTACTAAATGCAGTCTTTAAATAGCAGGGGCCTGGCCTGGGGATGTTTACCATACACTGAAGCACAGAACATAACCTAGCTAGCCATTGTTGCTATACTCTCCACACAGAGATAGTGAGAGAGGGAGGATAGCTAATAGGCAAATTGTACTATCCTCACCCACACCTGATTCTGATCTGGGAAACTGAGCTGGGCTATGATGACTGGTTTAATGTGATTACTACAGGGATGGTGATGACTGGCTTTGTAATGTCCCCACTATCCCCACTACTGTATATCACATACTATTTGATCTGGTAAATTGGTTGTACTGTTCTTCACTATGCCTAGTCTAATCTTGAACACAACTTACTGTTACCTAGAAGTTGTTGGTGTACTAAACTAGAACAGAACTGAACTGTAGTGTTCTGCTGTAGTATTGAGTGCTGCAGTATTTCCTAGTAATCTGCTTGACAGTGTTCAGTTCCACTCTGTAATGTTCAGTGCTCTGATCTTGTGTATTTCTCTCTATGCAGTGCAATACTGAGGTGGTGTAATATGAAGAGCGCCATCTTCATTGTTCCCTTCAACCGCCCACTCCACTGTCCCTCTCTGATGACAGCATCAAAAGAGGATAATAGGAGAAGACAAAGGAAGTCAAGGTATCTAACCTTCATTCCAGCAGCCCAGAATAAGACGAGAGAGAAAGAGAGGGGGAGAGAGAGGGAGAGAGAAAGTGCCACCTGAAACACTCTAAGATATCCCCTTATCATAAAAGCCTTTATGTGCAGATGTTCTGTTGTCATCAGAACTGAATATGGGCCACACGCACCCACGCATACAGTGCCTTCAGAAAGTATTCACACCCCTTGACTTTTTCCACATTTAGTTGTGTTGAAATTGATTCAATTACACCCACGGTTATATCCGCGGGGTGGACGGGTTTAGGGTCATTAAATATCGGGTGAGTGGCAGGCAGGTTGAATAAAGAGATGACCTACACGTCAATCGCCAAATGCTTTTGGGAACAGGCAGAAAAAGTTTACATTAAATCCACAGGAGACAAAAAGGGCAATGTCGGAGTTTAATTCAATCAGAGAAAAGATGCGAAATGGAGAGTTGATAATAAAGAGAAGGGAGGGCCAGAAATGTAATTTTTGGAAAACATTTGGTGAAGTGGTAAATGAGGATGATAGCAGTGTTATGTGTGATGATTGTGAGGACCTATACAAATTCGACAGTCACAAAACAGGACATGTTTTGTGTTATTACATACAGCCGGAAATAACGTTTGTATATCAGAGAGGCGGTAACTCACCAGCAATACGAGCGGGAATGCGAATTTCCCGAATTGTTCGTACCCCCCATGGCAACTGAACTGATTTCAGAAGCTGATCTAAAACACTGCCAGCGGAGAATAGGTATTCGGAGTGGACTTCTAGTCCGACTCAGGAGGCGCGCACACCATCCACCGCTTCCGAGTATATTAATCGCTAATGTTCAGTTTCTGGATAATAAAGTAGATGAGCTCAGGGCGAGAATCTCCTTCCAGAGAGACATCAGGGATTGTAACATACTCTGTTTCACGGAAACATGGCTCTCTCAGGATATACTGTCTTTGTCCATACAGCCAGTCCATACAGTTCTCAGTATATCACACAGACAGGAATAAAGAACTCTCCGGGAAGAAAAAAAAAACAGCCTCGTCGCGGACACAGACGTCTTGCTTCCGGAGTAGCTAAACACCTTCTTTGGCCACTTTGAGGATAACACAGTGCCACCGTCGCGGCTTGCAACCAAAGAGATGACTATCGCCCCGTAGCACTCACTTCTGTCATCATGAAGTTCTTTGAAGAGGCTATTGAAGGATCATATCCCCTCTACCTTACACTCTAGACCCATTTAAAATAATCTCTCACTCAATGTCGACAAAACAAAGGAGCTGATCGTGGACTTCAGGAAACAGCAGAGGGAGCATGCCCCTCTGGGACCGCAGTGGAGCAGATGGAAAGCTTCAAGTTCCTCGGCATACACATCACTGACGATCTGAAATGGTCCACCCACACAGCTAGTGTGTGAAGGAGGCGCAACAGTGCTTCTTCAAGGAGGCTGAAGAAATTTGCCTTGGCACCTAAAACCCTCACAAACTTTTACAGATGCACAATTGAGTGCCTCCTGTCGGGCTGTATCGCTGCCTGATACGCTATCATTCAGAAGGTGAGGTCAGTACAGGTGCACCGAGAAACTGAAAAACAGCTTCTATCTCAAGGCCATCAGACTGTTAAATAGCCATCACAAGGCAGCTTCCACCCGGTTACATAACCCTGCACCTTAGATGCTGCTGCCCTATAGACATGAAATCACTGGTCACTTTAATAATGGAACACTAGCCACTATACTAATGTCTACATATTTTTGCTTTACTCATCTCATATGTGTATACTGTATTATATTCTACTGTATTTTAGTCTATGCCAGTCTGACATTGCTCATTCTAATATTTATATATTCCATTATTTTACTTTTAAGTTGTGAGTATTGCGTGTATTGTTGTTAATTGTTAGATGTTACTGTACTGTTGGAGCTAGAAACACAAGCATTTCGCTACAACCCTCAATAACATCTGCTAAACATGTGTATGTGTAACCAGTGTTATGGCTAGATAGTTGGCTGGGTGCACACTAATAGCGTTTCAATCTGTGACGTCACTCACTCTGAGACCTTGAAGTAGTTGTTTCCCTTGCTCTGCAAGGGCCGCGGCTTTTGTGGAGTGATAGGTAACAATGCTTCGAGGGAGGCAGTTGTTGATGTGTGCAGAGGGTCCCTGGTTCAGTGCGAGGAGAGGGACGGAAGGAACACTGTGACATTGATGCTGTTGATCCGGATCACTGGTTGCTGCGGAAAAAGAGGAGGTCAAAAAGGAGGGTGAGTGTAACGGTGTAACGGTGTAAAATGGCTAGCCAGTTAGCGCATTGCACGATAATAGTGTTTCAATCGGTGACGTCACTGGCTCTGAGACCTTGAAATGGTTGTTTCCCTTGCTCTGCAAGGGCCGCGGCTTTTGTGGAGCGATGGGTAATGGTGCTTCAAGGGTGACTGTTGTCGATGTGTGGAGAGGGTCCCTGGTTTGAGCCCAAGTAGGGGCAAAGAGAGGGACAGAAGTAGAACTGTTACATGTACAGTGGGAGAACAAGTATTTGATACACTGCCGATTTGGCCGGTTTTTCTACTTACAAAGCATGTAGAGGGCTGTAATTTTTACAGGTCAAATTTGAGTATCATGTAGTAGCCTAAACCTATTGATTTTACATTGAGCTGGGTGAATCGAATATCAATGACAGTAATACAATATGCTGTAATAGAAATAATAGCAATAAAAAATTATCATCCTCCCTCATCGTAAATGGCATGGACCACCACTGGTCTGTAAAAGGTGCTGTCTTTATCAGCATAATAAAAGCTGATAGTATTTCAACCACATAAAATATGCATCCAAGACAAACTGATTGCATTTTCTCCCCGGTCCCTTAACATCTTTGCTCCGCATTCTATTGATTTATGACATTATTCTGGTGAGCAAGAGTTTATTTAGTCTTGTAGGGTAACATACAATGACAGAAGAGAAGCTGCATGCATCTAATTATAGACAAGTTGATTAACAAATAGCCTACCAAAATGTCAGAAATTATATGCAGAAACATATCTAAATCAGGCCCATATCTAAATCACTTTATCACATGTAGTCGGGCAGTTGCTGATGGTTATTAGCAATTGCGGGCGGGTGAACAAATAGCTGACTCGCGCAGGGCTGCGGCGGTGATTAAATTTTGTCAGCTAGTGATTGTCAAGCAAATAACTGCTGGTCTCAAGGTAATTGACCGTTCATGAACACAAACACATTTAGCATCTCCTGGCTTCCACACCTACAAGCCACTGATCCAGACCTTTGGACTATCTACTGTACATTTTAAAAAGTCTAATAAAATCAATTTAAGATAGTCTACACCATCACAATAAATCCATTATTTATGTTAGACAGGTCTAAAGAAACATGATATGAAGAAAATGTAATCTATTTCAGAAGAACAGAATAGCATACTCTGAGTTTTCCTTATGTTATGCCCTGATCTGGATTTGCCATGATATGCCAAATGGCTGTGGGCTACATTAGTTCATTTAGCAGTCAAGATTTGCTTAGAATTCCGTGGCATTATTTGATATTATTTTATAGTATGAAGAATATAATTGAACATAGTTGAATAAAATAGAAAGAATGATTTCAAACGATTTCTGAGGGTGTGCGCGCACGCAGCTATTCTGTGTTGAGCTGTTAACAAAGAAACAGGTCGTCCTGTATGCTTAATTTAGAGTTATTTATGTGATACAAACGTTGGGGCTATATGTTTTGATTTGTATTACATTCTAAGACTGCATGACGCAACTCCAATGAAGATTGGAATAAAGTCACATGAAAGGCATGAGCTCTGCTTTGTTTCGTGTACAGGCTGCACACACTTCATCAGTTTCTCATTCACAATTTGACAAGCACTTAATAATGCCCAAGTTTCCTGGCGGCATCCGCCTAGTTTGGCCGTCATGCCTGGCAGTAATGCTTGGCTGTAATGCCATATAAAAAATGTCATTGCCTTTAGCGGACAGTGGCCGCTGTGCCCTTGGGCTGAATACATTGATGTCAGAGTGATTAGAGGGACAATAGTGTGCTGACCATCAGCAGCATCAGAGCTTGGAGAAGCCCAGTTACCGTGACAAAACGGTCAAGTGGAATTTGACTGCGGTCATGACTCTTTACTGCCGGTGTTACGGTAATATGGTCACCGTAACATCCCCTAGACCCGCGCGACACTACTACACACAATACCCCATAATGTCAAAGTGTAATTATGTTTTTAGAAGTCAATAAGTATTCAAACCCTTTGTTATACCACACCTAAATAAGTAGTCCAATTCTGATTAACGAGTCACATAATAAGTTGCATGGACTCACTCTGTGTACAATAATAGTGTTTAACATCATTTTTGAATGACTACCTCATCCCTGTACTCCACACATAGTTATCTGTAAAGTCCCTCAGTCGAGCAGTGAATTTCAAATACAGATTCAATCACAAAGACTAGGGAGGTTTTCCAATAGCTCTCAAAGAAGGGAACCTATTGGTAGATGGGTAAAAATAATAAAAAGCAGACACTGAATAACCCTTTGAGCATGGTGAAGTTATTAATCACACTTTTGATTGCGTATCAATACACCTAGTCACTACAAAGACAGGCGTCCTTCCCAACTTGTTGCCGAAAAGGAAGGAAACCGCTTAGGGATTTCACCATGAAGCAAATGGTGACTTCAAAACAGTTACAGAGTTTAACAACTGTGAAAGGAGAAAACTGAGGATGGGTCAACAACAATGTAGTTACGCCACAACACTAACCAAAATGACAGAGTGAAAAGAAGGAAGTCTGTACAGAATAAAAAATATTCCAAACACGCATCCTGATTGCAATAAGGCATTCAATTGAAATGAATGGAAATTAAATTAACTTGACATTATATCCTGAATACAAAGTCTTATTGTTTGGAGCAACGCACCACTGAGTATGACTTTTCAAATTGTGTCGTGACTTGACTTTGACATGAATCTGAAGACATTTATTTATGTAATTAACTATGTTTAATTGTTACCCGGTTTAATGAATCGTGCAACAATTAACACATTAGGATCCGGGGCACCATAAGAGCGGTTCTTGAAAGAGTTACCATCTCCTGAATTAAACTTTAAAAGGTCCTATCACCTCTATAAACAGTCAACGTTTTAATCATAACCTCGTATCATATCATCATTCTGAACAGTCGTAACCTCCTTCATCTACAAAAACCCAAGCCATACTTAATGATTCAGTACTACACAAATTGGTTTAATTATTTATTTATGATCTAATTAAATGGGAACACAGGATAAACATACACACTTTGCACCGGTTATTGACTGAAGCCTTAATACGCTGAAAACAGGTCCCTAGCGGAATGACAACAACATGGCTGCTTGTTAAAGAAGAGATGGAGAGGGAGGGAGAGAGGGACAAAGACACTAAAAATTGGTACATTCAAAAACTACTCTCACCTACAGTAACCATATACTTTGCACACAAACCGCTGCCCGCTTTGAGTAAGAATATCAAGAATGTATTTACGTGAAATGCCTGGGTTCGACGGGGATCTCTCTCGGTGAATAGGGTAGCCTTGGAAAGGAAGTTGGGCCTTTTCGCTTGTAAGACTCTGATTGTCCAAAATGGTTCCGACAAGTCTTCTACTGATGTCCTTCTCTGCAGTTGTCCGATATCCGGTGACTTGTCGTGTAGTCCGGAACAGAACTACAGAGTTGACTTTCCTTCCATTCACTCTTGAAGAGGCTTCTTTGAAGATAGGCTAGGGGAGTGTATCGTCTCCACCTCGTGTCGAGATTCAAAGTTCAAACCACTTTAAACGTGCAGCTGCAGCTTCACATCTTTCTGGTCTGATGTGTTTTTTTCTTAACCCATCATTTATACAATTTGCTCAAAAAGGGCGGTTCCAACAGGTTAACTGCATGCTCTCTGACCTCACTCAGGGCGGTGACTACTCACTGTGCAAAGTTATATATGTATTTAATCTCTTATAGCTTCTCAAATCACATCTCTCTCTTAACAAAAACACTTTAATCATTGTTCATATTACATGCACAACACATTGTATGGAAACTTAAAGTTTTCCTTTATGACGTTGTTAATGACTTCACAAAATAACCAACTAAATTAAATTTGACCATTCCCCACGTTCTATGTTAGAAATATTGTTGCAGTATTAATTTACAACAGGTCGTGAGTTCTTAAACCCCCCTCCCCTAGTTATTTCCTTCCCCCCCTCTAAGGTGAGAGGGTGTCTGATTGAAGTTAATCATTGCAAACCTGATCTGACCTATTTCGATTTTTGTGGACAGTCAAGACAATATTTTCAATCATGGTGGTGGCTGCATCATGTTATGGGTATGCTTGTCATTGGCAAGGAAATAAATGGAAGATAGAGCTAAGCACAGAAAAAATCTTTGAGGAAAACTAATTGTATTTGTCACATGCGCCAAATACAACAGGTGTAGAGACCTCACCGTCAAATGCTTACTTACAACCCCTTAACCAACAATGCAGTTCAAGAAATAGATAAAATAAAATATGAACTAAATAACCTGAAGTAAAATAAAAAATAAAAACTTTAAATAAAATAAAAAATTAACACAAAAAAATTACATAACAATAACAAGGCTATATACAGGGGGTACCGGTACCGATGTCAATGTGCGGGGTTACAGGTTAGTCGAGGTCATTTGTAAAGTGACTATGTATAGATAATAAACAGCGTGTAGCAGCAGTGTAGGGGGGGGGGGGTCAATGTAAATAATCCGGATGGCCATTTGATTAATAGTTACATTCTTATGGCTTGGGGTAGAAGCTGTTAAGGAGCCTTTTGGTCCTAGACTTGGCGCTTCCGTTCCGCTTGCCATGCGGTAGCAGAGAGAACGGTCTATGACTTGGGTGACTGGAGTCTTTGACAATGTTTTGGGCCTTCCTCTGACACCGCCTAGTATATAGGTCCTGGATGTCAGAAAGCTTGGCCCCAATGATGTACTGGGCCGTACGCACTACCCTCTAGCCTTGCCTTGCGGTCAGATGCCGTGCAGTTTCCATACCAGGCGGTGCCATATAAGTCTACTTTCCAACAGACACTAGGAGACAAATTCACCTTTCAGCAGGACAATAACCTAAAACACAAGGCTAAATATACACTGGAGTTGCTTACCAAGACAACATTGAAAGCTCCTAAGTTGCCTAGTTATAGTTTAAAACGTAAATTGGCTTAGAAATCTACGGCAAGACTTGAAAATGCCTGTCTAGCAAAGATCAACAACCAACTTGACAGAGCTTGAAGAATTTTAAAAAGAATAAAGCTCAAATATTGTACAATCCAGTTGTGCAAAGCTCTTACAGACTTACCCAGAAAGACTCACAGCTGGAATCGTGATTCTCAAATGTAATGAAATTCATGTTTAATTTTTTATATATTTTTTTCCTTCCACTTTGACATTACAAAGTATTTTGTGTAGATTGTTGACAAAAAAGTACAAAGAAATACATTTTTATCCCACCTTGTAACACAACAAAATGTGGAAAAAGTCAAGGGATATGAACACTTTCTGAAAGGCCCTGCACACAGAGTCACACAGAGACACACACACGGCCACACAAACACATGTTTGTGCGTGTATGGGTTAAGTGTTTATGGGTTAAGGTGTTTGAGATGTTGAGTTTAGATTTGGAAACAGAGTGAAAGTGAGAGAAGCAGGGGATAGGATAAAGAGGGGAGAGGAGGACACACTGTGTTCAGTAGAGCATATATAAGAGTGTGTTGACGTGTCCCTTTAGTCAGGAAATACCATGGCAGCTCCAGGACTGTCAGGCACTACTCCTCAGAGACCCATACTGTCACCCGTTCCTCTCCTCCACCTCTATTTTTCCTCTAATTGTCTACCCCAAAAAACCTTCCCTTTCTCTACCCACTCTTTCCTTCCTCTCGTCTATCCCCTCACCTCTCCTTCTCTCCTAACCCCCCACCCCTCCTCTATCAATTCCCCTCCTCTCCTTTCATCCCTGTCCTCTCTTCCCCTTCTGTCTTTTTCTCTCCCTCTCATCTCCTTTCCCCCTCTACTCCTCCCTTTCCTCTCAGCACTGTCGAGACAGGACATCTGTACATGCCCAACACTGATCTTAACAGACATCTGTTCAACCCCTCACTATGAGACAGGAAGAGATAGGATTGGGAAAATGCTACAAAACTCAAGATTGAATTATGCAAGAGCTCTAGAGCAGAATCAAAATGGAGGATGTCAACAGCAACACAAATATTTGACCCTGCTGGTCATCTATGAACATTTGAACATCTTTGCCATGTTCTGTTATAATCTACACCCGGCACAGCCAGAAGAGGACTGGCCACCACTCATAGCCTGGTTCCTCTCTAGGTTTCTTCCTGGGTTCAGGCCTTTCTCTGGAGTTTTTCCTAGCCACCGTGCTTCTACACCTGCAATGCTTGTTGTTTGGGGATTTAGGCTGAGTTTCTGTACAGCTGTACATCAGCTGATGTAAGAAGGGCTTTATAAATACATTTGATTTGATTTGACAAATACCCAGTGAAATAGCACAGTATCTTACAAATACTTTAACCCCATGCTGAAGAGGCCTACTAAATAAGAGTCAGATAGTGATCCACATCCTTCCTCCTTCACACCTGCGGTTACTGAAGCCACCAGGTGTGGATGAAGCCTAGAGGTGACTAAGAGGCTATTTGATAGCTATGTCCATTCCACCACAAGCCGTTGTGACAGTGTGACGAGGAGAAGAGGCTGGTGTTGACACTCACAGTTCGATGGCTTTGTTCCACATGATGACGTAGCCTGAGAGTGTGAAGGACTCCACGTTGACGATGTGGATGTTTCCTTTCTCTGTGCCGATGTACAGCCATTTACTTTGGAAGGGCAGGTGGACAAACGTGATCCTGGAGGATGGAGAGAAATGAGAAAGTTTATGTAGGAGTTAAGAGACACAGAGAAATAGAGACACAGAGAGGTAGTAAAAGTGGTAGCATTAGACAAAGAGAGAGGAAAAGAGAAAGACAGAAGTGTTTTGCTGATGATATCCTATTGCATTTAAAACACAGAAACTGTGCAGTTTAAGAATCTTCCTTGTTTTCTACAGTGACCTAATAATGCTGAGCTGAGACCAAGGTGACGGTGGAGGTGTTTAAAACTCTATTCGGCACCTAATTACCGGACTGATACGAGAGAAGAGGACTGAACCAGAACACGTTACCCTTCCTTCCATACTCTCCATTTATCCATCTGTGTCATCTTCATTCTTTCATCAATTTGTCCAATAATTCTACTCGTCCTTCAACCATCAATTAATCCATTCATCCATCTCTCTATGTGAAGTTTAATGAACGGTCAAAAGCTTTTGAAACCTACATCAGTCTCTACCTGAGTCAGCCTCTACCCCCAAGCCATAGGACTCCTAATAGGACTCCTAAATACTCATGACTGCTAAATAGTTCATTAATGTTTACCTAAACTATCTACACTGAACCTATCTTGCACGGACTCTATGCACAATCACAAGACTACACACTACCATATACATATTTACACACACTGCACTGACACTCTCACACAAAACCCATGCACATTCACTGCATACGCACATGCATACATAACACACACACGCATACCGACAACACAAACACACATACACACATACCTCCACCTTACCTGTCACCCTAGACCCACTTCGATTTGCTTACCGCCCCAATAGGTCCACAGACAATGCAATCGCCATCACACTGCACACTGCCTTATCCCATCTGGACCAGAGGAAAACCTATGTAAGAATGCTGTTTATTGACTATAGCTCACCATTCAACACCATATTACCCTCCAAGATCATCATTAAGCTCGAGGCCCTGGGTCTGAACCCCACCCTGTGCAATTGGGTTCTGGACTTCCTAACGGAGCGTCCTCTCAGGTGGTGAAGATAGAAAACAACATCTACACTTCACTGATCCTCAACACTGGGGCCCCACAAAGGTGTGTGCTCAGCCCCCTCCTGTACTCTCTGTTCACCCATGACTGTGTGGTCATGCACGCCTCCAACTCTATCATGAAGTTTGCAGATGACACAACATTAGTAGGCTTGATTACCAACAATGATGAGACAGCCTACAGGGAGGAGGGGAAGGCTCTGGGAGTGTGGTGTCAGGAAAATAACCTCTGACTCAAGGTCAACAAAACAAAGGAGATGACTTCACGACTTCAGGAAACAGCAGAGTGTGCACCCCCCTATCCACATCGATGGGACAGCAGTGGAGAAGGTGGAAAGTTTTAAGTCCCAGGCATACATATCACTGACAAACTGAAATGGTCCACCCACACAGACAGTGTGGTGAAGAAGGCGCAACATCGCCTCTTCAACCTCAGGAGGCTGAAGAAATTTGGCTTGTCTCCTAAAACCTCACAAACTTTTACAGATGCACAATTGAGAGCATCCTGTCGGGCTGTATCACCACCTGGTATGACAACGGCACCTCCCACAATCACAGGGCTCTCCAGAGGGTGGTGCGGTCTGCACAAAGCATCACCGAGGGCAAACTACCCGCCCTCCAGGACACCTACAGCACCCGATGTCATAGGAAGGCCAAAAAGAGCATCAAGGACAACAACCACCCGAGCCACCACCTGTTCATCCCGCTATCATCCCGAAGGCAAGGTCAGTACAGGTGCATCAAAGCTGGGACTGAGAAACTGAAAAACAGCTTCTTTCTCAAGGCCATCAGACTGTTAAATAACCATCACTAGCACAGTGAGGCTGCTGCCTACAATACACAGACTTGAAATCATTAGCCACTTTAGTAAATGGAACACTCATCACTTTAATAATGTTTGCATATCTTGCATTACTCATCTCATATGTATATACTGTACTCTATACTATATCTTAGTCTATGCCGCTCTGACATTGCTCATCCATATATTTATATATTCTTAATTCCATTCCTTTACTTAGATTTGTGTGTATTCGATATTTGTTGTGAAAGTTAGATATTACTGCACTGTCGGAACTAGAAGAACAAGCATTTCGCTACACCCGCAATAACAAATGCTAAACCTGTGTATGTGACCAATACAATTTGATTTGATACCAACACAACACAAACACACATACACACTTTTGCACTCATCATATGCTGCTGCTACTCTGTTCTTTATTTTACTCTAATTATTATCTATCCTGATGCCTAGTCACTTTACCTTGCCTTCATGTACATATCTACCTCAAATACCTTATTATTATCTATCCGGATGCCTAGTCACTTTATCCTGCCTTCATGTACATATCTACTTCAAATACCTCATACCCCTGCACACTGATCTGGTACTGATACTCCCTGTATATAGCTCTGTATAGTTTAGAAGGGGTCATAAGCAAGCATTTCATGGTTAAGTCTACACCCGTTGTATTTGACGGATATGACATACAATTTGTTTGATTTGACCTATGACCCAATGGTCATCTAACCCCACTAGTTTAAAAAAAAAAAGCCATTCTTAAGTCCTCCTAATGGTACATGAATAAAACAGGACCAAAGTAGGTCAAACCGGTCATCCAATCAGGACTAATATACCTGAACCAAGCACTTCTGATCAGAACCACACAATTCATTTTTTTACTTAACCTTTATTTAACTAGGCAAGTCAGTGTAGAACAAATTCTTATTTTATAATGACGGCATACCCTGGCCAAACCCTCCCCTAACCTGGACGATGCTGGGCCAATTGTGCGCCGTCCTATGGGACTTCCGATCACGGCTGGTTGTGATACAGCCCAGGATCGAACCAGGGTCTGTAGTGATGCTTCTAGCACTGAGATGCAGTGCCTTAGACCACTACGCCACTCAGGAGACAAGGGAAGGAGGGTAAGGAAAGAGGAGAGAAATAATGATGGGAGGAAGAAGAATAGCATCATTGTGGGGTAAGCTGACGGTAGAGGATTCAAGCCCAAATCTGATCCAAAAATGCCCTTCAAAAATGCACACTGCAGCCATTTCAGAGCTTTAACATGAGAATCATGGGCATGACGCATCACACCATCCCTAGATCATTCATCATCATCCATGTCCTATCTCTCCCTCTTTCTCTCTCTCACCCCTAATGTTGACCTTAAATTTCACATGTGGAGCCATATTTTCAAATGTATTACATTTAGAGTTTATGTTAACATGTGAGGAGAGTAACATGAGAATAACATGAAAAACAACACATGAAAAAACGTTTGCAGTTTCACATGTGGGAAAACTCCACATGTGAAAATCTCACTTTCACATGTGGAATTGCATATTCACATGTTGGGGTGAAATGGTGTTATATTCCTCAAGTGAAAAGGTGGGGTTAAGATGTTGTAGTAGCAATGTTTCCACATGTGGAATTGCAAATTATTAATTATAATTCTTCATTATTGCCATTCTGTAATTTTTTTTTACTTATAGCTTACCTGACTACTATAATTGAAGTGAGTAAAAACATTTTAAAATCTTATTTCTGAGCCATTCACTCCATTATTATTGTAATCCTCCATGGTGTTGCATTGATATACATGTGTATTTAGCACTACCACTAGGGAGAGGCATTCGGGAGTGTTCCTGCTGCAGGCATGCTCCTCTCTTCGTCATACATTTTAAAAGGTTACTTTGTATGACATTTGTATCTAATGGTTGCAAGCTAATTGTTAACCGCTAGCTATCTCAGTGATAGGCGATAGCTAGCCTTGCATTTTGCCTTAGCTAGCTAATGGCTTCTGTTATTGAGCTGTCTATTGGTTTTTGTTACTTTTGATACACAGGCCTAAAAGTTTTAATGTATTTTAAAATGTGTGAATGTGTTTGCTATTGGAATGAATGTAAACACATACTTTTATATAATCTATACAGCTACAAAAAAAACTGACATTGAGGTTAAAGAAAGTGTGCTTAATCAATTTACCAGATTTTACTAACCGTTACCTTGGACGAAATCAGACGTCAATATTATTGTAATGGTTTTTATATAAAATTCTTAAAAAACAGCTAAATTTGAGCAAATTTGGAATTTGTGATTAATCGTGATTAATTGTGATTAATCGTGATTAATCACAGCAAGTCCTGCGATTCATTGGATAAAATGTTTAAACGTTTGACATCCCTAATTTTGAATTGAACCGTCAATATACTGAGATTGAGAGAAATGTATAATAACTGTAGTTGGGGCTCCCGAGTGGCACAGCGGTCTAAGGCACTGCATCTCTCACTACAGACCCTGGCTCAATTCCAGGCCTTATCACAACTGGCCATGATTCGGAGTCCCATTTGGAGTCCCATAGCGCACAATTTGCCCAGCGTCGTTGTGGTTTGGCCGGGGTAGGCCATCATTGTAAATAAGAATTTGTTCTTAAACTGACTTGCCTAATTCAATGAAGGTAAAAAAAAGAGAAACTCAGTGTCATTCCTCTTGTCTAATGTTTAAGACATTGGCTGCTCCCATGGGAGACCCAGGTTCTAATCCCACCGGTTATGAAAGCAGATGTGAAATTTAGAATATCATGTGAAATGTTGGGAAACTATGTGTCTCTGAGTGGTGAGAAATGTCAGAAAACAAAAAAAATTCACCCTGAAGTTACATGTTTTTTCCCCATTTTTTTTCCTTCAAATAAACGTGAAAAATGTACATCTGAAAACTCAGATGTACATTTCAGTTCTCTCTCTCTCTTTCTGTCCGAGTTCTTTTCAGTTGGCATAAGAGCCCCTAAAGCAATCGTGTCCCATAGGCTCTGCTCATCACTGCCTTTCCCTGACTAGTCCCCAATGACGTATGACACACAACTCAAGAACACATCATCATCTGGTTCTGTTGGACTGGATACACACATCACACCCACACAAACACCTCTCACACATGCACACAGCTGTACACACAGCTCTCCCTCTCCTTTTCCTCCTCTCCAATCTTCCCCTCTCCCTTTCTCTCTCTCTCTTCCTGTGTCCATCTTATGGATTCCCTTTTTCACTTGCACCACAAACCCAATCCCCCTCCTCCATGTGTTTTTCTCCCTCTCCCTATGTCTCTCAGTATCTTTCTGGCTGAAAGGCAGTAGTGAGAAGCAATGCATACTGTCAGACTGTACACACACACACACACACACACACACACACACACACACACCTGAGTAGAGCTGGTCCTTGTCTCCGCTCCACTGCTCTGCAGTACCATGAATATATTCATGGGGTTGAGGAGAGGCGTCGGGCTGCTCGACATGCATCACATACACATGCACATACACACACCCACATACACAAACACACAATCACAAAGCATGAGAACACTTTCGCACACCAATATACTTACATACCAAAACCCAATTGCTCATTCATGCATACACACTTGTTCACACACACACACAACAGACGCACACATGCGTATCTAGTCATGACAGCTAGTGGCGTTATCACATAGCCATTAGGTGGGAGGCAATTGATTTCAGGTGTTGTGCCATAGACCTATCTGCACTATCAGATGTGACTGTGTGTGTGTGTGTGTGTGTGTGTGTGTGTGTGTGTGTGTGTGTGTGTGTGTGTGTGTGTGTTTTTGCATACATAGCATATTGTATGTGTGTGTGTGTGTACAGTGGCTTGCGAAAGTATTCACCCCTGTGGCATTTTTCCTATTTTGTTGCCTTACAACCTGGAATTAAAATACATTTTGGTGGGTTTGTATCATTTGATTTACACAACATGCCTACCACTTAGAAGATGCTGTGAAACAAACAAGAAATAAGACAAAAACACAGACAACTTGAGCATGCATAACTATTCACCCCCCCAAAGTCAATACTTTGTAGCGCCACCTTTTGCAGCAATTACAACTGCAAGTCTCTTGGGGTATGTCTCTATAAGCTTGGCACATCTAACCACTGGGATTGTTGCCCATTCTTCAAGGCACAACTGCTCCAGCTCCTTCAAGTTGGATGTTTTTTGTTGTTGTTTCTATTCCTTTATTTAACTAGGCAAGTCAGTTAAGAACAAATTCTTATTTTCATTTACGGCCCTCTCTTGGCAGGTTGTTGTGGTGCCATATTCTTTCCATTTTTTAATAATGGATTTAATGGTGCTCCGTCGGCTGTTCAAAGTTTCTGATATATTTTAAGAACCCAACCCTGATCTGTACTTCTCCACAACTTTGTCCCTGCCCTGTTGGTGCCCCTTGCTTAGTGGTGTTGCAGACTCTGGGGACTTTCAGAACAGGTGGATATATATACTGAGATCATGTGACAGATCATGTGACACTTAGATTGCACACAGGTGGACTTTATTTAACTAATTATGTGACTTCTGAAGGTAATTGGTTGCACCAGATCTTATTTAGGGGCTTCATAGCAAAGGAGGTGAATACATATGCACGCACCAATTTTACATTTAAAAAAAATAATACTTTTTTTGAATAGTCCACTTCACCAATGTGGACATTTTTATGTATGTCTATTACATGAAATCCAAATAAAAATCAATTTAAATTACAGGTTGTAATGCAACAAAATAGGAAAAATGCCATGGGGGATGAATACTTTGGCAAGGCAAAAGATAACTAATCGAGAGTTCCCCTGGCACACACTTAGCGACATCCTCAGGGTTGATTGGAAAGGAAAAGTAAGGAACATAATTGCACATGAGTTTGTCTAAGTGCTTTTACATCTCGCAAGTGCCTATCATATCTAGAAGACACTTCTCAAGGATGATTCCAGCTTTAAAGGTGCTACACCTAGAATTTCTCCCGTATGTGAAAACTAGGTGAATTGCAACAGCACTAGGCTGCATTCAAAACAAATCTCCCCCTCCCCATAATATGGCAGAGACGTTCGGCTTTGGTCCACCAGCTTCAAACAGCTGTAAAAACAATATATTTTGTTTTTGACAATATATTTCACACTGATTTAGATGGTACAATGATTCTCACATAAATTAAATTGAGCGAACGGTGTAGAAGTTTTGCAACCAGGAAATTACAGAGTGATTTCTAATAGATAACACAGCCAAAGTCAAAACAGCTTTCCCATTTTGAAACAGATGGTTTCACTCCAGAGGAAATAGATGTCATTCCAGGGGACAGAGACCATTAATAACCTTCTATAATGACCTTTTTAGACTTATCTTATCTTATCCTGTTGCAATATGTATCTTTTTAAGTGGTTCGGAGTGCAATTTATACATATTCATTCTCCCACGACTGGTTGCTCATTCTCGGCAGGTGACCATTGATTGCTCTGGCGACCTCTGGGTCTGTCTCTGCCACCTGGGGAGGTTCTGGTTCTTTTACCTGGCGTTAGTCAATCAATCAAATTTATTTATAGAGCCCTTTTTACATCAGCACTGTCACAAAGAAACCGAGCCTAAAACTCTAGAGAGCAAGCAATGCAGATGTAAAGGCTTGTTGGCTAGGAAAAACTCCATAAAAAGGCAAGAACCTACTGATGGTGCAAGTAGATAATGGGGACTGGCTGTGGTGCTCCCATTCCTGGTTCTCACTCCTTGCATTAGACCATTCATCCCCTTGGTCCCTCTCTGTCTGTCCTATCAGTTTCACTCATCCTGACCGATTGGCGTATGTGATCCACCTTGGGTCAGTGGTGCCTCTTTTCACCGTGCCTCCAATTCAAATTGGCCTGTCTCACATCGAACAAGACCCAATCGACCCATCTGTCTCAGTGGTCAGTTTCTCAAACCCCATCGTTGGCTATGTTGTGCGGTATACTCAGAAAACTCTCCAATGGAACACCTCTTGAGTGGCGCCTCGTCTCCCGTGGCTTTGGCTGTGGATAGGTTGTGGCTTCCCACTGGGTGAGCACGAGTGTGCTTTGGTCTCCTCCATCACTGGAGGACTGTGCCCCACTGCATGCTCAATTCCGGAGAGGGAGCCAAAGAATCGGCTGCCACATCCAAGGAAGGCAGCAGGTGCGCAAATGATCTACTCCCGACTCGGGGATATAGTGGTGAAAAATAACAGTACTTTCGAGTCTCCGTATTTGGAATGAGTAGCCTACACTTTAAATCACTTTAAAGAGGATCCATTATTGATGTTCAGAACTGATGGTTGGAAGCATTTTTACAGTGGTCAAAAACTTCTGAAAGTGACACAACAGTGGTGGTTTCTCTAATGACTGCCTCGCCTGGTACAATAACTACTTCTCAGATAGAGTTCAGTGAGTCCAATCAGAGGGCCTGTTGTCCGGGCCTCTGGCAGGGGTGCCACAGGGCTCAATTCTCAGGCCGACTCTTTTCTCTGTATATATCAATGATGTTGCTCTTGCTGCGGGTGATTCTTTGATCCACCTCTATGCAGACGACACCATTCTGTATACATCGGCAAACAAACCCTCCTTCCGTGGGCTCCAACTGCTCTTAAATGCTAGTAAAACGAAATGCATGCTCTTCAACCGATCGCTGCCCGCACCTGCCCGCACAACTAGCATCACTACTCTGGATGGTTCTGACTGAGAATATGTGGACTACAAATACCTAGGTGTCTGGCAAGACTGTAAACTCTCCTTCCAAACTCACATTAAGCATCTCCAATCCAAAGTTAAATCTAGAATCAGCTTCTAATTTTTCAACAAAGCCTCCTTCACTCATGCTGCCAAACATACCCTCGTAAAACTGACTATCCTATCGATCCTTGACTTCGGCGATGTCGTTTACAAAATAGTCTCCAACACTCTGCTCAGCAAATTGGGTGCAGTCTATCACAGTGCCATCCATTTTGTCACCAAAGCCCCATATACTACCCACCACTGCGACTTATATGCTCTCGTTGGCTAGATATTCGTTGCCAAACACACTAGCTCCAGGTCATCTATAAGTCTTTGCTAGGTAAAGCTCCGCCTTATCTCAGCTCACTGGTCACCATAGCAACACCCACCCGTAGCACGTGCTCCAGCAGGTACATTTCACTGGTCATCCCCAAAGCCAATTCCTCCTTTGGCCGCCTTTCCTTTCAGTTCTCTGCTGCCATTGACTGGACCGAATTGCAAAAATCACTGAAGTTGGAGACATATCTCCCACACCAACTTTAAGCGTCAGCTGTCAGAGAAGCTTACCGATCGCTGCAGCTGTACACAGCCCATCTGTAAATAGCCCATCGAACCAACTACTTACCTCATCCCCATATTTGTTTTGGTTTTTCTACTCTTTTGCACAAGAGTAGGTGAACCTTCACACCAGTCTGAGGTCCTGAGTGGTCTGGAGCTGGTTTCATCAAGGGTTCCTCTGTACTTTGCTCCGTTCATCTTTCCTTCAAACCTGACTAGTCTCCCAGTCCCTGTCTCTGAAAACACCAATGCTGCCACCACCATGCTTCACCGTAGGGATGGTGCCACGTTTCCTCCAAATGTGACGCTTGGCATTCAGGCCAAAGAGACCAGACCAGATAATCTTGTTTCTGATGGTCTGAGAGTTCTTTAGGTGCCTCTTGTCAAACTCCAAGCGGGCTGTGATGTGCCTTTTACTGAGTAGTGGCTTCCGTCTGCCAACTCTACCATAAAGGCCTGATTGGTAGAGAAGTGCAGAGATGGTTGTCCTTCTGGAAGGTTCTCCCATCTCCACAGAGGAACTCAGCTCTGTCATAGTGCCAATCAGGTTTTGGTCAACTCCCTGACCAAGGCCCATCTCCCCCGATTGCTCAGTTTGGCCTGGCAGCCAGCTCTAGGAAGAGTCTTGGTGGTTCCAAACTTCTTCCATTTAAGAATGATGGAGGCCACTGAGTTCTTGGAGACCTTCAATGCAGCAGACATTTTTTGTTACCCTTCTCTAGATCTGTGCCTCGACACAATCCTATCTCGGAGCTCTACGGACAATTCCTTCGACCTCATGGTTTGATTTTTGTTCTGACATGCACTGTCAACTGTGGGACCTTACATAGACAGGTGTGCGCCTTTCCAAATCATGTACAATCAATTGAATTTACCACAGGTGGACTCCAATCAAGTCGTAGAAACATCTCAAGGATGATCAATGGAAACAGGATGCACCTGAGCTCAATTTTGAGTCTCATAGCAAATGGTCTGAATACTAACATTTGAAGTCAGAAGTTTACATACACTTAGGTTGGAGTCATTAAAACTTGTTTTTCAACCACTCCACAAATTTCTTGTTAACAAACTATAGTTTTGGCAAGTTGGTTAGGATATCTACTTTGTGCATAACACAAGTAATTTTTCAAACAATTGTTTACAGACAGATCATTTCACTTATAATTCACTTTATCACAATTCAAGTGGGTCAGAAGTTTACATACACTAAGTTGACTGTGCCTATAAACAGCTTGGAAAATTCCAGAAAATTATGTAATGGCTTTAGAAGCTCCTGATAGGCTAATTGACATCATTTGAGTCAATTGGAGGTGTACCTATGGATGTATTTCAAGGCCTACTTTCAAACTCAGTGCCTCTTTGCTTGACATCATGGGAAAATCAAAAGAAATCAGCCAAGACTTCAGCCCAAAATATTGTAGACCTCCACAAGTCTGGGTCATCCATGGGAGCAATTTCCAAACGCCTGAAGGTTCCAATGGCTTAAGTACAACAAAGTCAAGGTATTGGAGTGGTCATCACAAAGCCCTGACCTCAATCCTATAGAAAATTTGTGGGCAGAACTGAAAAAGTGTGTGAAAGCAAGGAGGCCTACAGAACTGACTCAGTAACACCAGCTCTGTCAGGAGGAATGGGCCAAAATTCACCCAACTTATTGTGGGAAGCTGGTGGAAGGCTACCCGAAACATCTGACCCAAGTTACAGAATGTAAAGGCAATGCTACTAAATACTAATCGAGTGTATATAAACATCTGACCCACTGGGAATGTGATGAAAGAAATAAAAAATTCTCTCTACTATTATTCTGACATTTCACATTCGTAAAATAAAGTGGTGATCCTAACTGACCTAAGACAGGGAATGTTTAACTTGTATTAAATGTTAGGATTTGTGAAAAACTGAGGCTAAATGTATTTGGCTAAGGTGTATGTGAACTTCTGACTTCAACTGTATGTAAATAAGGCGTTTCTAAAAACCTGTTTTCAATGTTCACTGTTATTATGGGGTATTGTGTGTGGAATGTTTTAGTAAATCAATTTTAGAATAAGGTTGTAACGTAGCAAAATGAGGAAAAAGTCAAGTGGTCTGAAAACTTTCCGAATGCACTGTATATGTTTTTTTTACTTTAAAGCTGGAATCCTTAATAGTGAAACAGCCACGTCTGTTTGTGATTTTACAAAAAAGTTCCGGCATATAATGAACACTTTTTCCCCTCTGAGCATGATATGTGCTGTAACAAAAACAATAACGGTAGTGGGGTTGCCAGTGGCGCTGTTTCCCCGTCCTGCGGATACCATCTTTAATTTTAGAATAATATTTTTTGACATTTTGATTTGGCCAAATGGCAACTCCCTAAATACACGTACACAAAATATTTGTGTCCCCTGTCCTCCTTCTTTTACAAAACTCACTCAGCCCTGCGTCCGGAACTTCATCTCCTCCTCCTGTGAAAGAAGGGATGAAAATAGAAATCAAATGAGAAGCAACACTGTGTGTGTGCATACGTGCATCCATGCGTGTGTGTGCGCACGCGTTTGTACGTGTGGGCTGTGTTATTAAAAAGTAGCTGGCCAATTAAGTCCTCTGTCTCCACTCTCTTAGATGTGGGCTATTTAAAAGCATGCCCTTAATTGGCTGTGCTGTCAGATCATCTTTGTCTTGGGGCCTAAATGAGAGTTCTGGTTAGAGAACTAACCGGCCCAGCCCAGCCTACACAGAACCAGTCCCAGACCAACACATGTGGTTCTACACTCCCTTATAGTAAGTAACGCAGGGCAACAGATTTTTTATGAACAATGTAGTGAATTTGTTCCTCCAGTATGCAGTATACCTTGAGCTTGGGGTTCTGTTTGTGGAGACTGTGTGTGCTGTGCTGTGCGTGTGTGTGTGTGTTTATCACATCAGCTTCATCTAACTCGGCCAGTAAAAATTAAACGCTGAAATGCCTGCATCTGCAGCCAGGAGGCGACAGAGTCCCCACAGCCACAATGACTTGGCATAACTCCTCTCCTCTCTTTTCCTTTCATCCCCTCTTATCTCCTCTCCAATCCTCTTCTCTTCTCCCCTCCTCTTGTTCTCTCCTTTCCTTTCCTCTCCATGGCTCCCCTCACCTTTCCTCCTCTCTTATTCCCTCCCCTCCTCTTCTTTCCTCCATCCCCTCTCACTGACCCACTGACTCTGCCACTACTTTGTGAATGGACCACAGTGCTCTAACAAGACTTTCTCTGTCCTCATCTCCGCATATCTAATAGACTGGATCAGTTATAGTTGTGGCTGGGAGAGATTTCTGCAACACATCAACTATTTTCTGATCAGCGCTGGTGAAGGAGAGGAGACAAGGAGGTGGCAAAGGAGATGACGAAGGAGACGACGAGGAAGGGGGAGCAGCCGGTTGAGAGATTGGGGACATGGTCTTTCTCTAATCCTGAACAGTAGTTTGTCATTGATGTTGCTTCAAAGTTGTTACCTCAACACCATTTATCAGTGTCACTTAGAAGTGTGATAAGTGGACTCGATCGACTGGGCCTGTTTCAAAAACATCCCAAGCCGTGTGTGAGCATTTCAGTCACACAGAATATCAAAGAAGGGAGAGGATAACCACATGTGTTGTCTCTACCTTGACCTACACTGGCACACCTATACTGTCTATCCTAACAATATGGGAAAGAATAGTTTCCTCTTCCTCTTCCCCTCATCCTCCCCTCAGCTCTGTGGGAATGTGTCTCGTCTCCTGGGGTTCAGTGTACAGGACTGTTGAGTTCACTCCTGTTGCTCAGGGAGCCAGGCAGGCTGTGTTTGAGAGCCACGCTCACTAAATGTCACACACAGTCACAGACTCGGCAGGAACACATTCAGCCTGTAAAGACGCTGCCGGGCACCTGTCCGTCACATCAGCAGCGATTAGCTCTGACGGTTAACCCCTTCCCCTATCAGACTGAGGGATCATGGAAGGAACACCGTTATTGGCTCTGATGCTTAAGCCCTGTGTCTGTCACTGGAGCAGACAGTTGACCCCTCCCACTTGAAGTGGGGTGATTCTGCCCCCCAGTAACTTGCTGTTTGACTGCAAAGTTACTGAGTCAAAATAAAAATAAAACTACTGATGCTTTCTAATAATTTTATGAATTACCCAATTAAACTAAGATTACATCATTCAGAATAGTATCAGCTAACAGCTTGGAAATACTCATAGAACAGTGTGTGTGTGTGTGTGTGTGTGTGTGTGTGTGTGTGTGTGTGTGTGTGAGAGGTCACATCTACACCTCATGTTGGGGCTGGGTAGGAGCGATTGATCGGAATAATCTAGTTGCTGGGTGGAAAGAAGGAGAGGGGGAGGATGAAAGAGGGAGGATGAAAGAGGCAAATCAGGTACACATATGTCACCTCCTTTACCCTGGGGCGGGACAGGACTGACAGATACCCTTTATACATAAGCCTTGGTTTATATAGAGCAGAACGATTGCCAGTGAACAGACAGGAGCATGCAACACGCTACTAAACACACTACTAAACACAAGACCTTCTCCATTCCTGTCATTATTGAAAGAGATTGTAATATCTCACATCTCAAAATAGGACTACTTAATGTTAGATCCCTCACTTCCAAGGCAGTCATAGTCAATGAACTAATCACTGAGCATAACCTTGATGTGATTGGCCTGACTGAAACATGGCTCAAGCCTGATACAGTTATTGTGTTAAATAAGGCCTCTCCTCCTGGTTACACTAGTGACATATCCCCTGCGCATCCCACAAAGGCAGATGCACAGATATTTCAATGAACCCCCGAAAAAGATGGCGTTCTAATATTTTAGCTTCTAGTCATGAAATCTACGCAGCCTACACAATAACTTTGTATAGCTACTGTACTGTTTACAGGGCTCCTGGGCTGTATACAGCATTCCTCATTGAGGTCCCTGAATTCCTAACGGATCTTGTAGTCATGGCAGATAATATTCACATTTTTGGTGACTTCAATATTCACATGGCAAAGTCCACAGACACACTCCAAATGTTTTTCGGAGCCATCATTGACTACATGGGTTATGTCCAACATGTCTCTGGACATGCATTGCTACAGTCATACCCTGGATTTAGTTTTGTCCCATGGCATAAATATTGTTAATCTAAATGTTTTTCTTTATAATACTGGACTATCGGACCACAGTCTTATTACGTTTGCGATCGCAACAAATAATCTGCTTAGACCCCAACCAAGGATTATCAAAAGCCACGCTATAAATTCTTGGACAACCCAAAGATTCCTAGATGCCCTTCCAGACTCCCGCCACCTACCCAAGGACGTCGGACTACAAAAATCTGTTAACCTCCTAACCGAAGAGCTATATGAAACCTTGTGTAATACCATATATGCAGTTGCACCTCTAAAACCAAAAAACATTTGTCACAAGAAATTAGCTCCCTGGGATAGAGAAAATAAACAAGTCCTGAAGCAAGCTTCCAGAAATGTGGAACGAAAATGGCGCTCCACCATACTGGAAGTCTTCTGACTAGCATGGAAAGACAGTGCCATGCAATATCGAAGAGCCCTCACTCAATCACTCAATCAGCCTACTTTTCCAACCTAAATAGGTAGAATAGAAACAATCCCAAAAAATGTTTTTGATACTGTCGCAAAGCTAACTAAGCTAACTGGCCTTCACGTCAGCAGTGATGAATTCGTGAACTTCTTTGACGAAAATATCATGATCATTAGAAAGCAAATTACGGACACCTCTTTGAATCTGCTTATTTCTCCAAAACTCAGTTGTCCTGCACAGAACTGCCAGGACCTAAGATCAATGGCGACACTCAAGTTTTTTAATTCTGTATCTTTCGACTCATTCACAAAAATAGTAATTGCATCTAAACCTTCAAGCTGCCTACTGGACCCTATTCCAACTGAATTACTGATGAGCTACTTCCTGTGCTTGGCCCTCCTATATTGAACATAATAAACGGTTCCCTATCCTCCGGGTGAGTACCAAACTCACTAAAAATGGCAGTAATAAAGCCCCTGAAAAAGCCAGACCTTGACTCGGAAAATAAAAAAGAATATCAGCCAGGCCTCCCGAGTGTCGCAGTGATCTAAGGCACTGCAATGCAGTGTTGCGGCATCACTACAGCCTGGGGTTCGATCCCAGGCTGTAGTGTCACAACCAGCCGTTACTGGGAGTCTCATAGGGCGGAGCACAATTGGCCCAGCGTCATCCAGGTTTGGGGAGAGTTTGGCCGGGGGGGCTTTACTTGGCTCATTGTGCTCTAGCAACTCCTTGTGGTGGGCCGGGTGCCTGCAAGCTAACCTTGGTTGTCAAGGTGAATGGTGTTTCCTCTGACACATTGGTGCGACTGGCTTCCGGGTTAAGCAGGCATTGTGTTAAGAAGCGCGGCTTGAGGATGCATGACTCGACCTTCGTCTCTCCCAAGCCCGTTGGGAAGTTGCAGTGATAAGACAAGATCGTAATGTTAAGGAATTTTCTATCAATAATGACTAATTATGTATACATTTCAATCAGGACTGACTAATCAGAATACTATTATGTTACTGTATAGATGTATGAATTTTCTTTTAACCCTAGTACTCAATATAATGTGTGTAAATATAATCAAGAAGTAGAACAATGACTGTCTGTTCCTTGGTAGAAATGAATGAACTTATAGCCAGACTGGCTAGAATGCTTATCTACACAGGCAGACCTTGGCTTGCGTCGTAAATTATCTTAGTAGGGAAAGACGATGTGGGAAGGCTTGAGAACTATACAATATACCATTGTACTGCTGGTTGATGAGACGGGGTGTTACGAAAACTAATGATGTCATTTGTCAGTTTATAATCTGTGGTAAACTGTATCATGTTCAGTACTCTCGAGAATAAACACAGCTGGTTGATATTTGAGACTGGTCACCGTCCATTTCATACAAATAAGAGTCTTACAAATTCTTAGGAATTGACAGAGTGTTTAATTTTAATTGGGTATTAAAACATAGAGGAATATAATTCCTGTAACACGTAATCACAAAATTGGGGAGAAATAGAGGGTATACATTTAAAAAATGTAATAATTTGTAAAAATTATATCGTCCTATATCGAATCTCTGTTGTGCAGCAACTCCCTGCCTTCCCGAAGACAAATAATGGATACAAAACGCTCCAGTCGGGTTTTAGACCCCATCAAAGCACTGAAACTGCACTTGTGAAGGTGGTACATTACATTTTAAAGGCATCAGACCAAGGTTCTGCATCTGTCCTCCTACTAGACCTTAGTGAAGCTTTGGAGAGATTGGAAACCCTAATAGGTCTACATGGACAAGTTATTGCCTGGTTTACAGTGCCCTGCAAAAGTATTAACTCCCCTTTGGCATTTTTCCCATTTTGTTGCATTACAACGTGTAATATAAATAGGTTTTAAGTTGGACGTCATGTAATGGACATACACAAAATAGTCCAAATTGGTGAAGTGAAATGAAAAAAATTACTTGTTTCAAAAAAATAAAAACTTCTATAAAAAAAAACTGAAAAGTGGTGCGTGCATATGTATTCACCCCCTTTGCTATGAAGCCTCTAAATAAGATCTGATGCAACCAGTTACATTCAGAATTCACATAATTAGTTAAATAAAGTCCACCTGTGTGCAATCTAAGTGTCACATGATCTGTCACATGATCTCAATATATATATACACCTGTTCTGAAAGGCCCCAGAGTCTGCAACACCACTAAGCAAGGGGCACCACCAAGCAAGCGGCACCATGAAAACCAAGGAGCTCTCCAAACAGATCAGGGACAAAGTTGTGGAGAAGTACAGATCAGGGTTGGGTTATAAAAAAATTATCAGAAACTTTGAACATCCCACGGAACACCATTAAATCCATTATTAAAACATTGAAATAATATGGCACCACAACCAACAAACCTGCCAAGAGAGGGCAGCCCACCAAAACTCATGGACCAGGCAAAGAGGGCATTAATCAGAGAAGCAACAAAGAGACAAAAGATAACCCTGAAGGAGCTGCAAAGCTCCACAGTGGAGATTGGAGTATCTGTCCATACGACCACTTTAAGGTTCCGTTTAAGGACCACTATTGTTTTCACTATATATTCTACCTCTTGGTGATGTCATTCAAAAACACAATGTCAACTATCACTGCTATGCAGACGACATACATATGTATATTTTGATGAAACATGGTGAAGCCCCTAAATTGCCAACTCTGGAAGCCTGTGTTTCAGACATAAGGAAGTGGATGGTGACAAATGTTTTACTTTTAAACTCACACAAAACAGAGATGCTAGTTCTAGGTCCCAAGAAACAAAGAGATCTGCTATTTGATCTGACAATGAATCTTAGACGATTGTACAACCATCAAAACTACGAAGGACATCGGCGTAACTCTGGACCCCGGATCTCTCTTTTGACTAACACATCAAGAACATTTCAAGGGCAGTGTCTTTCCACCTTCGGAACATTGCAAAAAATCTGAAACCTTTTGTCCAAAAAGGATGCAGAAAAGCTCATCCAAGCTCTAGATAAGACTACTGCAGTGCTCTACTGCCAGGCTACTGCCCGGCTACCCGGATAAAGCACTAAATCAACTTTATTTGCTAGAATCTTGACTAGAACACAAATATTTTATCATATTACTCCAGTGCTAATGCACTGGCTTCCTGTTAAGTCTAAGGCTGATTTCAAGGTTTTACTGCTAACCTACAAAGCATTACTGTCATTGTTGTGCGCTATGTGTACGAAGTCAGGTGGAGGAGAGCAGTGAGTTGTGATTAGGCGCACCTTTATTTGGCAAAAGCACAAAAGACAGAAGCAACTGCGTCAAAAATCCTCCAGCCACAGGTAAAAGTCAATAAGTGCGAAAACACTCACAAATATACAAATGTATGACAAATACATACAACGGGTCAAAATACGATACCCCAGGGAAAATACCAGTCTGGCGCGTCACACTAAACACGTAAAACAATTCCACACAAAGACATGGGGGGGAACAGAGGAATAAATACATGCAGTGTGATTAGGGAATGTAAACCAGGTGTGCAGGGAACAAGACAAAACAAATGGAACAATGAGAACATGAGCGGCGATGGCTAGAAAGCCAGCGACGTCGACCGCCGAACGCCACCGAACAAGGAGAGGAGCCGACTTCGGCGGAAGTCGTGACAATTACATTGACTTGCTGCAACCTACAGTATCTCTCTGATTTGGTCCTGCCGTACATACCTACACATAAGCTATGGACACAAGACACAGGCCTCCTTATTGTCCCTAGAATTTCTAAGCAAACAGGTAGAGGGAGGGCTTTCTCCTTTAGAACAACATTTTTATGGAATGGTCTGCCTACCCATGTGGGAGACGCAGACGCGGTCTCGACATTTAAGTTTTTACTGAAGACTCATCTCTTCAGTAGGTCCTATGATTGAGTGTAGTCTGGCCCAGGGATGCAACGGTGAATGGCAAGGCACTGGGGTGACAAACCGCCCTTTCTGTCTCTGCCTGACTGGCTCCCCTGTCACTACTGGGATTCTCTGCCTCTAACCCTATTATGGGGGCTGAGTCACTGGCTTACTGGCGCTCTTCCATGCCGCCTCTAGGTGGGGTGCATCACATTGTGCCAGGATTTTTTTTTGCTATACTCGACTTGAGTGGGTTGAGTCACTGACGTGATCTTCCTGTCTGGTCTTGCTCAGGCTCGTGCAGTGGTGGAAATCTTCGTGGGCTATATTCATCCTTGTCTCAGGGTAGTAAGTTGGTGGTCTGTTGATATCCCTTCTAGTGGTGTGGGGGCTGTGCTTTGGCAGAGTGTATGGGGTAATATCCTGTCTGGTTGGCCCTGTCCGGGGGTATTGTCTCAGCTTCCAGTATCTATGCTGCAATCGTCTATGTGCTGGAGGGCTAGAGTCAGTCTGTCCTATAGTCTGCTCCCTCTAATTCTCCTATCTCTCTCCACAAGAAAGAGTAGAGTACAGTTGAGTAGAGTAGAGTAAGAGAGAGAGAGAGATGCATGCATACACACACACAGAAACACAGAGAGACACAAAGAGAGAGAGAGAGGGAGAGCGAGAAACCTAGGAGATTCCAGGTTTCCTACCTCTCTCTGTTGAACTTGAGTGAGTGGAGGATGGCGGGCCTCTTCTGCCTCAGGTTCCAAAGGTGCACGCTGTCATCTGCCAGAGCACTCACCAGCGCCCCCTGTGGCAGGAATGGAGAAGACAGCATTTACACACAGGTAAGCATCAGTCCACAATGCACACACAAGCTTGCAATGACGTTTCTCCATCTCCTGGTGAAAGAGGCGGAATTTCAAGCAGACGTGGAAAGGGCTCCCACAGGGTCTGCTGCAGCTGCTGAGTCACAAAGAGACACAAACACACACACAGGCACACAGGCACACACGCACACTCATCTATAGAGATACAGGAGTGTTTGAGATGTCTTGGAGTGGAGAAGAAAGGAGATAGAAAGGGGTTTAGTGGGGGAGAGAGGGAGAGAGAGCGACAGTGTCAGTAGAGCTCCTCCTGGTGTTGGATGAGTTGTGTGTTCCTGTCTTCATTACTCACCTCATTGATGAGAAACTGTAGCGAGATGACAGCGGCTCCACTCTCATGTTGACAGTAGCACTCGACACCTGGACGACCAAACCTGATAGGATCTCCGTCAAGGAATCAACCAATGGAGAAGAAGGTGGGATGGATAAGAAAGGAGATCGAACCACACAATGATCAACTATGAGATTCGTTGTTTGCTATAGGTTTCAGTCCTTACATGGGCTTTTGGTACAGAACAGCCAATGTCTTGCTCTGTTTTTCTGTCATGACCAAGCATTGGACAGGTTAGAGCCATTCTACAGGCACCCACAGTAAACGTCAAAGTACATTTCAGTAGTTTATCTACACTATACATACAAAAGTATGTTGACATCATTTTCAAATTAGTGGATTTCTGCCCTGCTAGAGCTGCACCGGTCAACTGTAAGTGTTGTTATTGCAAAGTGGAAACGTCGAGCAGCAACAACGGCTCAGCCGTGAAGTGGTAGGCCACACAAGCTTACAGAACGGGGCCGCCGAGTGCTGAAGCACGTAAAAATTGTCTGTTCTCGGTTGCAAAACTCACTACCGAGTTCCAAACTGCCTCTGGAAGCACGCTTCACCATCTGGTAGTCTAACGGACTAATCTGGGTTTGGCGGATTCCAAGAGAACACTACTGTTCTATGTGCCAACTGTAAAGTTTGGTGGATGAGGAATAATGGTCTAGGGCTGTTTTCATAGTTCGGGCTAGGCCCCTTAGTTCCAGTGAAGAGAAATCTTAACACTACAGCATACAATGACATTATAGATGATTCTGCGCTTCCAACTTTGTGGCAACAGTTTAGGGACGGTCCTGTCCTGTTTCAGCGTGACAATGCCCTGGTGCACAAAGCCAGGTCCATACAGAAAATGGTTTGTCGAGATCGGTGTGGAAGAGCTAAGACTGACCTACATAGAGCCCTGACCTAAACCCCATCGAACACCTTTGGGATGAATTGGAATGCCGACTGCGAGCCATGCCTTGTGGCCCAACATCAGTGACCAATTGAAGCAAGTCAATAAAAAGTTGCAGCAATGTTCCAACATCTCGTGGAAAGCCTTCCCAGAAGAGTGGAGGCTGTTATAACAGCAAAGGGGGGACCAACTCCATATTAATGCCCATAATTTTGGAATGAGATGTTCAAAGAGCAGGTGTCCACATACTTTTAGTCATGTAGTGTATTTTGAAGATATGGGCATTTATTAGCTAATATACTGCAGTCTGTCTATCCTGGTAGTTGTTTCTGGAGAGATACAGTATGTGTACATACAGAACACAGAGATAAGACACAATTATATATTTACTTCAAAATAAACAAATATACACTCAGTGGCCTGATTATTAGGTACCCCATTAGGTACCTCATGAAAATGGTTCGCTCCTACAGACAGTGAGTCACGTGGCCGTGACTTGCTATATAAAGCAGGCAGATAGGCACAGAGGCATTCAGCTACTGTTCGATTGAATGTTCGAATGGGCAAACCAAGTGACCTAAGTGACTTTGAGAGTGGTATGATCGTCGGTGTAAGACGTGCCGGTTCCAGTATCTCAGGAACGTCCGACCTCCTGGGCTTTTCACGCACGACAGTGTTTAGGGTCGACCAACAATGGCGCGACAAAAAAAAAACATCAAGTCCGCTGCAGTCCTGTGGGACGAAAACAGCTCGTTGATAAGAGGTTGAAGGAGAATGGCACGAATCGTGCAAGCTAACAGACGGGCCACAAACAGGCAAATAACGGTGTAGTACATCAGTGGTATGCAGAACGACATCTCAGATTCAACAACGCTGGACAATTGAGGAGTGGAAAAATATCTCCGGGTACAACAAATCTTGGTTCCTGTTGCGTAATGCTAATGGCAGAGTCAGGATTTGGTGTAATCACCATGAGTCCATGGCCCCATCCTGCCTGGTGTCAATGGTACAGGCTAGTGGCGGTGGTATGTGGAAGGTTTTCCTGGCACACGTTAGGTCCTTGATACCAATTGAGCAATGTTTCCATGCCCCGAAGAAATCAGTCTGTTCTGGAGACAAAGGGGGGTCCGACCCAGTACTAGATGGGTGTACCTAATAAACTGGCCACTGAGTGTATAAATAAATGGCAGAGGAAGATAATCTGGAGCTGCAGAGAAACAAACAACACAACATAATTACATATTCCTCCAACCTTAATCTGAGGTCACGACAGCGGAGAGAGAGAGAGAGAGACAGATATAGAGGGACAGAGAGAGGAAATAATGAAGAGTGGGGGAGATGGAAAAGAGTGGGAGGGAGAGTGGGAGAGAGTGCACGCATGCGTGGGTGCAAGAGAGAGAGGGATGGATGAGATGTATGGAGGAGGAGAGAGCTATGCAGATGTATAATAAATAAGCAGGGGGAGCAGGGAGAGAGAAAAATATAGAGAGAGAGAAAGAGAAGGGCTTCCTCCACTGAAGGCCTATATATGAGTGATGATGCGTATTCATCCTACCAAAATTCCTGTGCAGACAGAGTGGAAGAGAGGAGGGGAGGAAGAGAGGAGGGCCGGGTAGCAGTTTTTCATGGGGGATGCAGTTAAGCGTAACACATGACAGCCAGAGAGATGACACTTTCCTCATAAGAGAGGAGAAAGAAGCAGGCAAACAGAGCATCCTGCTAATATCTCCAGCTAAAATAGCCTACTAAAATAGAATATAATTGTATAGACTGATCAGGGCAACACTAAACTACAGCATTACTGCACCAGAAAAGAAAAAATGACCACACACTTAAATATATTAACACACACACATCCGGTTCACATACACAAATACTGTACATCAAACATGCACATAGCACATACCGGAAGGCAAGCTTCTCCACCCTCCACACTCTCGCACACAAGAGAGAGCCCCCCTACAGAGTAGTGAGAAGAATGATCTGGATGCTTAAGTCCAAGATGGGAACTGGAAGAGATTTAATTGAAAACTCATTCCAGAGATTGCCTGGCAACCAAATCTTTTGGGCCCAAAAAAAAGGCAGGACTTATGATTGTGCTTTTTAAAACGTTTCTCTTCGACTTTCTCTAAAATGCAGGCAGGCTTCCAAAAAGCATATTATCGAAAAGCACACAGACAGACTAACTCTGGAAAACAGTTGGTTGTACAATGACATCAAACCATGGTCAAAGATAGAAAATAGTCATATCTAATATAATAATATAGAGTATAGCATTTAGCAGGCACTTTTATCCAATGTGCATACATTTTTGTATGGGTTGTCCCGTGAATATAGTGAACATTTATCAGACTGAACTCCCCGTCTTAAATAAACAATTATGACAATAGGCTAAATGTTTCAGGTCTGAGAAAAGTGAATTGTGTCCTCTAAAAGCCAACCTTCAGATCTAAAGATCATGCCCTCGGAATGTACCATTTACCTTTTGGCGGGTTGTTCTCTGTCTCAAAAATAAGGACAAAACCATATATAGATGGTATTGGAGTAACAAATCATTGTCTCTAAAATATAAACCTTAACGGCATGCCTCATGGCATCACAAGGACTATTCTATCTTTGGTTAAAGATAAAGCCCATGATGTTTAGCCTGGGATGACCCCGATGACACTTGAGGTTGAACAAGTACCTAAACTCCAGGCACTTAATCCTTTGTATTATCTTTCCACAGTATGACACCTGTCACCACCAATACCACTCACATATTTGACAGATTGACTATAGAGAAGAAAAGAGGGAGACAGTAGAGAGAGAAAGAAAGAGAGAGAGAAGGAAGGAAGGAAAACTGGGTCAATTCCTCATCTTGTCAAGTCAGACGAAACTTTAAAAAGCTATTTCGGCCCCTCAAAGTCAACATATCTGCTATTTCATGGGTTCTCAAAGTCCCCACGCTTAGTGTTGGAAGCCGGAAGGGAGTCTTCTCTTTACATCAAACAAAGTGAACTTGTCAGGAGAGCTACAACTAGGGATGCTTATGGAGACAATATAACCCAGGGATAGCACTCAATTGGTTCCTGTGGATGTAATCAAATTGCTGTGAGTGGACTCTTCACCTGACAGAACCAATTGAATGTATGATGGATCTTCTAGACCATTTGTTGTTTTGTACACCCTGCACCATAGGGAGTGATTGTCTGTGTGTGTGTGTGTGTGTGTGTGTGTGTGTGTGTGTGTGTGTGTGTGTGTGTGTGTGTGTGTGTGTGTGTGTGTGTGTGTGTGTGTGTGTGTGCGTGTGTGTGTGTGTGTGTGTGTGTGTGTGTGTGTGAGATAGGCTATGCCAATGGTTAGTGACAGACATAGAATGTTGAAAAAAGACAGAGCACAGGGAGGGAGATAATGAGGAAAAGAGGTAGGGTACCGAATAGAAAGATCTAGAGGGGAAAATGGAAAAACAGCAAGAGAGAGAGCGAGAACAGAGTAGGAGAATGAAAGCCAGCGAGAGATAAAACGAGAGAGGGATAGAGAGAGACAGATATAAAAATGATAGAAAGAGCCAGCAGAAGAAAGAACGAGAAAGAGGGAGGCCGCGAGTGAAAGAAGGAAAAAAGGCTGTGAGTGTGGAGGTCTGTGACGTTGGGCCGGGACTGACGTCAAACATGCCCAAACATACATCACCCTGCCAGGGAGGGGTTGGGAGAGAGAGAGAGAGAGAGAGATCAATAAAGATAGAGGCAAGGAGGAAAATAGAGAGAGAGAGAGAGAGAGAGAGAGAGAGAGAGAGAGAGAGGGGGGGATCTACCAGGGCATATAACCATCTACTGCAACAGTGCACAGCCAGTCTTCCACAGTGAGAAAGAGAAAACAGCTTCTTATCACAGCCCAATGACCGAGAGTGATATAGGGCACATAATGCCCTCCTAAATAAACAAACACATACACACACACACATACATACAAAAACTCAAGCATACACTACATTTGAGAGCCACATTTAACGTGTACAAACTCAGGCATAAACATATGCATGCGAGCGCGTACACACACCCTCGCACAAACACACACGCACAGTCACACACACACATTGAGCGGTAATTAAATTGTTTAATATAGTTCCAGTATAAATCATTTCCCCTGACACATTTGAGTTATTACGCATGCAAACAATTAAATCCCACATACAGTAGAGTAAAGTACAGGGCTGCTGGCTGTTTGTCACTGCCACAGTTAAACCACACTCCCACCTTCACTTGAACAAAGTAACAGTAAACCAGTGTACCACAGCTACACCATCTTGGGTGAGGATGGTGTAGTTCGGGCTACCTTCTGAGAATTCTTAGGCGAGTGAGTAAACCCCTACTGCCATCTGTTTTAATGGCCAATGTGTAATGATTGGGAAACAAAATGGATTACCCTACCAACGGGACATTAAAAACTGTAATATCTTATGTTTCACCGAGTCGTGGCTGAACGACGACACGGATGATATAAAGCTGGCGGGATTTTCCATGCATCGGCAGGACAGAGAAGTTATGTCTGGTAACACGAGGGGCGGGTGTGTGTGTCTATTTGTCAGTAACAGCTGGTGTGCAATGTCTAATATTAAATAAGTCTTGAGGTATTGCTTTATGATAAGCTGTAGACCACAATATATACCAAGAGAGTTCTTATCTATGTTATTCATAGCTGTCTATTCACCACCACAAACCAATGCTGGCACTAAGACCGCACTCAAACAACTCTATAAGGCCATAAGCAAAGAAGAAAATGCTAATCCAGAAGCGGCGCTCTTGGTGGCCGGGGACTTTAATGCAGGCAAACTTAAATCAGTTTTACATCATTTCTACCAGCATATCACATGTGCAACCAGAGGGAAAAACTCTAAGCCACCTTTACTCCATACACAGAGACACATACAAAGCTCTACCTCAACCTCCATTTGGCAAATTTGATCATAATTCCAACCTTCTGATTCTTGCTTACAAGCCAAAACTAAAACAGGAAGTACCAGTGACTCGCTCAATACCGAAGTGGTCAGATGACGCGGATGCTAAACTACAGGACTCTCTTGCTAGCACAGACTGGAATCTGTTCTGGGATTCATCCAATGGCATTGAGGAGTATACCACCTCAGTAATCGGCTTCATCAATAAGCGCATCGACGACGTTGTCCCAACAGTGACCCTGTGTACATATCCCAAGAAGAAGCCATGGATTAGAGGCAACATCCACATTGAGCTAAAGGCTATAGCTGCCTCTTTCAAGGATCAGGACACTAATCTGGACGCTAACAAGAAATCCTGAACTACGTCCTCAGACGAACCATCAAGCAGGCAAAGCATCCATACAGGATTAAGATTGAATCCAACTACACTGGCTCTGACGCTCGTCGGATGTGGCAGGGCTTGAAAACTATTATAAGACCACAAAGGGAAACCCAGCTGCGAGCTGCCCAGTGATGTGAGCCTATTAGACAAGCTAAATGCCTTTTATGCTCGCTTCGAGGCAAGCAACACTGAAGCATGCATGAGAGCACCAGCTGTTCTAATGACTGTGTGATAATGCTCTTGGTAGCTGATGTGAGCAAGACCTTTAAAGAGGTCAACATTCACAAAGCCACAGGGCCAGATGGATTACCAGGACGTGTACTCAAAGCATGCACGGACCAACTGGCAAGTGTATTCACTGACATTTTCATCCTCTCCCTGACCTAGTCTGTAATACCTACATGTTTCAAGCAAACCACCATAGTCCCTGTGCCGAAGGAAGTGAAGGTAACCTGCCTAAATGATTACCACCCCATAGCATTCACGTCGGTAGCCATGAAGTGCTTTGAAAGGCTGGTCATGGCTCACATCAACAATTTGCATACCACCCCAACAGATCCACAGATGACGCAATCTCAATAGCACTACACACTGCCCTTTCCCACTTGGACAAAAGGAACACCTATTTGAGAATGCTGTTTATTGACTACAGCTCAGCGTTCAACAGCATAGTTCCCACAAAGCTCATCACCCGCAGTATTAGACTTAAAACAATTCACCCACGACTACGTGGCCAAACATGACTCCAACACCATCATTAAGTTTGCTGACGACACAACAGTGGTAGGTCTGATCAGTGCTAAACGTAATTTCAGGTCACAACTTGTAGACTTGTTTACGTGCTGCTGTGTGTTTTGTTGCTAACCTAACTTTGCTACCGGCCAACTTTACGGTTTTTACTTTTTAATTACAGTTTATATTTTTTGTTTTTCCCTCGCTCAACTTTTTTCATTCAACTTCTTCACTGGACGTGGTTCATCAGGACCTCCAACAGCCGAAGCTAAGTAGTAACATTAACATGATGCCTTCTAATTGCAGTCGCTGTACTTACGGCGAGGATAGCTGTGCTGCAAGTCCAGCTTCAGATTAAATTGTTAGGCCAGGGTAATTTAAGTGTTTGGAAAGGATGAAACAGCGTCTGTGCCACCAGTAAGTACAGATAGTAGTATAAATCCCCTCGCACAGTCCCCGCAGCCGGACAACTTTCTCATGGTTTCTGGAAGGAAATGCTGTAGGAATGCTCAATCGGTGTCGCTGATTCAGCCAACAGAAACTTTCAACCGGTTCTCCCCATTAAGCAGCGAGTCGGAGTCAGAGGCCGAGCCTTCTCTGGTCTCTACTCCTCCCGTTACGGGGTCTGAGACCCCGAAGCCTCCCACCATTAGCTCTGACAAATTGAAAGCCCTATTCATTGGCGACTTCATCACCCGCAGAATTAGACTTAAAACAAATCATCCAGCAATCAGACAGGGGGCAGGGCTACCAACGTTAAGGCTAATCTGAAGATGGTGTTGGCTAAAGCTAAAACTGGCAAATGTGAGAGTATAGGGATATTGTTATCCACGTCAGTACCAACGATGTTAGGATGAAACAGTCAGAGGTCACCAAGTGCAACATAGCTTCAGCGTATAAATCAGCTAGAAAGATGTGTCGGCATCGAGTAATTGTCTCTGGCCTCCTCCCAGTTAGGGGGATTGATGAGCTCTACAGCAGAGTCACACAACTCAATCACTGGTTGTAAACTGTTTGCTGCCCCTCCCAAAATATATAATTTGTAGATAATTGGCACTCTTTCTGGGACTCACCCACAAACAGGACCAAGCCTGGCCTGTAGAGGAGTGACAGACTCCATCCTTGCTGGAGGGGTGCTCTCATCTTATCTACAAACATAGACAGGGCTCTAACTCCCCTAGCTCCACAATAAGATAGGGTGCAGGCTAGGCAGCAGGCTGTTAGACAGCCTGCCAGATTAGTGGAGTCTGTCACAAGCACAGTCAGTGTAGTCAGCTCAGCTATCCACACTGAGACCATGTCTGTGCCTCAACCTAGGTTGGGCAAAACTAAACATGCCGGTGTCCGACTTAGCAATCTCACTGGAATAAAGACCTCCTCCATTCCTGCCATTATTGAAGGAGATTGTGATACCTCACATCTCAAAATAGGGCTACTTAATGTTAGATCCCTCACTTCGAAGGCAGTTATAGTCAATTAACTAATCACTGATCATAATCTTGATGTGATTGGCCTGACTGAAACATGGCTTAAGCCTGATGAATTTACTGTGTTAAATGAGGCCTCTCCTCCTGGTTACACTAGTTACCATATCCCCCGCACATCCCGCAAAGGCGGAGGTGTTGCTAACATTTATAATAGCAAATGTCAATTTACAAAAAAAACTAACAAAAAGTTTTTGTCTTTTGAGCTTCCAGTCTTGAAATCTATGCAGCCTACTCAATCACTTTTTATAGCTACTGTTTACAGGCCTCCTGGGCCATATACAGCGTTCCTCACTGAGTTCCCTGAATTCCTATCGGACCTTGTAGTCATGGCAGATAATAATTAACATTTTTGGTGACTTTAATATTCACATGGAAAAGTCCACAGACCCACTCCAAAAGGCTTTCAGAGCCATCATTTACTCAATGGGTTTAGTCCAACATGTCTCTGGACCTACTCACTGCCACAGTCATACTCTGGACCTAGTTTTGTCCCGTGGATCTTAATGTTTTTCCTCATAATCCTGGACTATCGGACCACCATTTTATTACGTTTGCAATCGCAACAAATAATCTGCTCAGACCCCAACCAAGGATCATCAAAAGCCGTGCTATAAATTCTTGGACAACCCAAAGATTCCTAGATGCCCTTCCAGACTCCCACCGCCTACCCAAGGATGTGTCATGACGTTGGCCTGGCAGTCATAAATACCTCTTCCCCCCTTTTTCCTCTCTCTACCCTACTGAGGTTACATTTGCAAAACCCTTGGTTAACATAGAGATTCTGGGAACATCAGTAGGTGGGGGGAAATTAACCATATTCTGGTAATCCGAACAATTGAACATATGCGGTGGTACTTATCAATGATAAAATGACATAAACTCTACAGTGGAAAGTCTACACATCAGAGTTATCGGATTCACATGGAATTGTTGTTCAATTTAAATGTTTGAATATGAAATAATTTGTGATGGGATGAAATGTGATTTTAGCTTCTAAAATGAGAGATTTGGATTTTCATAAGACAGGGCTGCTCAATCAGTGGCCCGCCCTGTGAAGGGACATGGGCTATAAAAAAATTCAAACACGGCCTCCTCTCCCTTCCTATATAAGCCCTTGATGGCAATAGAACTATCTGTTCCGGGGATGTAGGACGACGGTCCTATGTCAGAATGGTTCAGATAATAACTACAGAACGAAGCCAACATCAGCGTGAGCTTTGGTTGTGAATGGTATGAACTCTTATTCACTACAGAAGTGATACCTCCTAGCCGTTGAGTTAGCAACCGCAGCTGCAAACGCAGGTTAGGAAGGAACAGACAGAGTATCCCATCTACCACACAACGGCGTTACTACAACGTATCCAATTGACAACCTGAGACATTCTTCAAAGGACTCCGTTGGGCAACACGGCCTTCCATCTACCACCAACCTACTGAAGCGCAGCTCAGAGTAAATATTTATTGCATTTTCCTTTTCCAAATGGGTGGTAATTTAGAATGCATAAGATACTGTATTTATGATAGCCCAGCTTCTTCCCATTGTTCCTCAGTCTTCCCGCTCCTTCACTCAACCCAGCCCCTTTTCTTTTGTGTAACAAGCTGTCATATCTGTAATACCCGCTAGGGACGTTTTCCTTTATGACGTAATTTGTAATAAAGTTATGATTAATTGTGTGTATGTGTAATTCTGTGTGATTAGTTAGGTATTTAGTAAATAAATAATTAAACCCAATTTTGTATTGCTGATTCAACTTGTTAGCCTGGGTTCGTTCAGATAAAATAATTTACAACTTTCAGATGAGATTGAATGTCAGGGATTTCCTCCTCTTCTTCCGAAGAGGAGAGGCGAGAAGGATCAGAGGACCAAAATGCAGCGTGGTTGAAATTCATGTTTATTTTTAATAAGAAAACTATACATGAATAAACTACAAAAACAACAACCGTGTAAACCCGAAACAGTCCCGTGTGGCACAAACACTGACACAGGAGACAATCACCCACAAAACCCAACACCAAACAGGCTACCTAAATATGGTTCCCAATCAGAGACAATGACTAACACCTGCCTCTGATTGAGAACCATATCAGGCCAAACACAGAAACAGACAAACTAGACACACAACATAGAATGCCCACTCAGATCACACCCTGACCAAACAAAACATAGAACATACAAAGCAAACTATGGTCAGGCTGTGACAGTACCCCCCCCCCCCCAAGGTGCGGACTCCGGCCGCAAAACCTGAACTATTGGGGAGGGTCTGGGTGGGCATCTGTCCGCGGTGGCGGCTCTGGTGCTGGACGTGGCCCCCACTTCACCATAGTCTTAGTCCGCCCCATTGTCCGCTTCAATGGCCTCCTAACCACGGCGACCCTTCTAAATGAACCCACTGGACAGAGGGGCAGCTCGGGACAGAGGGGCAGCTCGGGACAGAGGGGCAGCTCGGGACAGAGGGGCAGCTCGGGACAGAGGGGCGGGGGCTCTGGCGCCTCTGGGCTGAGGGGCTCTGGCGGCTCCTGGCTGACTGGAGGCACTGGCGGCTCCTTGCAGACTGGCGGCATTGGCGGCTCCTTGCAGACTGGCGGCACTGGCGGCTCCTTGCAGACTGGCGGCACTGGCGGCTCCTTGCAGACTGGTGGCACTGGCGGCTCCTTGCAGACTGGCGGCACTGGCGGTGCTGGGCAGACTGGCGGCACTGGGCAGACGGGTGGCTCAGGCGGCGCTGGGCAGACTGGCGGCTCTGATGGCGCTGGACAGGCGGGAGACTCCAGCAGCGCTGGAGAGGAGGAAAGCTCTGGCAGCGCTGGAGAGGCGGGAGACTCCGGCAGCGCTGGAGAGGAGGAAGGCTCCGGCAGCGCTGGACAGGCGGGAGCACCTGTAAGGATGAGACGGAGAGACAGCCTGGTGCGGGGGGCTGCCACCGGAGGGTTGGTGCGTGGAGGTGGTACCGGATAGACCGGACCGTGCAGGCGCACTGGAGCTCTTGAGCACCGAGCCTGCCCAACCTTACCTGGTTGAATGCTCCCGGTCGCCCTGCCAGTGCGGCGAGGTGGAATAGCCCGCACTGGGCTATGCAGGCGAACCGGGGACACCATGCGCAAGGCTGGTGCCATGTAAGCCGGCCCAAGGAGACGCACTGGAGACCAGATGCATAGAGCCGGCTTCATGGCACTTGGCTCGATGCCCACTCTAGCCCGGCCGATACGCGGAGCTGGTATGTACCGCACCGGGCTATGCACCCGCCCTGGGGAGACTGTGCGCTCCACAGCATAACACGGTGCTTGCCCGGTCTCTCTCGCCCTCCGGTAAGCACAGGAAGTTGGCTCAGGTCTCCTACCTGGCTTCGCCATACTTCCTGTGTGCCCCCCCAATACATTTTTGGGGCTGCCTCTCGGGCTTCCTTGCCAGCCGTGTTCCCTCATATCGCCGGCTCCTCTCTCCGGCTGCCTCTGCTCTCCTAGCTGCCTCCACCTGTTCCCATGAAAGGCAATCTTTTCCCGCCAGGATCTCCTCCCATGTGTAGCAACCCTTGCCGTCCAATACATTGTCCCATGTCCATTCCTCTTTGCGCCGCTGTTGCTGTTGCCCGTTACCACGCCGCTTGGTCCTGTTGTGGTTGGGTGATTCTGTCAGGGATTTCCTCCTCTTCTTCCGAAGAGGAGAGGCAAGAAGGATCGGAGGACCAAAATGCAGCGTGGTTGAAATTCATGTTTGTTTTTAATAAGAAAACTATACATGAATAAACTACAAAAACAACAACCGTGTAAACCCGAAACAGTCCCGTGTGGCACAAACACTGACACAGGAGACAATCACCCACAAAACCCAACACCAAACAGGCTACCTAAATATGGTTCCCAATCAGAGACAATGACTAACACCTGCCTCTGATTGAGAACCATATCAGGCCAAACACAGAAACAGACAAACTAGACATACAACATAGAATGCCCACTCAGATCACACCCTGACCAAACAAAACATAGAACATACAAAGCAAACTATGGTCAGGGTGTGACATTGAATTAAGATGACCATGGATATTGACTGCTATTGATGTAAAATATTACTAGGTCTTTAAGAGTTTATGCGGAAGATAACAGCTCTATAAAGATTATTTTGTGGTGCCCGACTCTCTAGTTAATTACATTTACATGATTAGCTCAATCAGGTGATATTAATTACGGATAAATTATTTTATAGAATAGCATGTCATATCAATTAATCCGGCATAGCCAAAGACACGACAGCAGTGATAAATTCATGAACTTCTTTAAGGAAAAGATCATGATCATAACAAAGCAAATTACAGAATTCTCTTTAAATCTGCGTATTCCTCCAAAGCTCAGTTGTCCTGAGTCTGCACAACTCTGCCAGGACCTAGGATCAAGGGAGACACTCAAGTGTTTTAGTACTATATCTCTTGACACATTGATGAAAATAATCATGGCCTCTAAACCTTCATTGTCTTGTTGGAAGACAAATCTCCGTCCCAGTCTCAGGTCTTTTGCAGACTCCATCAGGTTTTCTTCCAGAATGGTCCTGTATTTGGCTCCATCCATCTTCCCATCAATTTTAACCATCTTCCCTGTCCCTGCTGAAGTAAAGCAGGCCCAAACCATGATGCTGCCACCACCATGTTTGACAGTGGGGATGGTGTGTTCAGCTGTGTTGCTTTTACGCCAAACATAACGTTTTGCATTGTTGCCAAAAAGTTCAATTTTGGTTTCATCTGACCAGAGCACCTTCTTCCACATGTTTGGTGTGTCTCCCAGGTGGCTTGTGGCAAACTTTAAACGACACTTTTTATGGATATCTTTAAGAAATGGCTTTCTTCTTGCCACTCTTCCATAAAGGCCAGATTTGTGCAATATACGACTGATTGTTGTCCTATGGACAGAGTCTCCCACCTCAGCTGTAGATCTCTGCAGTTCATCCAGAGTGATCATGGGCCTCTTGGCTGCATCTCTGATCAGTCTTCTCCTTGTATGAGTTGAAAGTTTAGAGGGACGGCCAGGTCTTGGTAGATTTGCAGTGGTCTGATACTCCTTCCATTTCAATATTATCGCTTGCACAGTGCTCCTTGGGATGTTTAAAGCTTGGGAAATCTTTTTGTATCCAAATCCGGCTTTAAACTTCTTCACAACAGTATCTCGGACCTGCCTGGTGTGTTCCTTGTTCTTCATGATGCTCTCTGCGCTTTTAACGGACCTCTTAGACTATCACAGTGCAGGTGCATTTATACGGAGACTTGATTACACACAGGTGGATTGTATTTATCATCATTAGTCATTTAGGTCAACATTGGATCATTCAGAGATCCTCACTGAACTTCTGGAGAGAGTTTGCTGCACTGAAAGTAAAGGGGCTGAATAATTTTGCATGCCCAATTTTTCAGTTTTTGATTTGTTAAAAAAGTTTGAAATATCCAATAAATGTCGTTCCACTTCATGATTGTGTCCCATGATTGTGTTGTTGATTCTTCACAAAAAATACAGTTTTATATCTTTATGTTTGAAGCCTGAAATATGGCAAAAGGTCGCAAAGTTCAAGGGGCCGAATACTTTCGCAAGGCACTGTATATGCCTCAACACAATCCTTTTCTTGAGGGGCACTACGGACAATTCCCTCTACCTCATGGCTTGGTTTTTTCTAACAACAAAGGGTCTGAATATGTATGTAAATAAGCTATTTCTGTTTTTGTTTTTTTATAGATTTGCGCAAATAAAAAAACATTTTTTTTGAACTCATCATTATGGGGTATTATGTGTATATCGATGAGAATTTTTTTTTATTTAATATATTTTAGAATAAGCCTGTACCATAACAAAATGTGGAACAAGGGAAGGGGTCTGAATACTGTAATGTAATGTCTCACTCCCAAATCCACCCCTATCCCTTACAGTCCTTGCTATCTGATATTCTTGTGGCGTCCCTACCCCATTGAAGTTTACATTTTAAAATGGTTAAGGTAATGATTAGGGTTAGGTAAGGGTTATGGTTAAGGTTGGGGTTAAGTTTAGTGTTAGGGTTTAGGATAGGGATGTCCCAAGGATACCGCTAACCGTCCCCTACCTTATAGGCCCTTACTGGCTCCCTTTACAGTCCTGGAAGCTGTGGACAGCCATAGGCAATATGGTTACACGCAGTAGATCAACAATGATCTAGCGGTATGGGCTAGGGATGCATGGTGGGCAGTAATAAGTCTCCCCAATGCAGCAGCATTGCAGTGTATTTGGTTCCTGGCAAGTAGTAGAGTGTTAATAACCTCAACATTTGTCTAATGTTAGTGGGACAATCCAGCTTGCAGTTACAGTGAGATGGATAGAGAGAAAGGGAGAGAGAGAGAGAGATGGAGAGCGGGGGAGAGCAAGAGAATCTCTTGTGGCTGAATCCGTCAAAAATAAAGTGTGATGCATAGAAATAAGGTGGGGGAAAAAAGAGAGAAAGAGAGAAAATGAAAGGCGTGAGAAATAGAGACAAAGACAGAGTAAAAAACGGAGGACATCCAGTTGGTCCACTCTAGATTCATAGGTGGGTTTAGGCAACATCCATTTAAAGGCCCAGTACAGTCAGAATTCTGTTCTTCCTGTGTTGTGTATTATATTTTACAACAGCTAATGAAACTAACACTTTAAAAGTGCGAACACATGTGGTTAGTGTTATTTCCTGATAGTTGCTGGTTGGAAATACAATATACACAGCACCTTCTAATCTGGAGGTTCGGCTTGCATAGTGGTAAATTAGTTCCAAACCTCTTTTTTTTTTTACTATTACAATAAGGTATTTCATTTTTACCCAGAAATGTGTTGATATTAATCTAAAAACGGCTGCATTGGCCTTTAACCTTAGGATGAGGCTTGGCGCTTTACACGTTGTACCAGGGCAGTACCATCCACAGTGGTACACTCAGACCCTTCTGACCAATAAGAGCATGATTTCAAAACCTGTTCAAATATCACACCGTCACTATAAAACCTCTCCCTTTGTGATTTAAAGCTCTGTTTTTATCCTAAGCTTGGTACAGTTAGTCTGCACTTACAATTTTACCAGTTGAATCCCTAGACAATGTATCATGTTATGGTATAGTACATCTATGTGTTGTGGTATGGTCACTATGGTTGCCACTAATATGTAGTGAAACCTAATAGCTATCGATAACATTTGAGCTAGTTCCTCTTTCTATACTGTACACTATAGCAGTAATGCCTCTGCACACATACCTATAGCAGAGCAACCTGATCCTCTGCAGTCTCCCCCTACACGCTCACTTGCTGCCTCCCTCAGCTGCTCTCATTGGATTTCCCATATTGAATGGACTCACTTTGAACAAATAAACACGGCCAATCAGAAATCCGATCGGGCCAGCTTTCAGGTGGAATAAAGTGATATGATACCGACCTATCCAGCTCTAAAGGCCGAAGGGACCAGCAGAGGGGTGCACTCAAACCTTTTCTGAACACTGGATCGATTCCAATATTCAAACACACTGGAGAAGGGACAAGTGTGAACTGACGGTCCCGACCAAATGCACACCGCATTGAGATGCAGCCCTTGCATATCCAATCCATTGCTATTCGGGTCTGACGGAAAGAGAAATAGGAGGGCGGGATGGGGAAGGCTTGGCAGAACAAGAGAGAGCTAGAAAGACAGGGCGTTCAAGAGAAAAACAAACACAGAGAGGTAAAGCAACACGGAAAAGACAAAAGGGGTGTGGAGAATGAGAAAAGGAGATGGGCAAGAAGAGAGGGATACAAAGGAAGACACAGGCCTCTGTTTGACGAAATGAATGTGACTGGCTCCCTGCCTGGCTGCTAAATAATGGACGGGGCAAACGGGGAAACAGCGCATGCATTCAGCTGGGTTAATATTTAACACTGTTAAACAGGAGGAGGCGGAGAAGGAGGAGGGAGAGGAAAGCCTTTTAATAGGGCTGGATGACGTTTAAAATCAGGGGGGTGCACGAGACAACCTCCTCCTACTCCAACCATTTCCTCCGCCATCCCATTCAGTATCTCCGCTAAAACAAGATGCTTAAGTAGTGAGTAGTTCAGGACACTGTCCCTATAGCTTGCCATCTCACACCACTGTCCCCCAAAAGACAGTGAAAGAAAGAGAGAAAGGTTGCTGGCATATAAAGTAGTAAGCCAACCGCAAAGAGCTGACAGCAGGCCTTCTCTCTCCTCCTCTCATCCCTCTCTCTCTTCCCTCTCTCTGGCCTCCGTATCAAACGCTTCCTTCCACAGGCAGTGCCACAGGAGGGGACGGCCGCTGACCCATAATCCCTTTCAGTGCTTCGTCCAACATAAGGACAGACAGACAGCGAGAGAGAGAGAGAAAGAGCACCTGGCTGTGGGGAGCTAGGGGCAGCATGACTAAGCTAACGACTAGCGTCAGACCTGCTACAGCAACACCTCACCGAGACGAGGTGAGGAACGCTTCAGAAATGTTCTGTTAACACCACGAAGGCTATAACAATTACTCATAAATGCTTTCCGAACACCCTAGAGACGCTCTGCAAACACTCACGGGTGGGACAAGTTTACACTTTTGGTACTATTCCATTCGCTCCATTGTACCGGGCAATTCAACGCTTATCCCCCTTATAAAAGAATCCAACAAAGAGACAGATAGATAGGATACAAAGACCACAGCTGTCTACCACTGCACAGTGATACTTAATCGAGTGAGCAATCAACATGTGTGTGTTTGTGCGTGAGAAAGTATGTTTGTTTTATCAGACAAGTACACCTTGAAACCCCTTATTAACACAGAAAGGGGTTGTTCTCCCCTCTGCTCTCTCTAATCCCCCCCGCCCCACCCACCCACGCCCTCACACACACATGCCCATGCACAACTTCCGACCCAGCAGACCAAATGTTGCACAAAAGGCAGACAATTCTCCGAAGCCCTGCCTTTCACACAAACATACACGCACAAGTCTTCCCTAAAACAACCCCCTCCCTTCTTCCCTTGGTTCCCTTGTATGTGTATGTCCAGGCTGGTCACTAGAAATAGAGGAGGAATTGGGACGTTTGAAAAGGTCCTGAGTACGTCAATCTATGCCTTCCTCGGGGCTCACAACAACAACGAAAACTCATGAGGATCTGAGCTGGAGCACGCTGCTTAAACCACTACGCTACGGCACTTCACAATGCTCTAGTAAGCCGTCAGAATAGCATGAATACTGATGATACCTGTCCTCTTTCATTATTTTGTTTTAAGCCTTCCCCAAATCATCGCCCTAACCTTAACCACTTAGAATTCATGCCTAAACTGTTAACCTTTGAGTTCTTCCTGTTTAAACACTGTAACCAGGTGGAATTAACGCATAAAAAATAATCCATAATACATCGAATTTCGAAAGGGAAACTATGAGATCTTGTTGGTATGTCAGAGGATGTGATGTGAGTGGAGCAGACAACTAAGAACCGGAAAAAGAGAGAGAGAGTGTGTGTGTTTATGTGCTTGTGTGGCTGTGTGTGTGCGTGGGTGAGTGTTGATTAACTCAGGTGATGCAATAGATTGACTTAAGTGATTCAGTACTTTAGAGAGGAAGTCATTCTCCCTGAATGGGGGAATAATAGAGAGCACACACACCTAGAGACAAATGCACACGCATACACGCTTACATCGACACACATCCTCGGCAGTTTCCATTAAACGACAGTATAACACGCATGTCCATCTGTCATCCACAAGTGTGTGTGGTGTGTGTGGGTGTGTGTGGGTAGGTGTGCGTGTGTGTAGCTTAGATCATTTACATACAGTGTGTAGACTATATGATCTGTCTGCTACGAGACATTAGATCACATGGAATTAGAGACAGTGTCTTTGTTAATACTTGTACCGTATCAGTATGACACACACGACATACGCAAGAGGGGAGGAGGGAGGGAGAGAGAGCAGGATAGATAGAGCACAGAAAAGCAAACAGAGTAAAAGAGACAGAGGAAGAGATAGAGGAAGGTAAGAAAGATAAGAGATGCCGTAAAATAGGGCCAGGTGGAGAGAAAAAAAGAAAAAAAAAGAGTGTCTAGTGTTGTGAGTGTCGTGTTGTCACACGTGGAAAAGCATAGGAGCAAAACCCCACCCAAATCCCCATGCATCGCCTTAGTCCCTACCATGCGGAACTAACACAGATGCTTCACTAACATGGGGCACAAAGACCCTAGACATTGCACATGCACTGTACACAAACAGAGATATGGCCACACCCCTCCGAGACAACCACACGAAGACACCCCTGACCCTGCCACACACATCATCATCGAGGGGAGGAGTAAGTACATCCTTCATTGTGGTTATATAAGACAAGAGGATTGCTCTTGTTCCTCTGCGTGCGTGCGTGTGTGCGTGTATATCTTCAAAGCTCAGTATTCCTGAGTCTGCACAACTCTGCCAGGACCTAGGATCAAGAGAGACACTCAAGTGTTTTAGTACTATATCTCTTGACACAATGATGAAAATAATCATGGCCTCTAAACCTTCAAGCTGCATACTGGACCCTATTCCAACTAAACTACTGAAAGAGCTGCTTCCTGTGCTTGGCCCTCCAATGTTGAACATAATAAACGTCTCTCTATCCACTGGATGTGTACCAAACTCACTAAAAGTGGCAGTAATAAAGCCTCTTTTGAAAAAGCCAAACCTTGACCTAGAAAATATTACAAAATATCGGCCTATATCGAATCTTCCATTCCTCTCAAAAATGTTAGAAAAGGCTGTTTAGACAAACAATGTATACAAAATGCTTCAGTCTGGTTTTAGACCCCATCATAGCACTGAGACTGCACTTGTGAAGGTGGTAAATTACCTTTTAATGGCATCAGACTGAGGCTATACATCTGTCCTCGTGCTCCTAGACCTTAGTGCTGCTTTTGATACCATCATTCACCACATTCTTTTGGAGAGATTGGAAAACCAAATTGGTCTACACGGACAAGTTCTGGCCTGGTTTAGATCTTATCTGTCGGAAAGATATCAGTTTGTCTCTGTGAATGGTTTGTACTCTGACAAATCAACTGTACATTTCGGTGTTCCTCAAGGTTACGTTTTAGGACCACTATTGTTTTCCCTATATATTTTACCTCTTGGGGATGTCATTCGAAAACATAATGTTAACTTTCACTGCTATGCAGATGACACACAGCTGTACATTTCAATGAAACATGGTGAAGCCCCAAAATTGCCCTCGCTAGAAGCCTGTGTTTCAGACATAAGGAAGTGGATGGCTGCAAACTTTCTACTTTTAAACTCGGACAAAACAGAGATGCTTGTTCTAGGTCCCAAGAAACAAAGAAATCGTCTGTTGAATCTGACAATTAATCTTAATGGTTGTACAGTCGTCTCAAATAAAACTGTGAAGGACCTCAGCGTTACTCTGGACCCTGATCACTCCTTTGACGAACATATCAAGACTGTTTCAAGGACAGCTTTTTTCCATCTATGTAACATTGCAAACATCAGAAACTTCTGTCCAAAAATGATGCAGAAAAATTAATCCATGCTCCAGTGCTAGCCTCCCTACACTGGCTTCCTGTCAAGGCAAGGGCTGATATCAAGGTTTTACTGCTAACCTACAAAGCATTACACAGGCTTGCTCCTACCTATCTCTCTGATTTGGTCCTGCCGTACATACCTACAAGTACGCTACTGTCACAAGATGCAGGCCTCCTAATTGTCCCTAGAATGTCTAAGCAGGCAGGGCTTTCTCCTATAGAGCTCCATTTTTATGGAATGGTCTGCCTACCCATGTGAGAGACGCAAACTCGGTCTCAACCTTTAAGTCTTTACTGAAGACTCATCTCTTCAGTGGGTCATATGATTGAGTGTAGTCTGGCCCATTAGTGTGAAGGTGAACGGAAAGGCTCTGGAGCAACAAACCGCCCTTGCTGTCTCTGCCTGGCCGGTTCCCCTCTTTCCACTGGGATTCTCTGCCTCTGACCCTATTACAGGGGCTGAGTCACTGGCTTACTGGTGCTCTTTCATGCCATCCTTAGGAGGGGTGCGTCACTTGAGTGGGTTGAGTCACTGATGTGATCTTCCTGTCTGGGTTGGCGCCCCATCTTGGGTTGTGCCGTGGTGGAGATCTTTGTGGGCTATACTCGGTCTTGTCTCAGGATGGTAAGTTGGTGGTTGAAGATATCCCTCTAGTGGTGTGGGGGCTGTGCTTTGGCAAAGTGGGTGGGGTTATATCCTTCCTGTTTGGTCCTGTCTGGGGGTATCATCGGATGGGGCCACAGTGTCTCCTGACCCCTTCTGTCTCAGCCTCCAGTATTTATGCTGCAGTAGTTTATGTGTCGGGGGGCTAGGGTCAGTTTGTTATATCTGGAGTACTTCTGTTTTATCCAGTGTCCTGTGTGAATTTAAGTATGCTCTCTCTAATTCTCTCTTTCTTGAGCCCTAGGACCTGAGCCCTAGGACCATGCCTCAGGACTACCTGGCATGATGACACCTTGCTGTCCCCAGTCCACCTGGCCATGCTGCTGCTCCAGTTTCAACTGTTCTGCCTGCATCTATGGAATCCTGACCTGTTCACCGGACGTGCTACCTGTCCCAGACCTATTATTTGACCGTGATGGTCATTTATGAACATTTGAACATCTTGGCCATGTTCTGTTATAATCTCCACCCGGCACACCCAGAAGAGCCTGGTTCCTCTCTAGGTGTCTTCCTCGGTTTTGGCCTTTCTAGGGAGTTTTTCCTAGCCAACGTGCTTCAACACAGTGCATTGCTTGCTGTTTGGGGTTTTAGGCTGGGCTTCTGTACAGCACTTTAAGATATCAGCTGATGTACGAAGGGCTATATAAATACATTTGATTTGATTTGATTTATATGCGTGTGTGTGTGTGTCTGTGTGTTGTGTGAGGAGTGCCTATAAGCCATGGGTAAATCAGCCCCTCTCGGACAGGCCAGCGCCCAATGCCCAGCACACAGACCTACAGTAACCACCGCTAACTCCTTCTGTTACTAAGCCCCCCTCCCTCTCTCCCTCTCTTCATCACTCTCTCTCCCTGTTTTGTCAGCCATCTGACCCTGTCATAGAGCTACCACTTCTTCTCAAGTCAAGTCTACCACAAGGGATCACTAGTGTGTGTGTGTGTGTGTGTGTGTGTGTGTGTGTGTGTGTGTGTGTGTGTGTGTGTGTGTGTGTGTGTGTGTGTGCTTGCGTGCATTCGTGAGTGAGTGCATGCGTGTGTGCGTAAATGCATGCATACAGTATTTAGTCTGAGTGTCTGAACGTGGGCCCATGTCCTCCACCTCTGCCCTCCCTCCCTGCCCAATCCCACAATCCTCCTTCCTTCTTTTAGCCTGGCTTGCACGTAGAAAACTCCATCCTGACAGTTTGATTGGCCAGCCGTCGTATAGGGAGGCGGAGTGACAGGGGAACAAAACTCTCCATTTTGCTGTTCCCGTAGGAACAGAGATGCCTGTGGGAGGGAGCGGTCCAGAGGTAGCAGCTTATTCTACATGATTCACAGAGTGTGCCCACTGCCCAGGCCTTCACATCACATCAGCCACCACATCACTGTTACCAGAGTGTTAGGCAGGGGCACGGATATGTACGCGACACCAGAGAAGAGGACAAAACAAACAACTTGTTCACTTCCACATCACTTACTCAAAGATGGACTAGTTAATAACAAAGGACTAGACACACCCACTTGGAGGATAGTGGACTATCCTATAGACAACTGTTTAGTATACATTGGGTCAGTGAGTTAGGCATACATTCACACAAATATATTAAATATACGCACACATGCTGTATATATCAACACAGCAGGTTGTAGGATCATATGTCTGTACACACAGGGTGATCAGGTCACACATGGTGAATCGCCAGGCACACACACGTGCACACTCCCAGGGCCAGATCCCTGCCAGGTGGCGTTGTAGGTGCAGCAGACAGGAGCGGGTGAACAGAAGTCACAGAGGGGGGTGTAGAAGGAGAGAGAATATTCAGGGAGAGAGAGAGAGAGAGAGAGAGAGAGAGAGAGAGAGAGAGAGAGAGAGAGAAGAGAAAGGGAAAGGGGGATATCTAGTCAGTTGTACAACTGAATGCCTTCAACTGAAATGTGTCTTCCGCATTTAACCTCTGAATCAGAGAGGTGCGGGGGGCAGCCTTTATTAATGGACATCCACATCTGACAGAAAGAAAGAAATTAAGAAATAGAGAGTTCTTACCAGTTGACCCCTCCCCTCTGTACACAGGTGCTGCTGCACTGCCACCGACCACACAGGGTTAATCAAACAGACATTCTACTCGAAAAAGAGCAAACTCCTTGGGCAAGAGATCAGAAAGCACAGAAAGAGAATAACATCACTAGTGTAGCAACATTCTTAAATATAATTGAGCTATTTCTTTTTTCTCCTGTCTCTGACACACACATGCACACGCACACACAGCACAGACCCCTACAATGGCCTTCCCCATTAAAAATGCATGGCACTGCAGCAACAGTTTCCAAATATGAGCACCAGAGCCCAGCCACAGAGAACTGCCTGCTGAGAGACAGAATGACACACCATCAGAGAGAGCGAGCGAGAAGATAGAACAGAGAGATAGCCGCAATCTGTATCAAAGGGAAGAATGAACTTATTTGATCTCACATACACACATCCTCAGCAGCAGCAGCACAATCCTCATCATCATCGAAAGATATCTGTAGTAGTTCTCCATCGACAGAAATATCAAGATGAAGAGGGGGATGGTAGGGGACGCCATGTGTGACTGACGTGTTCTCCGTTTGCTCCCGTGGTATTCTTAAAGTTTATGTGAATTCTGCAGCAGAACCGTATTTATTTTCAAATATTAATTTGGTGATCCCTTTCCGTAAAAACCAAGACTACTTTGCTTCCGAATGTCAGCATGTCGACCAAACATAAGGCCAAGAGCATGACTTTGAGAAAACCCGGCCTACAAGACCCGCTCTCATCACCGCCCTCTCCTGAGTCTGAGGGCCCGGGGACGCACACTTTACCCGGGGGCGCGGCTTGGCCTGGCTGCGCTGAAATGAACATTCTCGAGGCCATCAAACTACTACGCTCTGAGATAGTTGAAATGAAAACACAGGTGGTTGCTACGATTGAGGCCAGAATACAGGAGGTTTCTGATACTTTAAAAGCAGATTTAACCATCCTGCGTAACGAGACTGTTCCGGCAATTACATTACTCAAAACAACAACTGCGTCACACACTACACCGATTACAGCACTGGAGGCCTCCGCTACTAATGTCTCCGATTTAACTACATCCCTGGAGACTGAAGTTAAACGCCTAGCTGCTGATTTGAAAAAGGTGAGGGAGAGCTGTGTGAGTTTAGAGGGATTCTCTCGCCGTAATAATCTGAGACTTGTATCAGTCCCAGAGTCCGCGGAAATGCATCGCGCCACGGATTTCGTTTCAGGGCTGCTGAAGGATGTTCTTGCCTTAGATGAAAAGCCCCTGATTGATCGAGCCCACCGGTCGCTGCGCCCAAAGCCCCGGGATGGGGAGAGGCCCCGTGACATAATTCTTCGAGTGCACTTTTTTCATGAGAAGATGGAGATCCTCCGAAGAGCCCGCAATACCACTCTGAGCTTTCAAGGACAGAGCTTTTCCATTTACCAGGACTACTCCCCCACTGTTTCCAGGCAGCGCGCAGCTTTCGGACAGGCCAAACGAGTACTTCGCGACCATCCAAGTGTGAAGTATGGACTGCGATTCCCGGCCCGTTTATGGATATCTCATGAGGGTAAAGACCACACATTTGAATCTCCGGATGAGGCTATGGCTCACATTCAACGTCACATCAAGAAGTCTTGAATATGCTCACAGTGTGGATTGTAAGTACCCCACTTGTGGTACAATTCTGTTTAGATATAACAGGCTAGTCTTGTATAGTTGGTGAAACTATTCAGGCTTATTTGATGTGATCTAATGTTTTGATTATCTAGAGTGCGTGCCTTATCTCGCTCACCTATTTAGTTTGTTTACATATTGTCTCAGTGACTCAAAATAGTTTGGGTTATTTGTCTACTGCATCCGTTTGCATTGACCCAGTAAACAGTAAATGTCTCCCGAGGCTACACGGTTTCTGGGGCCTCACTTTAATTTTAAAAGTTTTGAGCGTCATTTATGCCCAGCAAACGTTCAACGTTGCGCACACATAGTTTTTTGGTATTGGTTGTAAGCTGTCTCAGCTTCAACTAGACTACTATTATAATTACTATTATTTTTGATTGTCTAACTACGATTTCCTTACTTCAAATTAGATTTTTGGCTGAGAGCCTTTATACATTTTATTTATTTTCTCTCTCAATGCCTGTTATAAGACGGGGAATACAATTATATACATCTACAAGTGGTGCTTTTGTCATTCCGTTTGCACAAGGGATTCGCCTTTTTTTTTTGTTTGTTTGTTTTTTTTTGAAAAAAATACATACAAATCTTTCTTTTTGCTGCTTGATCCACTAACAAAACGCGACTTTAAAGAGCGGGACTGTGGGTTTAGGTTTAAGACCGCACTCTCACAGACATACTGTGCGAAGAGAACATGTTCTATTTAGGCTTGTACCTCATTTGGGGAGGTATTGTCTGGGATGGGGGGAGGGGGTGGGGGGGCAGGTTGAATTGTTCAGTTCTAATGTTGTCATTCTGTCTTTTTAGTTTTTTTTTCTGTTTTTTTTTCTGTACTTTTTCCAAACATTTACCACCGTACATTATTACTCTGAGACAAGTTATTCTGGGGGTTTTGGGCGCTCATTGCTTTTCCATTCTATGCTCTAATGACAGGGTTGAATAACGGGAATGCCCAGAGGGGCCGAAATAATACGATCAAGTACATTTCTTGGAATACCAAAGGGGTTAACAACCCGGTGAAGCGTAAGAGGGTGTTGACACACTTAAAGGGTTTGAATGCAAATATTGCATTTCTACAAGAGACTCACTTGAGGACTGGTGAGCATTTTAGGATGCGTAAGGACTGGGTTGGTCAAGTGTTCCACTCAAACTTTCATAGTAAATCAAGAGGTGCTGCTATTCTGGTTGATAAAGCTACTCCATTTGTAGCTTCTGAGGTTATTGCTGATCCTAAGGGACGATACGTCATAGTAACTGGTGAACTGTTTTCTACCCCTCTTGTTTTGGCTAGTGTTTATGCTCCCAATTGGGATGACACAAGTTTCATTTCTTCCTTTCTGTCTGCTATTCCCAATTTAGATTCTCATTTGTTGATTTTAGGGGGGGATTTCAACTGTAAAATGTCCCCAGTTCTGGACAAGTCCTCACAAAAAAATACAGGCCCATCTAAATGTGCCCTACTTATTCAATCCTTTCTTCAGAAATATGCTATGTTTGAGGCCTGGCGTTTCCTACATCCTACAGATAGACAGTATTCCTTTTATTCTCATGTTCATCAAACATACTCCCGGATTGATTACTTATTTTTGGACAAAAAACTTCTCCCTAACCTTCGGCAGTGTACTTACGAGAGTATTGTTATCTCTGACCATTCACCATTAGTGCTTGAACTAGAGTTTCCTCAGCGACCTCCTAGGTGTTATCAATGGCGTCTCAACCCCATTTTACTCTCAGATAAGGAGTTTGTCAATTTCATTTCTTCTGAAATTGCCTTATTCCTAGAAACGAATTCAACACCAGGTATGTCCTGCTCTACCATATGGGAGTCTCTCAAAGCATACCTACGTGGCCAAATTATTTCTTATACAGCCAACCAAAACAGAGTTCGCTCCCAGCGACTTCGGGACCTGAGCGAGTCCATAGCCACATTGGATGAGAAGTATGCTACGGATCCTTCCTCTGATCTGCATAAAGAGCGCCAACTACTCCAATCTGAATTTGATGAGCTTTCTACCAGGCAAGCTGAACAGTTATTCTTGCGAGCTCGATACAAAGTCTATGAACAAGGCGACAAGGCCAGTAAACTCCTTGCACATCAGATCCGTAAATCTGAGGCCTCACGGCTAATCCCACAAATAAGGACCCCGTCTGGTGCCACCACAGTTATACATAAAGAGATCAATGATCAATTTAAACAATTTTACTCTGCACTATACACCTCTGAATCCCCTCAAGACCCTTTGCTGATTGACTCCTTCTTTAATGGCTTGAATATGCCTTCAATTGATACAGACTCCCATGACTGTCTAGAAGAAGAATTTACGCTTGAGGAGATTGCAACAGCAGTGTCCGTAATGAAAAGTGGTAAATCACCGGGTCCGGACGGTTTTCCAACTGAATTTTACAGGACGTTTTCTGGTCTGCTTTGCCCATTCTTGTCCCGACTATTTGCAGAGTGCCTCAATACTTCAAAGCTGCCGCCTAGTCTTTATCAGGCTTCAATTTCATTACTACTAAAGAAAAACAAAGACCCCCTGGATTGTGGATCCTATCGCCCAATCTCGCTTTTAAACTGTGATTACAAAATCCTAGCTAAGCTTTTAGCCATCCGTATGGAAGGCTCGCTACACCAAGTAATACACTCTGACCAGACTGGCTTTGTGGGGGACCCGGAGGTGGTGGTCTCACTTGATGCCGAAAAAGCGTTTGACCGCGTTGAGTGGGATTACCTAACAGCTGCCCTTTATAGATTTGGCTTTGGCCCCAAATTCATTGCGTGGATAAAGATTCTTTATTTTTCCCCCATGGCTTCGGTACGGACTAATAACTTGTCCTCTGACTATTTTCCCTTGCACCGCGGATCCAGACAGGGTTGCCCACTCTCCCCCTTGTTGTTTGCTTTGGCAATCGAGCCTCTCGCCATTGCACTACGCTCTGATGATGCCATTCAAGGCATACCTCATTGCCACGTGCCCTATCTGTTCTTAAAAAGTTTGGATCAATCTCAGGGTACAAGCTGAATCTAGGCAAGAGTGAGCTTTTTCCGGTAAACAAGGCTGCTTTAAAGTGCTCTTTCACAAGTTCTCAGTTTAGGATAGTCCAGGATCAATTCACTTACTTGGGAGTAAAAGTGACAAGGAAATATTCAAATTTGTTTCAGGAAAACTTTGTTGCTCTAGCAGACAGATTGAAACAATCTTTTACTTTTTGGAATTCGCTACCCCTTTCTCTTATCGGAAGGATTAATGTCATTAAAATGAATGTGTTGCCCAAATTTTTATATTTATTTCAATGTTTACCCATTTTTATTCCAAAATCTTTTTTTATTTCACTGGATCAAACATTCATGCATTTTATTTGGGATGGCAAGGTACCACGGATTGGTAGAAAACATCTACAGAAGCCTAGGTCATTGGGGGGGTTTAGCTCTACCAAATTTTCAGACATACTACTGGGCTGCAAATTTTAGAGCCGTTCTGTACTGGCTGCAGACTGATCCTACTGGCCCTAGACCACTCTGGGTCCAGATGGAGTCTGAATCGTGTAAACCTGCAGCACTTTCCTCTGTGTTGTGCTCGTCTCTCCCAGTGTCCCTAGGCAAAAGGTGTCCCAACCCAATTGTAAAGCAGTCTCTTAAAATTTGGAATCAGTTCTGTTTAGCCTTTAGCCTCCGAGGCTTTTCTCTATCAGGCCCAATCAATCAGAATATTTTATTTCCTCCATCTTTGAATGATGGGGCTTTTGGCATTTGGCACTCACTAGGCCTTTCCTCGCTAGCCCAATTATTCTTTGATGGTACATTTGCCTCTTTTTCTCAGCTGCAGGAAAAGTTCAATCTCCCCCAATCCCACTTTTTCCGCTATCTCCAGACTAGAAACTTTGTCAGGGCTAACACACCTGGATTTCCCAATAGGCCTGCGAATACAGCTATAGAGAGCATCTTGGAGCTGAACAAGCTTCCTAGGGGCGCAATTTCAGATGTATATGCAATCATTCATGACTTACAGAACCCTTCTTTGGTGCCTTTAAAGACTCGATGGGAAAAGGATTTGGGGGAGGAACTTGGGGAAGACGTCTGGGAATCTGTACTGCACAGGGTGCACTCGTCCTCTTTTAGCACTAGACACAGCCTCATTCAATTCAAGGTGGTTCACCGTATCCACTGGTCGGGGGCCAAACTTGGAAGAATATTCTCTGATTTTGATCCTACCTGTGTCAGATGTAAGGTGGAACCAGCCACACTGTTGCATATGTTTTGGGGCTGTCATAAACTGTCAGGTTTCTGGGAATTAATATTTAAATGTTTCTCTGATATATATGACACTGTTATAGAGCCGTCTCCCCTTACAGCCCTTTTTGGAGTACTGCCCATGGGTACCCCCCTATCAAGAATCCAGTCGGACACTGTTGCTTATACAACTCTTTTAGCTAGACGGCTAATACTACAGAACTGGAAGATGGCAGCTCCCCCATCTTATAAATATTGGGTGAGGGATGTGTTGTGCTCTCTGAAACTAGAAAAAATTAAATTCAATTCACGTGGGAACCCCAAACTGTTTGATGAGGCTTGGGCTCCATTCCGGTCTTACTTTAAACAGTCCATCCTCTGATGGCATTCCAATTAATACTAAAATAAGTCTGTGACTTAAGGGTTGGAGTTTCTCTCTGTGTTTTTTGCTGGGGGGGGGGCATTAAGATCCATGTGCTTATTGATTGTGGTCCGCAGATGCCTTGTTCATCTTGCCCAGGCAGAGACTGAAGTGTGAGCTTGTTTTTCCCAGTTATTTTTACATTTTGTTCACACCTACTTGAATAATCATTTTTTATTTTAAAGCATTGTAAACTTTTTTTTTGTCCAGTGGATGGTCGATCTGTGGCCATGACTCTCTGTGAGTGGTTGCATTTCTCCACCCTTATCCCTTGAACAATGGTGAGATGTTTGCCCTGTCCCTGTACTATAGATTGCCCCTTTAACCTCTGTAGCCTTCTGCCCGGTGTGTTTAACTTGTCTAAAGTATGGTATCTTTAAAGCTATTTTTTTTCTTTGTATTTTTCTTTGTATTTTTTATTTTATTTTTATTATTTTTTCTAGTTGAGTATATTATTTATATTGCTTTGTCTTGTCTGTGTGTGTGTATGTTCAAAACTTAATAAACAGAGTAAAAAAAAAAAAAGAAATATCAAGATGATTTTTCAGCGTCAATGCTTATTATCCTTTGAATATATAGATCCTATATAGATCCTTTGAATATCCTGTATCTCATTTACAGTACAGCAAAACCATTCTGCTAGATTAACAAATCTACCTAGCAACGGATGACGTTGAAATGGAGTTTTGCCCGTTCTAATGCAGCCGGCCAATATCGAAAGGGTTAAATATGTGTCCGACCAGGCAGCAAGGGTTGAGGTAACATTGTAAGGTCCCTGGCAGAGGCTGTATAGGACTGTGCAGGTTAATGCCAATCTGTGTTATCAGCAATCATTTCCACCGTTCTTAATGTGAAAATGTTGCCAAGCGCTAGACAGGAAGAGGAATCAGGGCAATATACCCCAAATGAGCGCTTATGGCAGCCTCGCGGCTAGCTGAGCCTTTTCACAGCGCGTGTTCATCATTCACCCGGTGGGAAGCCTGACCAGACTGGATATACATGGTTCCTATCTCACAATGGAAAATTAGAAAGAACTTAGATTAATGTCATCAGAGTTTGAGTAGCCTAGCCAGCAATGTGTTGAAAAGATGCCATCTTATGTCTAAAAAGAAGTTGAAATAACGTTATGTTTCATATACAGTGCAGTGCCAATCCTTCCTATTGAAAATAACTTCAAAATCAGATCATCTTCAAATTGGTACAGAAAGGCTTCCATCATGAGTGATTTGAACGTATTGCACTGTTTATATTTGTTCCTTTACATATCTATCTTTAGTCGGTCTATTCTAAAGGCATATGGTGGTGGGGAGGTGAGAGGGAGTGTGTGGAACCCTGCTGCCCCAGTGCGGTGCACTCTGAGGCAGATAAACGCTGGTGGGACAGAAGGCCCTCCACCCCCGCTGAGAGCGGACCCTGTGGGGCACTGAACCACCGTGTGGGGGCTGTGATTTCACCGACCCCCGTAGAAACGTGGGTGGACAGCCAATAGTATGCCTGCCAAAATATGAAATCCCACCCACGCAACACCAGCTCTCCATCTCAGATAGTGTGACTCAATCAGCCTGCTGGCTTCTCTCCATGTTTGGAGACTTCTCCTTTACTTCGCCTGACCCTCCATCTATCCCCCCCGCTCCATTGCTCCAACCCTGGACAACAGGCCCCCAGAGGATGGCAAGAGTGAGGGAGGAAAGAGGGAAGGGGGGATACACAGCCAGTCCATAGGGGAGTAAATGCACAGAGCCATGGACCATGCAATGGGGTCCTGTACAATAGGGCAGGACCCAAACAAAGGTCAGCACACTGTTGATTCTAGTCTACTGTAGACGTGGCTTTGACTATGTCCTGTCTCACGGTTCCTGAATGATGTGACTCCTCCTGGAGTACTACTGTTCTATTGTACTGATGTTGTCACACCCTGATCTGTTTCACCTGTCTTTGTGCTTGTCTCTACCCCCCTCCAGGTTTCACCCATCTTCTCCATTAACCCCAGTGTATTTAAGCCTGTGTTCTCTGTTTTTCTGTTGCCAGTTAATTTTGTCCCTTGCTCTTGTCTTTTTCTATAGTTCCCTTTTTTATAGTGTTCCTGGTTTTGACCATTCTGCCTGCCCTGACCCTGAGCCTGCCTGCTGTTCTCTACCTTGTCACACCGCCCTGGATTTTTGGCTGACAGCCATTCTGTACCTTTTGACTCTGATCTTGATTACTGCCCTCTACCTGCCCTTGACCTGTCGTTTTGCCTGCCCTTGTTCCAGTAATACACTTTTGTTACTTCGACACTGTCTGCATCGGGGTCTTCCCTAAAACGTGACAACTACAGAGTATTTATGGCAGCTACAGTATGCTCATGGAGATTAAGAAAGATAGAATGTTCATGTTCTGGAATGCTGGGACTATTCTGTCTGTCTGTCTGTCTGTCTGTCTGTCTGACTGACTGACTGACTGTCTGACTGACTGTCTGACTGACTGACTGACTATCTGTCTGTCTGACTGACTGTCTGACTGTCTGACTGACTGACTGACTGTCTGACTGACTGACTGTCTGACTGACTGTCTGACTGTCTGTCTGACTGTCTGACTGACTGACTGTCTGACTGTCTGACTGACTGACTGACTGTCTGTCTGACTGACTGTCTGACTGACTGTCTGACAGACTGTCTGACTGACTGACTGTCTGACTGACTGTCTGACTGACTGTCTGTCTGACTGACTGACTGACTGTCTGACTGACTGCAGTAGTTGTGTTTTAGAACATTGTGTTTCTCTCCTGCTGTTTCCCCTGACTCCCACTAAGAGGATGATACTAAGGCAAACAGACACAATGGTCCACCACCCTCTGCTTCTAGACACACACTAGTACATTTTTCCCCTGACGCCCTCCCCCCATCTCTCCATCCCTCTCTTTGCGCCTTCCCCATTCATACATTGACATCACAACAAAAATCTGCATTCTAGCACAATCAGACAAAAAAACACAAACATCCCTGTGGCCATTCACGTTGCTAACGTGCACGCACACAAACACATTAATACAGGTCCTCAGCAATGGGAGGGGGGGGGGGGGGTATCATGACAGCCACGTGGTTTGGCATTAAAAGCCTGAGTCACCCCACGTGCGCAAGAACGTGTGTGTGCGTCTTCCCCATACTCTCACTGTGATGACACTGTCATCAGCTGCCTACTGAGGAGGAGCAACAGGACAGGAGAGCAGTGGCTGGGAGTAAATACCATCACATCTACATGACAATAATATGATATATTATATTTATACGATAGTGATGGGCAAATCCTGGGGCTGGGGCCGTGATCTAATTAAGTTAGGCTTACAGTCAGAGTAATGCTGATCATTCATCATACACTGAGGGAATAGAGAGAAGGGATAGAGAGGAGTAACTCAGAGAGATCAAAAGAGAAAGAAAGAAAGAAAGAAAGAAAGAAAGAAAGAAAGTGAGAATGACAGAGAAAAGACAAGGAGAGTGTGAAAGAGATAAGAGGAGAGAAGCGCGGGACCGATAGAGAGGGAGGGAGAGAGGAGTGAGAAGGAAAGAAAGAAAGGGAGCATAAAAGGATGGAGTGCAGCGGAGGCTCAGTATTCGACATGCACCGCGACGCTTTCACAGCGTCAAACACCAGGGGAAAGACTTGCAGGTCCCGCCATACCTCAAAGATATCGCCCAAAAACTCGCAGTCAAACCCAGACTAAACCCCTTTACCACACCTAAGCCCTATACGTTCCAACACACTATACACCTTTACCATGGTTAAACTCTACATTCAAACACACTATTTCCAACCAAGTATTAAACCGCTAATTTGTGAGGCTCACGACTGTCTTAATTAAGAACAAATTCTTATTTAAATCAAATCAAAGTTGATTTGTCACGTGCGCTGAATACAACAGACCTTACAGTGAAATGCTAATTTACAGGCTCTAACCAATAGTGCAAAAAAGGTATTAGGTGAACAATAGGTAGGTAAAGAAGTAAAACAACAGTAAAAAGACAGGCTATATACAGTAGCGAGGCTATAAAAGTAGCGAGGCTACATACAGACACCGGTTAGTCAGGCTGATTGAGGTAGTATGTACATGTAGATATGGTTTTAGTGACTATGCATATATGATGAACAGAAAGTAGCAGTAGCGGAAAAGAGGGGTTGGCGGGTGGCGGATGGGACACAATGCAGACAGCCAGGTAGCCAATGTGCGGGAGCACTGGTCGGCCCAATTGAGGTAGTATGTACATGAATGTATAGTTAAAGTGACAATGCATTTATGATAAACAGAGAGTAGCAGCAGGGTAAAAAGAGGGGTTGGGAAGGGGGGGATGGCACACAATGCATATAGTCCGGGAAGCCATTTGATTACCTGTTCAGGAGTCTTATGGTTTGGGGGTAAAAACTGTTGGGAAGCCTTTTTCTCCTAGACTTGGCACTCCGGTACCGCTTGCCATGCGGTAGTAGAGAAAAGTCTATGACTGGGGTGGCTGGGGTCTTTGATCATTTTTAGGGCCTTCCTCTGACACCGCCTGATGTAGAGGTCCTGGATGGCAGGCAGCTTAGCCCCAGTGATGTACTGGGCCGCACGCGCTACCCTCTCTAGTGCCTTACAGTCAGAGGCCGAGCAATTGCCGTACCAGGCAGTGATGCAACCATTCAGGATGCTCTCGATGTTGCAGCTGTAGAACATTTTGTGGCTCTCAGGACCCATGCCAAATCTTTTTAGTTACCTGAAGGGGAATAGGCTTTGTCGTGCCCTCTACGCGACTGTCTTGGTGTGTTTGGACCATGATAGTTTGTTGTTGATGTGGACACCAAGGAACTTGAAGCTCTCAACCTGCTTCACTACAGTCCCGTCGATGAGAATGGGGGCGTGCTCGGTTTTATAATATTTAAAATGACGGCCGTACCCGAACAACGTTGGGCCAATAATGCGCCACCCTATGGGACTCCCAATCACGGCCAGTTGTGATAAAGCCTGGAATTGAACCAGGGTCTGTAGTGATGACTCTAGGATAGAGTCCATATTTCTCTGCAAGGATAAGAAAGATAACATGTTTTATGATAAAAGTGTTGTATTTTTAGCAGATTTGTTACATAAGGGGAACTCAGGTCTTGGCCTTCGGTTGGCATAGAGCTGCACAGAAACAATATAGCTAGAGTAGGAGTAGACTATAAAGGCTTTGTCTAGCTAGCAAGGGTGGCTAGTGCCATTATTGGGCTAACTAGTCTTCTTACAGTAATTAAGCTAATGTAGCAGCCAGAGAAACAAGCCACTGTAGCCATAGTAAGCATACAGTAACTAGCTACAGTAGATGATGTAGCTAACTAGCCGAATATAGCTAATCAGTTGGTTAGCAGGTGATTGATACGTGCAGTGTAGCAAAGCAACCTTGCCTGCAAACAATCTCCACATTGGTATCACTAATAGGCCTGGAGACACTTTAAAAAGTAACAAGGCCCTGGTTGGTGTGTATGTGTGTGTGTGTGTGTGTGTGTGTGTGTGTGTGTGTGTGTGTGTGTGTGTGTGTGTGTGTGTGTGTGTGTGTGTGTGTGTGTGTGTGTGTGTGTGTGTGTGTGTGTGTGTGTGTGTGTGCGTGCGTGCGTGCGTGCGTGCGTGCGTGCGTGCGTGCCAGACCTGGGTTCAAATACTATTTCAAATATCACAATTACTTTCACATACTGTACATTTAAAGAACAAGTCGTTTAATATTGTTATGTATTTGGAAATACACTTGGAAAGTATTTGAAAATACTAAAATACACTGAGATTTGCGATATGTAAATTCCGTGGCACATGATTCATGAACTGCTATGCAAAACAACACCTGATTCGGAACTTGAAATTATTATACAAAATTCTTGCCACAAACAGAATATTATGTATATTGGGCATAAAACCATCTCAGCTTTGCAGATTTTGCTACGAAAAGACATTACATCATTACATCACTTTACAATCATTACATCACTTATTTTGGTATTGCCACTGCGTAAACTAAGCAAAAAAAGAAACTCCCCTTTTTCAGGACGCTGTATTTCAAAGATAATTCATAAAAATCCAAGTAACTTCACAGATCTTCATTGTAAAGGGTTTAAACACGGTTTCCCATGCTTGTTCAATGAACCATAAACAATTAATGAACATGCACCTGTGGAACGGTTGTTAAGACACTAACAGCTTACAGACCGTAGGAAATTAAGGTCACAGTTATGACAACTTAGGACACTAAAGAGGCCTTTCTACTAACTCTGAAAAACACCAAAGAAAGATGTGCCTTAGGCATGCTGCAAGGAGGCATGAGGACTGCAGATGTGGCCAGAGCAATCAGTTGCAATGTCTGTACTGTGAGACGCCTAAGACAGCGCTACAGTGAGACAGGACGGACAGCTGATCGTCCTCACGTAACAACACCTGCACAGAATCAGTACATCCGAACATCACACCTGTGGGACAGGTACAGGATGGCAACAGCAACTGCCCGAGTTACACCAGGAACGCACAATAGCTCCATCAGGGCTCAGACTGTCCGTAATAGGCTGAGGGAGGCTGGACTGAGGGCTTATAGGCCTGTTGTAAGGCAGGTCCTCACCAGACATCACCGGCAATAATGTCACCTATGGGCACAAACCCACCGTCACTGGTCCAGGCAGGACTGGCAAAAAGTGCTCTTCACTGACGAGTCGCGGTTTTGTCTCACCAGGGGTGATGGTCGGATTTGCGTTTATCGTCGAAGGAATGAACGTTACATCGAGGCCTGTACTCTGATCGATTGGTCTGGGGCGGTGTCACAGCATCATCGGACTGAGCTTGTTGTCATTGCAGGCAATCTCAACGCTGTGCGTTACAGGGAAGACATCCTCCCCCCTCATGTGGTACTCTTCCTGCAGGCTCATCCTGACATGACCCTCCAGCATGACAATACCACCAGCCATACTGCTCGTTTTGTGCGTGATTTCTTGCAAGACAGGAATGTCAGTGTTCTGCCATAACCAGCGAAGAGCCCGGATCTCAACCCCATTGAGCACGTCTGGGACCTGTTGGATCGGAGGGTGAGGGCTAGGGCCATTCCCCCCAGAAATATTCAGGAACTTGCAGGTGCCTTGGTGGAAGAGTGGGGTAACAGCAAAAACTGGCAAATCTGGTGCAGTCCATGAGGAGGAGATGCACTGCCGTACTTAATGCAGCTGGTGGCCACACCAGATACTGACTGTTACTGTTGATTTTGACCTCCCCTTTGTTCAGGGACACATTATTCCATTTATACTAGTCACATATCTGTGGAACTTGTTCAGTTCATGTCTCAGTTGTTCAATCTTGTTATGTTCATAAAAATATTTACACATGTTAAGTTTGCTGAAAATAAACGCAGTTGACAGTGGGAGGACATTTCTTTTTTTGCTGAGTTTATGTCATAAGGCCTTAATTTGACCACCAAGTTTTACCCTATCACAGTGGCGTTAGGAAGCTCATGGTTTACAGGCCACATCAAGCCTGCAAGTCACATTATGCAGGCTTGCAAAGGGACATATAATTCCTATTGGAATCCAGCCAGAGTTAGGACATCCAACTGTTGGAATTTTTATTCACTCTTAACCTACATTCAGAATGACTATTAGGGTTAGGAACATTGTGAGGAGACTATCTAAACCATTTAAACTGGAAAACCATTTCAGAAACAGGTGCAATATATCGAACTAACTAATTGGATTCGTTTCGAAAAGTATATGTTATTTATCTTTGTGTAGCATAAGATTAATCAATCAATCAATCAATGCACATACAAACACACAGATATTAAAAACAATCCTAAAAAGCGTGACCTGCAGTAGAGGTGCTGGGAAATCTGATCATGATGAGAGCGGTGAGAATGAAAATGTTTTACTGACACAATCACACTTTCACACTCAACAGTGGTTGTTAAAACCAACACTGGGGTCCTTTTACACGACCGAGTGTTAATTTCACTCTTACAGAGTTAATTTAACCCTGAATCTACACTAGAAATGTTACACTGAAAAATCAACACTAGGTAACATTGGCCAATTGTCTGTATAGTCTGGACAGTCCACTTCCATGGATATTCTTCCAACCGGCCGTACAGTGCAGAAAACCCAGTTATACCCGTAGCCAGTGTCCAATTTCCATAGCCTCTATCTGTCTGTAGTTTTCCATAGCAGCTGAGTCTCCTGTGGGAGGGGACTCCTAGATTACACTATGGCAGGACTGGGGAGGTGAGAGTGGGGATGTGCTATTTAAAAAAATATATTTAAAAAATGTAACCTTTATTTAATTAACAAGGCAAGTCAGTTAAGTAAATTCGAAAGGTTTACATTTCTTGGAATGGCCTAGTCAAAGCCCAGACCTCAATCCAATTGAGAATCTGTGGTATGACTTAAAGATTGCTGTACACCAGCGGAACCCATCCAACTTGAAGGAGCTGGAGCAGTTTTGTATTGAAGAATGGGCAAAGATCCAGGGAGTCAGGTCCCATGTCATCACATCACTCTCAGAGATGTAGGTTACCAATGCAACCTGCATGCTACTATCTCAACCTGCACATGATTGTTGTACTAGCATTTCAGACAGATCCAACTGTCACTCTAAAGCCTGTTGTTAGTGCCTTGTCATGTCATCACATTACTCTCAGGGATGGGGACAGCCAGGGATGTAGAGGTAGAAAAATATATGTTAACATTTCCAAAATGACAGGAGGCGAGCAGTAGTTTGTGTGTGTGTTGGAGTGTCACGCACGCTGACACTCCAACACACACACAAACACTCACTTCTGAAGGTAACTGGTTGCACCAGATCTTATTTAGGGGCTTCATAGCGAAAGGGGGGATACATATACACACACCACTTTTCCATAATTTTTTCATTTCACTCCATCAATTTGGACTATTTTGTGTATGACCATTACATTAAATCCAAATAGAAATCGATTCAAATAACAGTTCTTAATGCAACAAATAGGAAAAACGCCAAGGGGGATGAATACTTTTGCAAGGCACTCTATATACAGTCCCAGTCAAAAGTTTAGACACACCTCCTCATTGAAGGTTTTTTCTTTTATTTGTTTCTATTGTCTACATTGTAGAATGATAGTGAAGACATCAAAATAACACATATGAAATCATGTAGTAAGCAAAAATGTGTGAAACAAATCAAAATCTTCGCCCTTTGCTTTGAAGACAGCTTTGCACACTGTTGGCATTCTCTCAACCAGCTTCACCTGGAATGCTTTTCTAACAGTCTTGAAGGAGTTTGTTGGCTGCTTTTCCTTCACTCTGCGGCCCAACTCGGTCCAACACACCCCAAACCATCTCAATTGGGTTGAGGTTGGGTGATGGTGGAGGCCAGGTCATCTAATGCAGCACTCCATCACTCTCCTTCTAGGTCAAATAGCCCTTACACAGCCTGGAGGTGTGTCATTGTCATGTTAAAAAACAAATTATAGTCCCATTAAGCGCAAACCAGATGGGATGGCATATCACTGCAGAATGCTGTGGTAGCCATGCTGGTTAAGTGTGCCTTGAATTCTAAATAAATCACAGACAGTGCCACCAGCAAAGCACCCCCACATCATCACACCTCCTCTGCCATGTTTCACAGTGGGAACCACACATGCGGAGATCATCTGTTCACCTACTCTGCCTCTCACAAAAACTCAAATCTGGACTCATCTGACCAAATGACAGATTTACACCAGTCTAATACACATTGCTTGTGTTTCTTGGCCAAAGCAAGTATTTTCTTCTTGTTGGCCTTCAGTAGTGGCAATTCGACCATGAAGGACTGATTCACGCAGTCTCCACTGAACAGTTGATGTTGAGATGTGTCTGTTACTTGAACTCACTGAAGCATTTATTTGGGCTGCAATTTCTGAGGCTGGGAACTCTAATGAACTTATCCTCTGCAGCAGAGGTAACTCTGGGTCTTCCTTTCCTGTGGCGGTCCTCATGAGAGCCAGTTTTATCATAGAGCTTGATGGTTCTTGCGACTGCACTTGAAGAAACATTAAAAGTTCTTGAACTTTTCTGGATTAACATAACTTCATGTCATAAAGTAATAATGGACTGTTGTTTCTCTTATTTGAGCTGTTCTTGCCATAAAACGGACTTGGTCTTTTACCAAATAGGGCTATCTTCTGTATACCTCCCCTACCTTGTCACAACACAACTGATGGGCTCAAACGCATTAAGAAGGAAAGAAATTCCACAAATTACCTTTTAACAAGGCACACCTGTTGATTGAAATGCATTCCAGGTGACTAACTTATGGTTGAGAGAATGTCAAGAGTGTGCAAAACTGTCATCAAGGCAAAGGGTGGCTACTTTGAAGAATCTCAAATATGAAATATATTTTGATTTGTTTAACACGTTTTCGGTTATAACCTGACTCCATATCAAATCAAATCAAATCAAAAACATTATATAGCCCTTCGTACATCAGTTGATATCTCAAAGTTCTGTACAGAAACCCAGCCTAAAACCCCAAACAGCAAGCAATGCAGGTGTAGAAGCACGGTGGCTAGGAAAAACTCCCTAGAAAGGCCAAAACCTAGGAAGAAACCTAGAGAAGAACCAGGCTATGTGGTGTGGCCAGTCCTCTTCTGGCTGTGCCGGGTGGAGATTATAACAGAACATGGCCAAGATGTTCAAATGTTCATAAATGACCAGCATGGTCGAATAATAATACTCCAATCTCTGCATGTGTGTTATTTCATAGTTTTGATGCCTTCACTATTATTCAACAATGTAGAAAATAGTCAAAATAAAGAAACACTTAAATGAATAAGTGTGTCCAAACTTTTGACTCATACTGTATACAGTTGAAGTCGGAAGTTTACATACACTTAGGTTGGAGTCATTAAAACTTGTTTTTCAACCACTCCACACATTTCTTGTTGACAAACTCTAGTTTTGGCAGGTCGGTTAGGACATCTACTTTGTGCATGACACAAGTGATTTTTCCAACAATTGTTTACGGACAGATTATTTCACTTATAATTCACTGTATCACAATTCCAGTGGGTCAGATGTTTACATACACTAAGTTGACTGTGCCTTTAAACAACTTGGAAAAGCACGAGGGTGGCAGCATCATGTTGTGGGGGTGCTTTGCTGCAGGAGGGACTGGTGCACTTCACAAAATAGATGGCATCATGAGGGAGTAAAATGATGTGGATATATTGAAGCAACAACTCAAGACATCAGTTAAAGCTTGGTCTTCCAAATGGACAATGACCCCAAGCATACTTCCAAAATTGTGGCAAAATGGCTTAAGGACAACAAAGTCAAGGTATTGGAGTGGCCATCACAAAGCCCTGACCTCAATCCTAAAGAAAATTTGTTGGCAGAACTGAAAAAGTGTGTGCGAGTAAGGAGTTCTACAAACCTGACTCAGTTACACCAGCTCTGTCAGGAGGAATGGGCCAAAATTCACCCAACTTATTGTGGGAAGCTTGCGGAAGGCTACCCGGAACGTTTGACCCAAGTTAAACAATTTAAAGGCAATACTATCAAATACTAATTGAGTGTATGTACACTTCTGACCCACTGGGAATGTGATGAAAGAAATAAAAGCTGAAATAAATCCTTCTCTCTACTATTATTCTGACATTTCACATTCTTAAAATAAAGTGGTGATCTTAACTGACCTAAGACAGAGAATGTTTAAGAGGATGAAATGTCAGGAATTGTGAAAAACTGAGTTTAAATGTATTTGGCTAAGGTGTATGTAAACTTCTGACTTCAACTGTATATACACATTTCCATTTCTCTCTGTCTCAAGGGCCCCCTACGGGCTTCATCCCATGTAAGCCCCGACATTAATCAGGCCCTGGATCCGCACTATGCAGCTGATGCAAAGGCACATTTTTCACTGGCTGTCCACTGGCCACAAAAACAATGATTGATAGGCAACTTACATTAAAATACACATACATACTGTTTACATTTGTGAACAGCCATCTACAACAACCACAATCTGTGGTGCAAAAAGTTCAATAATAAGTGATATCCGTATCGCCCGTAAGCTACACCACTGCTGTCGTCCTCCAAGTATTTATTCAAGTTAGATCATCTTTGGATGCCGACAGCAGTCACACCATTGGAAGACATAGCTTGGACTGTAACCTATGAAAGCCTATTCCTGCTCTTTTCCTGCGATCCATTAAACACATTTGGTGTGTCATCGTAGTGGTCAGACTCACTCAGGTGGAACTTAAACTTGCACCTTTTTTCAATGATGATTTAAATGTAATTGAGAAAACAGAAAGGTGTCAAAGATTTATTTCACAAACATCCTGTCTGAATTTAAAAGTAATCTTATAAGTAATCATCTAGTTTTTTAAAAGTATCTGTAATCTGGTGGAAATATTTTTTTGGTGTTAACGTAATGTATTACAGTTCGTTTTTTTGTAATCTATTACCTTTACGTGGAGGAGGAGGGGAGTTGATATTTATGCCTCTGTAACTTTCTCACTTATCATTATTCACGATTCATTCATGATTTTCCATAATCATGGTAGCATCCACCCTGCAAACAAAAACGAATCGTTAGGACATCCTGGAATGTAACAAACCAGGAACTAGACAAAACCTTCAGGGGACCATGATGCAAATTCCTGACCACTTTAGGTGACCATTTCGTGACGTTCCGAGGACGTCTTAATGACAGTTGTTTTTTGCAGGGAAGTTCCCTTGGGACCATCATGTGACGTCCTAATGACTAGTAAAATGAAAGTCCTGAGAATGTCCTAAAAAGGTCCTGGCATGGTCCTCAGTGATGTCCTGGTAGGGACTAAACCAAGTGAACGTTTCCTTGTGGTCATTGAATGTCCCATGGATAATGTTCAATCAGAACCAAATAGGAACATTTTCGTAATGTTCCCTAATGGACATCAAAATGCCTTATTACAACATTATTCTGCGACCAAACTGAGCTTAACCATATATTTTAATCTTCCTATAATGTTCTCAGAACGTCAATGGGATAACATCTCTTCAAAACCCTTAAAGGGACCTAATAGGAACGTTGCCTAATGTCATTAGGAATTCCCCTGTTTGCTGGGCACATTAATGTATGTCCAGAAACATATTATATTTTTATTTACAATAAAAGTGACTCCATTCATTTCTAAACATTAAAACAGATATGGATGGAAATACCCTCAAATAAAATGTGCCATTCTGTTCTGTTTTCTATCTCTGTCCTGTAGTTCTATGTCTGTTCAGTAGCTCTATCTCTATCCTGTAGCTTCATCTGTCCTGTTGCTATGTCTGTCCTGTAGCTATGTCTGTCCTGTAGCTCTATCTCTGTCCTGCAGCTCTATGCCTGTTCTGTAGCTCTATTTCTGTCCTGTAGCTTTATGCCTGCCATGTAGCTCTATGTCTGTCCTGAATCTCTATCTCTGTCCTGTAGCTTTATGCCTGTCATGTAGCTCTATATCTGTTCTGTAGCTCTATGCCTGTCCCGTAGATCTATGTCTGTTCTGTAACACTATCTCTGTCCTGTAGCTCTATATCTGGCTCGTAGCTCTATGTCTGTCCAGTAGCTTTGTCCCTATCCTGTAGCTCTATGTTTCTAACATTTCTCAAATCCAAAATGCTGGTTTTAGCTTCACTGTCCAAATAAATATATATAATATATAAATATATAAATATACACACACACACACACACACACACACACACACACACACACACACACACACACACACACACACACACACACACACACACACACACACACACACAGCAGCCAGGCTACTTTGAACGGCCTCTCTGTTGCTGTCTCATTCAGCCTTCCCTCCCCTCAGCTTCAGCATATTATGTAAATACTAACACCCACATACACACGCAAACTTACACACACACACACACACACACAACCCCAGGCCTGGACTGTACTGTGGAGTGCCATCTGAAATGGTTAGCTCATGACGAGAGACGCCAGACCAGGGAAGGGAAGGGTAAAAAATCCCAAATGATTTAAAAAATCTGATAAAACTACAAATAGATCAATAGATACATGCACAGTGGCTTCTGACCTGGAAAATGGAACATCTCTTCTCTGTGAGGCTGGCTGGCCTGTGCTGTTTAATTAGTCTCTCTCTCTCTCTCTCTCTCAATCCAGCATCACAGCTAGCTGCTCTACTCTCACAATATAGAATAATAATATACATGTAAGCAGACGCTTTTATTCAAAACGACTTACAGACAAGCGTGCATACATGTTATGTATGGGTGGTCCCAGTTGGAATCGAACACACTGCCTTTGGCATTGCAAGTGCCATGCTCTACCGACTGAGCCACACAGGACCACTCTGTAAGAAGCTAAGCCTCTACAGCAGATCTCTACAACCAGATCTCTATAGCCAGATCTCTACAGTCAGATCTCTACAACCAGACCTCTACAGCAGATCTTACCACCTGATCTCTACAATCAGACCTCTACAGCAGATCTCTACAGGCATATCTCTACGGCAGATCTCTGAGGCAGATCTCTACAGGCAGATCTCTACGGCAGATCTCTGAGGCAGATCTCTACAATCAGACCTCTACAGCAGATCTCTACAGGCATATCTCTACGGCAGATCTCTGAGGCAGATCTCTACAACCAGATCTCTATAGCCAGATCTCTACAACCAGACCTCTACAGCAGATCTCTACCACCAGATCTCTACGGTAGATCTTTAAGGCAGATCTCTACAACCAGATCTCTAAGGCACATTTCTACAACCAGATCTCTACAGCAGTTCTCTACAAGTAGATCTCTACAGCAGTTCTCTACAAGTAGATCTCTACAGCCAGATCTCTATAGCAGATCTTTACAACCAGATCTCTACAGCAGATCTCTACAGCCTGACATCTACAGCAGATCTCTACAACCAGACCTCTACAGCCAGATCTCTACAACCAGATCTCTACAGCAGATCTCTACAACCAGATCTCTACGATAGATCTTTAAGGCAGATCTCGACAACCAGATCTCTAAAGCAGATTTCTACAACCAGATCTCTACAGCAGTTCTCTACAAGTAGATCTCTACAGCCAGATCTCTACAGCAGATCTCTACAGCCAGATCTCTATAGCAGATCTTTACAACCAGATCTCTCCAGCAGATCTCTACAGCCTGACATCTACAGCAGATCTCTGCAACCAGACCTCTACAGCAGATCTCTACCACCAGACCTCTACAACCAGATCTCTACAACCAGACCTCTACAGCAGATCTCTACCACCAGACCTCTACAACCAGATCTCTACAACCAGATCTCTACAGCAGATCTCTACAACCAGACCTCTACAGCCAGATCTCTACAACAGATTTCTACTACCAGATCTCCACAGCAGATTTCTACAGCCAGATCACTACAACCACATCTCTACAACCACGTCTCTACCGCAGATTTCTACAGCCAGATCTCTACAGAAGATGTCTACAACAAGATCTCTACAGCCAGATCTCTAAGCAGATCTCTACAGCAGATCTCTACAACCAGATCTTTACAACCAGATCTCTACAACCAGATCTTTACAACCAGATCTCTACAACCAGATCTCTACAACCAGATCTCTACAACCAGACCTCTACAGCAGATCTCTACAGCCTGACATCTACAGCAGATTTCTACAGAGACCTCTACAGCAGATCCCTACAACCAGATCTCTACAGCAGATCTCTACAGCCAGATTTCTACAGCCAGATCTCTACAACCAGATCCCTACAGCAGGGAAGGGGTAAGCCAGATAGAGATTCTAGTCGCATTGTAATACCAATACTATGGACCAATAATGCATTAAACAACAAAGAGGCAACATGGATGGAAATGGAGTGTATAACTCTGCAATGTGTGTGTGTGCGTGTATGAGTATGCGTGTACCTATGTGTATGTGTGCCAGAGCATTCATCTGTGTGTGTGTGTGTGTGTGTGTGTGTGTGTGTGTGTGTGTGTGTGTGTGTGTGTGTGTGTGTGTGTGTGTGTGTGAGTGTGTGCGTGTGCATATGTGTGTGATTTCTCCAACACCCTCTGCCCCGGTGATGAGAAAATCTGTCGATGTGCGGCGCGGCAATTTGACCCATTGATCTGTGTCTGTCCGGCTGGGTTATAGGACTGCTATTTCCCCTGCTCGCCCACCCTGGTGTGAAGGAGTCATCATGCCAGGCACCGCTGCATAGAAACACCCACAGGCCACCCAAAACACACACACAGATTACGGACCTGGTTCAATACTGTAAAAACACCTCCCTCCATCTTTCCTCCTATTCTGGAAGCCATGGATATATGAAAGCTTGGAAACCACTGCAAACATTTCACTGATATGGACATGTTAGATGAGTGGCTACTTGAAGAAGGGAAGTACCCCTTGGGATTTACCACATATACCATCTGTAATATGGTAATTCTGCAGTCTGTATTAGTAACACAGTCCTTTCTCTCTATCCTCTCACACTTCAATGAGCAGATCATTTAATATAGCTAAACTGCTGGTGCAGCCAGACATCTTTCAATTGCTCCCTACATATTTTGAGACAAAGAAAATATTGCTGCAGAGCCTAATGATGCAGATTGATCCCAAACAATTGAGACAGGGCGTGTGTGTGTGTGTGTGTGTGTGTGTGTGTGTGTGTGTGTGTGTGTGTGTGTGTGTGTGTGTGTGTGTGTGTGTGTGTGTGTGTGTGTGTGTGCGTGTGCATGTAGTAAGGCTCGTTACAACACACAGATCAATATGACTTTCATGCTTGTTGAAAAGCACAGGAGCTGCATGGGTCTAACCTTAGCTGAGAAGTTAAGTGGCGCATGACATCAAGATAATTATTTTCTCTCTCCTCCCCTCTTCTCTTCTCCTCTATCGCTCTGTGTTTTTTCTGTGCCTCTCTCACTCTCTCTCTTTGTGTCTCTCTGTGTTTCTGTGTGTGTGTGTGTGATGTGTTTCTGTGTGTGTGATGTGTTTCTGTGTGTGTGTGATGTGTTTCTGTGTGTGTGTGATGTGTTTCTGTGTGTATGTACATGTGTCTCTCTCTCTCTCTCTCTCTCTGACATTACCAAAGGGACAGTAAACACATCGTCCTAACCCTGGCCAACATCACAAATGGGACAGTTTTTAGGATCACAGGCCATTTACTAGGCTGGCAGATCTGGGGACGCTCTCCTGTCTTCTCCTCTTCCCCTGTCGTAGTTCTCCAGCCCGCTCAGCTCCGCCCGCTGCCAGGCTCAGGCCCTTGATCTGCCACATCCTGTTATCCTCCATGGGAGGAAAGGAGAGGAGAGCACCGCCAACAGCCTCGCCACAGTCACACTGATAACAGCTAGCCTTACAGGCTACAGGACCGAGATAGAGCTACAGGAAAGACATAGAGCTACAGGACATACTGTTGAGCTGCAGGACAGAGATAGTGCTACAGGACAGACATAGAGCTGCAGGACAGACATAGAGCCACAGGATAGAGATAGAGCTACAGAACATGCATATAGCCACATGACAGCGGTAGAGCTGCATGACAGACATAGAGCTACAGGACAGACATAGAGCTGCAGGACAGACATAGAGCTGCAGGACAAACATAGAGCTACAGGATAGGGACAAAGCTACTGGACAGACATAGAGCTACGAGCCAGATATAGAGCTACAGGACAGAGATAGTGTTACAGAACAGACATAGATCTACGGGACAGGCATAGAGCTGCAGGACAGAGATAGAGCTACAGGACAGACATAGCTACAGGACAGACATAGCAACAGGACAGATGAAGCTACAGGATAGAGATAGAGCTACTGAACAGACATAGAACTACAGGACAGAGATAGAGCTACAGGACAGACATAGCTACAGGACATACATAGAGCTACAGGACAGACATAGAGCTACAGGACAGACATAGAGCTACAGGACAGACATAAAGCTAAGGAGAGATAGAGCTACAGGACAGACATATGGCTACAGGACAGAGATACAGCTACTGGACACATAGAGATAGAGGACAGACATAGAGCTACATAACAGACATAAAGCTAGAGGATAGAGGTACTGGACAGAGATATAGCTACATGACAGACATAGAGCTACAGGACAGACATATAGCTACAGGACAAACATAGAGCTATGGGACAGATATAGAGCTACATAACAGGCATAGAGCTACGGGACAGACATAGAGCTGCAGGACAAATGAAGAGCTACAGGACAGTAATAAAGCCACATGATAGAGATAGAGCTACTGGACATACATATAGCTACAGGACAGAAACAGAGCTGCAGGACAGACATAGAACTACAGGACAGAGAAAGAGCTACAGGACAGACAGAGCTACATGAAAGGCATAGAGCTACAGGACAGATGTAGAGCTACAGGACAGAGATAGAGCTACAGGATATACATAGTGCTGCAATACAGACATAGAGCTATGAGCAAGACATAGAGCTACATGACAGTGATAGTGCTACAGAACAGACATGGAGCTACAGGACATATATAGCTCTGCAATACATACATAAAGCTACGAGCCAGACATAGAGCTCCAGGACAGAGATAGTGCTACAGAACAGACATAGAGCTACAGGACATAGAGCTACAGAACAGATATAGAGCTACATGACAGGCATAAAGCTACAGGACAGAGATATAGATACAGGACAGACATAGAGCTACATGACAGGCTTAAAGCAACAGGACAGAGATAGAGCTACAGAACAGGCATAGAGCTACATAACAGACATAGAGATGCAGAACAGAGATAGAGCTACAGGACAGACATAGGGCTACTGGACAGACATAGCTACAGGATAGAAATAGAGCTACAGGACAGCCATATAACTACAGGACAGAGATAAAGCTACAGGACAGACATAGAGCTACAGGACAGACATAGAGATAGAGCTACAGGACAGAGATAGAGCTACAGGACAGACATAAAGCTAAGGAGAGATAGAGCTACAGGACAGACATATGGCTACAGGATAGAGATACAGCTACTGGACACATAGAGATAGAGGAGAGACATAGAGCTACATAACAGACATAAAGCTAGAGGATAGAGATAGAGGTACTGGACAGAGATAGAGCTACAGGACATACATAGAGCTACAAGACAGACATAGAACTACAGGACAGAGAAAGAGCTACAGGACAGAGAAAAAGCTACAGGACAGACAGAGCTACTTGACAGGCATAGAGCTACAGGACAGATATAGAGCTACATGACAGAGATAGAGCTACAGGACAGACATAGAGCTGCAGGACAAACATAGAACTACAGGACAGACATAGAGCTACAGGACAGACATAAAGCCACATGATTGAGATAGAGCTACTGGACAGACATATAGCTACAGGACAGAAACAGAGCTACAGGACAGACATAGAACTACAGGATAGAGAAAGAGCTACAGGACAGAAAAAAAGCTACAGGACAGACAGAGCTACTTGACAGGCATAGAGCTACAGGACAGATATAGAGCTACAGGACAGAGATAGAGCTACAGGACAGACATAGAGCTACAGGGCAGAGATATAGCTACAGGACAGACAGAGCTACAGGGCAGAGATAGAGCTACAGGACAGGCATAGAGCTACATGACAGATATAGAGCTACAGGACAGAAATAGAGCTACAGGACAGACATAGAGCTACAGGGCAGAGATATAGCTACAGGACAGACAGAGCTACAGGGCAGAAACATATCTACATGACAGAGATAAAGCTACAGGACAGACATAGAGCTACGGGGCAGAAACAGCTCTACAGGACAGAGATAGAGCTACAGGGCAGAAACAGATCTACAGGACAGAGATAGAGCTACAGGACAGAGATAAAGCTACAGGACAGACATAGAGCTACGGGACAGAGATAGAGCTACAGGGCAGAAACAGATCTACAGGACAGAGATAGAGCTACAGGACAGAGATAAAGCTACAGGACAGACAGAGCTACAGGACAGAGACAGAGCTACAGGACAGACACAGAGCTACAGGACAGACAGAACATCAAAGACCTAAGGCTATAGTATACAGCCACACAACAGAAAAAGAGCTAGAGCTGCAAGGATTGCAACAGAACATAGTTACAAGTATAGCAAGTAGTCCTATAAGGCTAACACAATCAGACTCAGAGACAAAGCCACAGAGACAAATCTAGTGCTACAGCACGAAGCTATAGACATACTTTAAGCAAAGGGCTACACAGCTATAACACATGTCTACTACTAGACCCTCAGCCAAATCATCTTCATCAAAGGACAATTAAAAAAAGTAACAATAAGAGCATGTCTTTCCTACCAGGCATCATCGTTATCAGATTAGGCAAGAGCGAGCCGAGTCATCGTCGAGAGCACTGATCGAAAAAGGGAAAAGCGCAGGCAGTTGCATGACTCTCCATTCACCTTCCTCTCCCAGAGATAAGAACCTATCTCTGTCTGTTCCACATCACTCAAAGTGCTGACTGAAGTCATGACGTTTTTTAGTCTCTCAAATTCAAAGCTACCAACATCTGTGAGGAGGAAGAATTGTCAAACCCTGAACCATTCACTGACAGTTCAACATCAACTGAAGTAGTCAAAGAAAGCACATATTGCATCAATGTAAACTGAACAGCATATCAACAACTCTATGGTTACATCTTGATTGACAGCAATCTAATATCAATGCAAATAGATCAACACCGTTATCCTGCACCTATTAGAACTGATTTTTTTTTGCCTCATCTCATTCAGATATAAGTAGAAATTAAGCTCACTTGTACAAGACCGCAAGCAGGAACAAAGGCAGACAGAAAGACAGACAGCATGGGGGGACAAAAAGACAGACAAAGACAGGCAGAGAGACAGAGGCATGTCGCCGCCCACCTGTCCGCCCCTTAATCACACCCGAATGAGTTGTTTTTCAGCGAGAACACACGCTGGAACAGTAAAGGGGCCTGGCGCAGGCAGGCAGAGAGGCAGGCAGGCAGGCAGGCAGTTAGAGAGGCAGGCAGGCAGGAGGCAGGCAGAGAGGCAGGCAGGCAGAGAGGCAGGCAGGCAGGAGGCAGGTAGGCAGGAGGCAGGCAGGCAGGAGGCGAGCTAGTGGGAGGGTGCTCTCTGCAGCTATGGCTCCCTGTGGTGCCATTCCACTGCTTTGTGTTGTGAAGCACAGCAAGCTGTTGGCCCTGTAAACAGGCTGCTAGCTCTATATCAGGATTTTTTATTTTTACAATGTAACACGCAATTATACTGTAAGATGTGTTATTACATATGGGTAGACTGATTATACATACAAAAATATGAGCTCAGCCTGTTCTTCCAAGGACATTCTGATTGTCTTTCTATTCAATCCATCCATTCATCCATCTATCCAAACATTCGTCTATCCACCCATCTATCCATACATCCCACCTACCTGCTGCTGGTCTGGGCTGAGAGTAGCCCCATGCAGGTCCTTCCCCAGGAACCCAGGGTACAAAAACACAAACAAATCAACTGAGTTAAACACAGCTCCACACAGAAAGGATACAGTCTGAGGGCCCCACTCTGGGTCCCAATGGCCAGGATCTTCTGGACTGGGTCATGGGCCATGGACGACGGCTGATAGGGGAAGCCATGACGAACAGTCTGGGCATCCAATGAGAGGGCAGCAAATCAGGGCGATGCGGAAACAACAGGTAAATCATGGTTAGAGGGAATTTTCATGAGCGTTCTCACAACAGAGTAACGTTAGTTTTGTGTCCAAATAATACAATCGATATACGTACTCAAACCGCAATTTGAAGTCTGTGAATGAACACTTGAAATGAACAGGCAAATGAACAAAAATATACAGCAACACAATGAGCACAACAGCAATGACCCTAGAAAAAACTTCCATTTTATGTGGGATTTTTTTTTATCGTAACAGTTAGGTTCCATCATATTGTGTGTGCATAGGCCCATTTTCAGATAATAGTAACAACAACATCTCTTTTGATGGCGTCTCCCACATAGCAACTAGTCGTGATTACATTTCTACTGTAGAAATAAAACACAGCAATAAAACCCATCACTTTGGGGGGTGACAGGTCTACCACAATATGCTGGTGCTGCTGGAGCCTATTGCATCAGTCGGCAAGTCAGTCGGCGAGTTGTTGTAGCCTACTTGTTTGCTTAAAGCCAGAGCAGAGCAGAGTGCTAAAGCATATTACGTAAGAGCCCCTCCACTGTAGCAGAGACACCTGCCCTAGCGCAGGCAGCAGCGGAAACACGGGCTAGGCTTTGGATCATTTCCCTCGACCATATGCGCCTGGAGCGCCAACCCAATTATGACACTCCAGGACCCGGCTGGATCAAAACCGCAAGACCTATTTTAGTTTTATTTGTATTTTCACGAAAATAATTGCCGACATGTAGCTTAGGCTGTTCTAGCCAACCATTCCAGATATTAGGCCTACACGGGTCTAGCGATGGAGAGAAACACGTCACAAATAGCCCTGCATTTTCAAGTCGATGATATAGGCTACCACAAATCATTTAAGTTATGTAGGCCTAATGATATTAATCTTTCCCAAGAGCATGAACTAATATTCATGTTAAAGCGCACAAAACTGTGCCATGTAGAAATGAGCAGCATCACTCAACGCTGGGCTGCCATCGCCCCAAGGGATAAAAAAAAAACGGTATGTATGCCTAATGTCATGTCAAGGGGTAGCCAAGCACCTCAACTGCTCCACGGAGTTGAGTGCAGACTAGAGTTTTTAAATGAACCTCCGACTTCTTAGAGTTGCTATTTGGTCGAAATTCTTCAACCCTTACCGTGTACCTATGTATGTCCTCTGTTGCTGTGTACCCTTGTTTACTGAAATCCATACTTTTTAATGAAACGTAAATGTATCCAATAGAACACAGAGTGTTCTTCACTTAAAGTTTTTTTAACATCAGGTATGTACAGTGCGGTGTCCATCAGGGCAGTTGCCTTGGGCCGTTACTCTTCTCTATTTCTACAAATTATTTGCCACTGGTCTTACACAAAGCTAGAATGACTATGTATGGATGATTCTACACACTACATGTCAGCACCCAAAGCCAGTGAGCTCACTGAATTCTAAATAAAAGTTACAGTCAGTATCAGAATGGATGATTAATAATAAAGTGGTCTTAAAAGGTGCAATATGCAGAAATCGCTACACCATTTCTTGGTTGCTAAAATTCTAATAGTTCACCTAATTTGTGTTGACGTGACAAAACAAGCAATGTACAGTGTAGAGAATCATTGTACCATCTAAAATGCTGTGAAATATATTTTCAATAAGCAAAAATATAGTATTTTCAGCTGTTTGAAGCTGGTGTACAAAATCAAAAGTAAAAGATGCAAAAGGAATAGAAATAGAGCACATAGAACAAATCTACCTATTCTTGCATTCAATGACAAATCTATAATTCACATTTCACTCCTCCAGGTCCGTCTCCTGTCAGCAGCCCTGCAGCCCCGCAGCAGATTAAAAGCTATGGATGACAGGGATTTCAGTTGCATGATTCCGCAGCTGTGGAATGCACTTTCAGACACTATTAGGGCTGAGGAGTCTATGTCCTCCTTTGAAGGCACAGCCCAAGACCTTGCTGTTCGGAAAAGCCTTCAAGGACCTCTGCTAACCCTGTTCTCATGTCTTCCGGATCTGACGACAACTGTATATAGCTTTGATTGTTATCTGTGTTCTGTGTTTTGGATTGTTCTTATTATTCTTGTGTATATTCTTTTAGCACATTGGTTATGAGAAAAACACTTTACACATTAAATGAATTGTTGTTATTATTATTATTACATCTAAAAGTAAAGGCATTGTATTTGTTTCAAAACATTCTCTAAGACTTAAACCTCAATTGGAGTTGTGTATAAAGGGTGTGGCCATTGAGCAAGTTGTGGAAGCTAAACTCCTAAGTATAACATTGGATGGTCAATTATCATGGTCAAGTCATATTGACAAAGTTGTTGTGAAGATGGGGAGGGGTATGTCTGTTATAACAAGATGTTCTGCGTTTTTTTACACAAAAATCAACTGTACTAGTTGTTTAGGCTCTGGTCTAGTCCCATCTTGATCACTGTCTGGCAATATGGTCAAGTGCAGCAAAGAAAGGCCTAGCAAAGCTGCAGCTGGCTCAGAACAAAGCAGCACGTCCTGCACAAGACATGCCACCATGGGTCTCATCACTGTCCTCAAGTCCAAATGAAGTCGCGGCAACGCACAGTATTATACAGAGCCATGATCACATGGAACATCCTTCCATCTCCAATAACTCAAGCAAACATCAAAATTACATTTAAAAAAAGCATTGGTATTTAACATTTTATTAGGATCCCCATTAGCTGTTGGGAAAGCAGCAGCTACTCTTCCTGAGGTCCACACAAAACATGAAACAGGACATCATACAGAACATTAACAGACAAGAACAATGAATTGAACAACCTCTCATGGAAAGGTGGGACTGTGATGGGACACACACAAACACACACAGACACACAAACATGTTTTTTTCTTGTTGTATTGTTTGTATCATTTTTGTTGTTGTTGTGTTTTAAATGTGTGTGACTGTCCTTGTCTATCAGTGTATCAGTGTTTTGTCACTTCTCATGTTTTGTGTTTTGTGTGGACCCCGGGAAGAGTAGCTGCTGCTTTCCCAACAGCTAATGGGGATCCAAATAAACAAATATATACAATCATCAAATAAACAAATAAATACAATCACCAGTGGGCTACATTCACAGTCGGTGGTTGCAAATCCATTCAGTTTTCCATGTTGATTAAACTTCATCACATATATTTGGAGGGTTGAAAGGACGTGGAAACAACGTTGATTCACCCAGTTTTTGCCCAGTGGAATTTGATAAATGATTTATTAAAAAGTATGGATTTCATTGAAAAAAAAGTCTGTGCTCCACTCTGCAGAGGGGTTGAGGTATTGGATAGTCAAGGGACTACAGCACATCACGTGAACTTGATGCTGTGGCTGCATGATCATGATCATGTGTAATAAAATAGCCCTTATACAGGTGTTCAAGTCAATCTCGTGTTCGGGTCATCTTGGCCTGGCCCAAACATGACAATTGAATTAAGGTGAGAAATAGTCAAAAATTCAAGGGGTTGTCCATTTGAATAGCAAGTAGCGTATCCTATGTATCAACGATAATATAGATTTGCTGTGGCGTCCTAAGGATGGGCTACGTTCGTTCCAGCTGATTTGCAGCCAGTGCGTGCATGTCAATCGAATGTGAGCTCTTATTAACCCCATCCATTCTTCTGTCAAGACCTATTCAATGAATAATGGGAGCCAGTGCATGATAACACGGGTCTAAATGTCAGACGCAGCCTTATTCTATGGATTAATGAGGGAATCGGGTGTGTGAACTGGAAGGTGAGTGTTGGTGGGAGACTGATAGCCACTGTTTCAACCGGCCAGGGACCCAGCGATTGACATGTTAATCCATTACCCATTATGCAAGAAACGGGTTGTTTAATCCCAACCCCTCTGTGTGACAGTTCATGCGAAGTGCAGATGGCATGAGCGATGAAACCAGTCTATTTGAACGGAAGGGGGGATATATGTAGGCCTATGCATTTATTAGATCGTTATAAAGGTAGGACTATATAGGCTAATGATGGGATGTATAGAAACAAACGCTAAATTATGATGGAAAGTCTATTCTATCTTGGTAGATCTCTAAACGCATTCGCCATATGCGCATTTTACAAGCTGGGTTAACAAACACTGGGAATTGACAGATGGCGTTGCCTATGAAGCAAACTATATTATCATTATTATAACACCTTTACATAACAGATGTTGATGAAAAAGACCAGGCAAACGCAGGTGGTCAGCTATAGTAGTTTAACCGTTCATCAGATGATAACAGATGTAGGCTATCAATAATAATAGTTGGCGGCGCGTTAAGTAGTCTATCAATATCGAGAGACGCGGCAGCCAATATGCAGTAAGAAAATAGAGACGTTTGAAACATAAATGTTTGATACAGCTGCATAATAAAATGCATCTGACTCGCCCACCTTGCAGAGTTGAAAATTCTCGGACTGAAGGGTCTCCTGCATCAAATTGTTCTCCTGGGTGCCCGACTGGCCAGACGAAGCCGAGGAAGACGCTTGCTCCTTTAGGCCGTCCAGTACCTTCCTGATGTTAAACTTCTTCATTTTACCCCAGAAACACTGCGACGACGACGGAGCACAGAATTGAAATCACCAGCGCAAGATAAGGGGGTAAAGCCTCTCTCTCGCTCTCTTCTGATTGCCTTCGTAAATCTCACATTTTAGATTGTGTTTTTACTGCAGTCTCCATGGTGAAAAAGGTTTCGGCCGCACACCGCTCGGGTCGGGCTCGTTGACGCGCAATTTCGAGTCGATTCTCTATGTATTTGTTGTGTGGCTATGTGCGTCGGTGTAGTCTTCTCTGACTCCGTGTCCCACTGCGTCTACGCTGCTCGCTCGCTCTCTCCGTTTTTTCTCCCCTCCCCTCTCTGCTCAGTCAACGCGGAACGCAGCTGCAGGGGTGCTTCTGCGCATTTCAGCAACCGGATATTTGATAGAAGCGCCTCTGCTCCCGTATACATCTCCTTCTCTGCCCTTGCTACAGAGGCAGGATTTCTCTCTCTTTCGCTATCTCGCTCTCTTCCTTTTCTACCTTATTCTCTTTCCCACCTCTTTCTCTGTCTCTCTCTCATTCTATTTCTCACACACGTGTGCACGTACGCACACGCATACACATTCACACTGAGGGCAGGGAGAACAGCACCTGGTGATATTTGGATGCATCAGGACAGACAGATATGCTGAGACAGACAGACAGACAGACAGGCAGGCAGGCAGCCAGCCAGCCAGCCAGCCAGCCAGGCAACCTTATTCACCTTGGCAAGGCTTGGCTGTACATACGCCTCACATCAATATTAAAACACCACACTTACAGCTTATTCATTATCCATGGTGATCACTGTGAGGATTGTATTTGAACCTTGCTTTATTTTCACTGTTTCTCATGAGAAGAGAACAATCCCTAAAGGATGCTAAGATCCCCAAAAGCTTTGTGGGTCGCTCTCATGCCTGACTGATATTGCGTGGGCACCTGTGGACTGTCTGTTGGCACACACGCACCAGGCGCCTACGGCACACACACTGAAGTAGACACTGAAGCACAGTGGTGGAAGTAATGGTTGTGTTTACACTCCCGAGTTCCACACCTGATACCTCCTGCTCTGCTCTGTTCTGCTCGCCCTGCTCTGCTCTATGGTGGGAAGCTATGTCTCTCTCTCTCTCCCTCTCTCTCTCTCTACCTCTGTCTTTGCTACCACCCTTCTTGTCTTCTCCCCCTTTCCTCTCCCTCTATCCTTCTCTATTCTCCCACTCCCATCCTTATTAACCACCACAGCCTTCCCAAGCACCAGATAGATCATTATTACATACAGTGGTAGTGCACCTGACTGGCCTTACTACACACCAAAATCAATGGAGTACATTTAACTCTGAAAGTGTAAACTGTACACTATTTTCAGGGAACATATGAGTCCGACTGTACCGGTATTAAATGAACACTTTTGAAAGTATTAAAGACTTAACTATGTTGCATTGTTCACCATTTGACTATTAAAGTGTTCAAAGGAACTCAATTGTGGTGTTTGCATAGCTCTACTATAGAGTAATATGCAACACCTACATTTTAAAACATAGCACTTGATTTATACTGAACACAAATATAAACACAACATAAAAAGTGGTGGTCCCATGTTTCATGAGCAAAATTTAAAGATCCCAGAATTTTCCATATGCACAAAAGTCGTATTTCTCTCAAATGTTGTGATCAAATTTGTTTAAATCCCTGTTAGTGGTCATTTTTCCTTTGACAAGTTAATCCACACATCTGACAGGTGTGGCAAATCAAGAAGCTGATTCAATAGCATGGTCATTACACAGGTGCCCCTTGTGCTGGGGACAATAAAAGGCCACTCTAATATGTGCACCTGTTCCGGTGTAAAAATATTTTGATGTGGGGCGCCGTCCTCAAACAATCTCATGGCACGTTTTTGCTGTAATAGCTACCGTAAATCGGACAGTGCAGTTAGATGAACAAGAATTTAAGATTCCAGCCGATATAAGACACTTATAGGCACATACATGTTTAAAATCCATATTATTTCTGATTATTTATTTGAATTGAGTGCCCTCCAGTTTCCCCGGAAGTTGTTCTGCTAGCGGGACCCTGAGGCTTTCACCAAGTGAGTTCCTTGGCGAATGTTATAATTAAAATTAAACTCCATGACATTACATATATCATAAGGCCTTTCTTATTGGCCTAGTTGATGGCCTAGTGGTGTTCGGAAACTCCTGGATTACGTGATAGGATATCAAACAGTTTGAATATTTATGCACTCGCAACCTGCATTCAGAATGACTTTCAGGTCTTAGGATACTTAATACAAAACACTACCTAAACCATTTAAACTGGAACAACCATTTCAGTAAAGGGTGAAATAAATCTAACTAATTGATTGGATTCGTTTAGAAAAATTTGTTATTCATCCTTCGTAGCATAAGACTAATAAATTAATCAATGTACAGTACATGCAAAAACACAGATATTAAAAAAAATCTACCTGCAGTAGAGCATGCTGGGAAGTATAATAATGATCAGTGTGGTTTTGATTAGACTGGTTTACTCTCCACAGTGTAAAACAATAACTATAGTTATTAACACCAGCACCGGGGGTTCTTTTACACCACTGAGTGTTAATTTCACACTTACACCGTACCTAAACTAGCCGTGCGCATGTGCCATCATGCGCAAATAGATTTTGTCCCCCCACACCAAAAGTGATCACGACACGCAGGTTGAAATATCAAAACAAACTCTGAACCAAAGATATTAATCAAAAAGCATTAAACATTTATGGCAATTTAACTAGCTAGCTTGCAGTTGAGAGCTAATTTGTCCTATTTAGCTATCTTGCTGTTGCTAGATAATTTGTCCTGGGATATAAACACTGAGTTATTTTATCTGAAATGCACAAGGTCCTCTGCTCTTACAATTAGTCCAAACATAAAACGGTCAATCAAATCATTTCTAGTCATCTCTCCTCCTTCCAGGCCTTTTCTTCTTTGGACTTTATATGCCGATTGGCATCTAACCTTCATAGTTACCATGACGACCGACCAAACTCAGTTCATCTTTCAATCATCCACGTGGGTTTAACCAATGAGGAGATGGCACATGGATATCTGCTTCTATAAACCAATGAGGATATAGGAGAGGCAGGACTTGCACCGCGTTCAGCATCACAAATAGAACTGACTTCTATTTTAACGCTTGGCAACGCAGACGCTCGTTGGCGCACACGAGCAGTGTGGGTGCAATAATTGAATAACATGTACAGTACACCTTAGCCAAATACATTTAAACTCAGTTTTTCACAATTCATGACGTTTAATCCTAGTAAAAATCCCCTGTCTTAGGTCAGTTAGGATCACCACTTTATTTTAAGAATGTGTAATGTCAGAATAATAGTAGAGAGAATTATTTAATTCAGCTTTAATTTCTTTCATCACATTCCCAGTGGGTCAGAAATTTACATACACACAATTAGTATTTGGTAGCATTGCCTTTAAATTGTTTAACTTGGGTCAAAGGCTTCGGGTATCCTTCCACAAGCTTCCCGCAATAAGTTGGGTGAATTTTGGCCCATTCCTCCTGACAGAGCTGGTGTAACTGTGTCAGGTTTGTAGGCCTCCTTGTTCGCACACGCTTTTTCAGTTCTTCCCACAAATTTTCTATAGGATTGAGGTCAGGGCTTTGTGATTGCCTCTCTAATACCTTGACGTTGTTGTCCTTAAGCCATTTTGCCACAACTTTGGAAGTATGCTTGGGGTCATTGTCCATTTGGAAGACCCATTTGCGACCAAACTTTAACTTTCTGAATGATGTCTTGAGATGTTGCTTCAATCTATCCACATAATTTTCCAACCTCATGATGCCATCTATTTTCTGAAGTGCACCAGTTCCTCCTGCAGCAAGCACCCCCACAACATGATGGTGCCACCCCTGTGCTTCACGGTTGGGATGGTTTTCTTCGGCTTGCAAGCCTCCCCCTTTTTCCTCCAAACATAACGATGGTCATAATGGCCAAACAGTTCTATTTTTTGTTTCATCAGACCAGAGGACATTTCTCCAAAAAGTACGATCTTTGTCCCCATGTGCAGTTGCAAACCGTAGTCTGTCTTTTTATGGCGGTTTTGGAGCAATGGCTTCTTCCTTACTGAGCGGCAATTGAGGTTATGGCGATATAGGACTCGTTTTACTGTGGATATAGATACGTTTGTACCTATTTCATCCAGCATCTTCACAAGGTCTTTTGCTGTTGTTCTGGGATTGATTTGCACTTTTCTCACCAAAGTACGTTCATCTCTAGGAGACAGAACAGGTCTCCTTCCTGAGCGTTATGACGTCTGCGTGGTCCCATGGTGTTTATACTTGAATGTGGCACCTTCAGGCGTTTGGAAATTGCTCACAAGGATGAACCAGATTTGTGGAGGTCTACAATTTTCTACATTTTTTTCCCTTTTGATTTTCCCATGATTTCAAGCAAAGAGGCACTGAGTTTGAAGGTTGGCCTTGAAATACATCCACAGGTACAACTCCAATTGACTCAAATTATGTCAATTACCCTATCAGAAGCTTCTAAAGCCATGACATCACTTTCTGGAATTTACAAGCTGTTTAATAGCACAGTCAATTTAGTGTATGTAAACTTCTGACCTGCTGGAATTGTGATACAGTGAGTTATAAGTGAAATAATATGTCTGTAAACAATTGTTGGAAAAATGACCGTGTCATGCACAAAGTAGATGTCCTAACTGACTTGCCAAAACTATAGTTTGTTAACAAGACATTTGTGTGGTGGTTGAAAAAGAGAGTTTTAATGCCTCCAACCTAAGTGTATGGTAAACTTCCCACTTCAACTGTACGTTTACATTTATTTTGCGCCGCGAGCGGTGTGGTCAGCATGTTACAGAGTGAATTTAACTTCAGAATCAACACTAGAAATGTTACACTGAAAAAATCCCAACACTGGCCAAATTGCTGTGTTGTGCTATTCATAGATCCAGCTGTCTGATGTGGCTGTCTGCGTGTTTTGGGATGAGATATAGTGGTTAGTACCCTATAGTACACACCAGGTGAATGCTACACATTGGTGGTGGGTGAGGTGAGTTGACAATAAATGTGCGGAAGTAACATTGTCTGTTCAGGAGTTATATAAACTGTTACATTGTTATATTGTAAAAATGCCACCCAGTTATTACATTAGTATTGCATTGGTAGAAGACAGTATTGAAAAAGAAACAAAGACAAATTGTGTGCAAATTATATATTTATTAAGTATATCAATATAGTCCTGTTGTGATTTATATTTGCATAATGAACTCATATTGACCCCCTCCCAACCCAGCCTAATAATATCCTTCCGTTATAGAATAGATTTAAAGAGCAAAGAAAACAGGCGCTTATTAGCTATTCTGTTCCCTGTGTGTGTGCGTGTGTGTGTGTGTGTGTGTGTGTCTGAGAAACGAGATACCTCCCGCCCACACACATGCAAGGCCACAGCGTGGGATGGAGGGCCCTTGGTGACTGTTTCATCAGTGATTTAATTTCCCACCATTGTGTCATGGCCATTCATCTTGCTGCTGTGTGTGTGTGTGTGTGTGTGTGCGTGCTTGTGTGCGTTTGCCCTTTGCATTCAGAATCAGACTGCTGTGTGCTTTGATAAAGCCTTCCATTGACCCAGCTCTGCATTGTTCTCTTTGAGACTGGCAAAGTGCAAGGAAGGGGGAAGAGAAAGAAAGGGTGAGATATAAATTAAGAGGGGTGGGGCATGGACAGAGGTGTAACATTCTGTTTTCAGTCTAGGTGTGTTATTTTTAGAACCTCAATCAATATTTGATTATAGTTCAAGGTCATCTGATGTCACTATTTGCCTTTCTGCATATGGACACATGACAGTCCCTCTCATAAACAGAGCAACTCATCACATCTTGGATCTGATTGGCCGACTGTGATTAAACCCGAGGACCGGCTTTTAATCGCAGGACATGTACGGATCAATCCCATCACAATAAATCATCCTGGCCCTGGAGCACCCCATCTGTCATCAGTTAGCAGAGTAACCGTGGGAAATATACACATACACAGGGATCTGTGTTTCTGTACAACATATTGTATGTCTAATCTAGTGGTAATCCAACGCCAGGGGTTAGGATGAACCATAGACATGTATACATCATTGGGGTGAAAAGGGCAGGCTCTTTGGCACTGCAGCACTATATATTAAGACTAACAACATCATCATAACACCATCATGTTGGTCATTTGTGTAACAGATGACTTGGTACTTATCTGTGGTGGCATCATGTACAGGCTTTTTACTCTGATAAATCTCTCTAACATCGACATCTTAATGGAAACTCAATAACAGGCAGTATAACACCCAAATAGGACGTATGTACAAGGACGAGTAAGCGCTATCCTGGGCAAAAACACATTGGCTTTCATATATCATTTCAACATTAAAAAAAAAACTAGCCTAGTGCGTAGTTATAACGACAGACTACGGTAATTTACTGGCAGTCAGTTACCTGTAAGATACTGTAAAAAAGAAAGGAAAAAAAGTACTGTATTGTAATGACCTGACTAGATCATAAAGGAACAATTGTCCAGACAGAGGATTGAGTTTACGAATTGACGGTTTATTAAACCAACTTTACACAGGCTACTGTTTGGCCGTAGCCCACGGCAAATAAATTAAAGATAACCCACAAGCCAATCGTGACATTCTCTTGTGAAGCCCAGACGTAAGAGAGAGAACAAAGGCTAAACCTTAACTTCCAATGCTCCATCCCCCTGCCCAACCCCCCTCCACGCCACTCCGCCAACCGCCAGGATGCCCGGCATCAGAACATTCCAGGCATTCCCGTGATTGGGAGATAGCAGGTTGATTGGCATGTCGGGCTGGGTACTGGTAAGTACAACACAACTACCTACTAGCCTAACACATAACAGGGGTCGCGGGTGCGGGTCGCTACAGTATGTTACAATACATTTCCAAAACATTTGGTTTAACAGCAAATTACTGTAAAGGGACAATGACAGGCCACAGGTTAAATGGTGTATGTGTGTGAAAATCTGGGACAATGCCAGGTCAAAGGGATGATGGGAAGCCTCTATTTGTCATGCACTGAGACAACATATTACACTAGAGAGGAGGTTTGAACGACCTTTCTACCTTAAATGACAGGTGCAGTTAATCTAGCTGATCACAACACACCTGAGTACAGAGCCTTATGACCTCACCATCCCACCGGCACACTGCCATCAACCCACAATGCACAGCAACGGACCCTAACGAAGGATAGGACACCTTGCTCAGATACGCAATATGTACTCATATGCGCACACACATTCTGAGCCTCAGAGGATTTAAAGGGTATCCCTTTAAAGTTGTACACGTATGCAGGTTTAAATAGCAGATTTGGGCACTGATAAGCTACATTAGAACGCAGTGGCTGTACAGTAACATGACATCAGAGCTCAGGCTCTGTGCTTCACAGCACAGTATGGATTTTGACTGTCAGCCTCTCTGAACTTGAGCAACGCAGTCGTGAGTGAGAGAAGTGCTGTAATTTAAGAGGACGTGATGTATTTAGAAAGATGAGATGTTGAGGAATATAATAAATACCTATGTCATGGAAGCAAGGCAAACACCCGAGTCCAAATGTGCACATTTCCATATCATACAAATCATTTCACTGTGTCAACGTTTATGACACCACATCATACCCTGGGTTGTGTTATATAAATATTCATACACATAGCTCATATAAACAAAGACATTCCGTCGTAAGAACACATACACCCAGCCAGAAGACTGACCCCCTCTTCCTTATATAAACACACATCTCATCTCCCTCTAACTGGCCGGTCCCAAGAGCAAAGAACTTTTGCTGTGCACCAATGGGGCCCGCTCTGGCTAGAGCAAGGCCCGCCTCCAACCCTCCGACCAGTCAAGAAGACCGAAACGACAAGACTCCACCTACTTTATTCTATGTATAAAAATGTGTGTAACCATTGTATAGGCCTCTTTTTCACCTGGCTCCTTGCCGAGTCATGTGAACTAGGTCCGTGCACGTAAAACTGCGGGACAAGATATCTCTGACTCATTAAAACTGTCTTTTGTTACAACTGAAATCCACTCTGTCCAGCGTCCGTGATTTGGTCTCAACTCTCCAGTATTTGAACACTAACAGAATTGGTAGCAGAGTTTGGTTGTTCTTGAATTCGATCTATTATAAGTTAGTGTGAGAGGACGAGACTGATCACGGCTAAAAAATCAGACGGAAGAGTGACTTCCCCAGCCATTCATCTTGCCTCAGGAAATCTGATCGGAGCGCTCTATATAAAGGTGAGCAGAGCCCGTTATATCGAAATCTGCATATTGTATTATAGTCTAAACCAAATTTTGATCAGAAAGTACTGGGCGTGAGTATGAATCGGTGCCCAAATTTTTTACATAAGAACCTAAGGCATTGATTAAAGATATCTTGTTTTGTAAAAAAAAAAAAATATATATATATATATTCTTATTAATGGGCCTATACTCAGTTATTTTAATAGGAATGTGTGAATTGTGATTGACCAATGTGTTAAATTCCTCCAGGGACCCTATTTGTTCTGAAATCTGCATAGAAAACTGTCCTAATTATATATGTATTGGGTTGTGTATAGAGGTGACGTTAAATAGTGGCTGTGTTTTAACACGTAATGGACACAATTATGGATGTTGGAAATTCAATGAGAATTTCATACGAATGAATGAATTATAGATGAACCGAATCTGCAAGTTAGGTCTTGTGGAGGTGTGGTTATAGATGAACCGAATCTGCAAGTAAGGTCTTGTGGAGGTGTGGTTATAGATGAACCGAATCTGCAAGTAAGGTCTTGTGGAGGTGTGGTTATAGATGAACCGAATCTGCAAGTAAGGTCTTGTGGAGGTGTGGTTATAGTTTAATGATAGATGAACCGAATCTGCAAGTAAAAATTTCCTATTTTGATACGTTCTGTACTATCGAATAAGGTCTTGTGGAGGTGTGGTTATAGTTGAATGATAGATGAACCGGATCTGCAAGTAAAATCTCCTGTTGATACATATAACATCGAATAGGTCTTGTGGAGGTGTGGTTGGATTGAATGAATCTGCATGAAAAATGCCCTATTAAAAAAGCTGTGTATTATTTAATAGGTTTTGTAAGAGGTGTAGTCGAGTAGATACAGGATATGTAAGTTTGGCCTTCCACTAGACAGAGATCGGGAATGATGTGGCTATTGCACATCAAACAATAAACATAAGATGAACCAGAGTTGACATTCCATGATTTGGAGATGGGGGAAATTAAATTGAAAGAAACGTTTGTCGCGGAGTAGGTTGGGATACGTAACTGGGCTATTAGGCACACGTGCTGAAAGACAAAGCCACCTTAGTATCGAATGGCCGTGCAACTTTGACAGCAGCCGGGCTGGAATACTGATTTTCGTTTTTTTTTTCATTCCTGTTGATATTGCCTAAAGTTTAAAATTATTCTGACAATTGCTATAGAATCGCTGGAATTTACTGATATAAGTTCATAAAGGAACTTACTGAATTGTTTCTAGAAAGTATTTAAATAAGCCGCCGAGCTTAGTACAGACTTTGTTTTACAGACGCTAAAAGCTACACACTGATTTTGGGGTTTTTCTATTCTATCCATATTTCCTAAATATATAGAATTATTCTGACAATTGCTATAGAATCGCTCGAATTTACTGATATAAGTTCATAAAGGAATTTACTGAATTGTTTACAGAAAGTATTTAAATAATTCACTGAACAACTTTTAGTTGTCTAGAAATTCTATCTATATTTCCTAAAGAGCTAGAATTACTCTGAAAATTGTTATAGAACCGCATATATTCACTGATATATTGTTCCAAAAGGAAATCGCAGAATCATTTATAGAAAATACCTAAACGAATCGCTGAACAAATTCAAATAAAATACCGGTGAAATACACACGTGGCGGGCGTCACATACTGATAACCCCCTTTGTCTCGACCAGGGACAGGCTAAGCATACAACGATAGAAATAAACACCACATAGTAAGAATTGAATATACCTAAATAACGCATTATACACATTATCAGACGAACTAGATAAAATGTCTGCAGCTACCACGCCCAAACTAAAATTCAATGATTATTTAGATCAGAGTATGATTGATAGAGCGGGAGGTAAAAAACAGTATGGGAAAGTGGAGAAAGTGTGGAAAGGATTACGGATAAGATGGACACAAGCAGGTTATTTTAGCGGAGGACCACCTACAGGGGGGAAACTCCAAGATATGCAGACAGAATTAGAGGACGCAGTAGAGCATGCAAAAGCGAGTGAGGCGGAGAGAAACAACATACACAGGTTCAAAAAAGTAGGTACAAGAGAGAGAGAGAGAGCAGAGGGGGAGCTCAAGATAGGTACATGGGCCATACAGGAGAGTAGGAGGGTGCTGCCCAAAAACACACCAGACATGATGGGCGTGGCTATTGTGGCGTCGGGGGATGTTAAAGCTCCGCCTGAGAACTTGCCCACGGCTCCCCCTGTGGCCGTTTCTCCCTCACTATATCCACAATTGACAATGGAGGCAGTTCAGCCCCAGCCATACTCAAAGGGACAAAATCACCGGAGCCCGTCACACAACCCATTCCTACCCAGGGCACCTCCCACAATACAGGCTCCAGTTCTGAGAATAGACCAAGGGGAAATTACCCTGGGGATAACGGCTGGCCATATGGTATGTGAACAGTTCGAAACTGGGATTCCAGGAGCAGGAGACCTCCCCCAGGAACGGAGGCCGCAATGCTCCTCTGTGAACTCTCTCACCTCTGAAACCAGAGGACACCTACAAACAAGATTAGATTCAAACCACTTCTATCAGACGGATAGGGAGGACTGTCATCAGAACATGGACATCGAAAACGAAGAAGAAATTGACATGGTGCTCACCCCAGCTCCGATGGGAGCTCCAAACGTGACTAAGATGCAGGAGCTGCTGAAATCATCAATAGCTCGAGCTAAGGAACTCAGGGAGCTAATAGCTAACCAAGATAACAACAGAGAGGGAGCCTACCGTGTGGAAGGCATAATGAGAGGAACAGTAACCAAAGTTACCGAATCAATGGGGTCCGAAACACTCCGTCGGTCCTCCAGAATTGCTGATAGAAGAGAGCGAGAGCAGGAGATGGCAGGACAGTACCCCCTGCGACCGACACCAGGTGATGCACACACTGTGGAGTACCAGCCCTGGAAAATGACTGATTTAACAACACTGATGGGACAGATGCCTAGCCTACATGGAGGAGCTTCAGCGTGGCTACTTCAACTGCAGACACTTACGTCAGGCCTGCAACTCTGCCTAGGAGACATGAAAGCACTTCTAGCAAGAGCCACCGACCACGGAACCATGGAGGCCCTCATGACAGCAGCTGACCTTGGATGGCGGGCCCCAACACTGCCCATAGACCACTTCCGTACCAGATTATGGGAAGTTCTACGGAGAGCATACCCTACAGAAAGAAACCATGCCACCTTATCCTCCTTTACAATCAACCCAGGTGAGCAACCTGCAGCATACCTGGACAGGGCTAAGACCACATGGAGATCGGTCCACGAAGAACCATTCGATCACACTGATACCACACTCAGCATGTGGAAGGAAATGGTGGTCAACGGGTGTCCTGGAGATGTTAAAACCAAACTCAGAGGAACGGTAGGGTTGATTGCACTTCCTCTGACCCAATTCAATACGCATGTGCACCACCATGTGACCCAGCACAACAAGGAAAGAGGGGGTGCTGAGAGCCAGGTGCAGTCCCTCCAGGTACAACTCCTGAAACTCCAATTGAAGGAAGCACAACAAGGAGAAAAACCTAAGAAACAGATGGTGGCGGAAGAAACGAAGGAGCCGGGAACCAAAACAGACATCTCCCAAATCGTGGCACAGACTGTCTCTCAGATGATCCAACAGCAGGCAGCCCCACCACCCCAATACCCTCCCCCACAGCAGTTTATCCTGCAACAACAACACCCAGTATGGGCTCGACGGGGTCCCTACACTGGACAACACAGAGGGGGAAACTACCAGTGTTTTAACTGCGGAATTAACGGTCATTTTGCCAGAGATTGCATGAAACCACTCTCCCCGCAGCAACAGCAATGGAGAGCAAGAGGAAGTGGGGGAAACCCACCTCTGCAACATCAGCAACCAGGACCCACACCCATGCATCAGCAACAGCCAGCATACAACCACCCAGAATCTAGCCACATGCAGCAGGAGCAGCAAGATTACAACCAACCCTCCCACTTCAACACCTGATCACCCAGTAAGAATGATGAGGATGCCACTCCTGCCGATGACCACACTGTCTGAAGCCCAAGAAGTGTACTGGCTAAAATGCCTACCCACAGGGCCTGCCACCCCTCACATCCAGTTTAAGTTCAACCAACTGAAAGCTCAAATCTACACTCTGCACCCATATAAGACTCCCCAAGCTGAGATCCATTGCACACTCAATGCAACAGAAACTGATGACTGCCTCTACACTGCAGACTGGGACGAAGACATGATGCACCTGACCCCACCTATCAGGTGTTGTACCATTGGGTGTGGCCCAGAGGGGGTGGCAGCACCGGTCATCCTACGATCAAGGAACCTCCATGCACCCCTGGCCTGGACGGCTGAAGCATCAACAGCCATAGCACTCCTGAAAACGGATCTATCAGCGGCAGCAGCTCTGACTGCACCTGACTACAAGAACAAGTTCCATTTGGATGTTTCTGAAAGGGAAGGATTCACCTCATCCGTCCTATTCCAGAAACAAGAGGGGGAGAGAAGGGTCTTGATGTACTACTCTTCAAACTTGACCACATTGAGGTAGGACAGTCAACATGCTCCAGATACGTTGCTGCAGTAGCAAAAGCTATTGAAAAAACAGCTCACCTCGTGATGTCACCCTTCAATCAGCCATCATCCCTCAACCAGCATCGGCCAAATTAGCTGAAATCATCGGATTGACGCAGGTCCTCATCAGAGGAAAAGGAAAGACTGAATATCTATACAGACTCAGCCCATGCCCATGAAGCAGGCCACACTGATGGACCCAGAACTTTTATGAGAAACACATGGCCCCACACACGAAGGCAAACTAAAGACCCTCCAAAAAGGCCTCGCACATCTGGTGGCACCCTCACATAAAAAATATGACTGACTTATTTTATGACGATTATTTATTTTGTGACGAATGCAATGGTTGTGACAGACACAACCCAAAGAAACCATATCAAACACCAATGGGCTCATACGTAATACCTAATGCATGTTTTCAGGATATTAGGATAGACTACACCGACATGGGCCCCAAAAATTTATCTAAAGGCAAACTCTATCTCCTAGTCATAGTAGATAGGTTCTCCAAATGGGTAGAGGCAATACTAACAAAAGGGGAGGATGCTAGGTCAGTCTTTTAAGTGGCTACAAACCAAACTAATACCCAGGTATGGCATCCCAAGACAAATCAAATTTGACAAATGGCTCACATTTAACAAACACCTGAGACAGGTGGAAGAAAGATTTGGCATAACCCACAGATTTGGATCTGTGTACAGGCCCCAATCCCAAAATCTGGTGGAACGTCAAACCAAAAGCAAAAGCTAAGATAGCTAAAGTATGTGCCTCATGGGATAATGACTGGTAGAGTCATGCATGGTCCACCAAGGGAGGGAGGTCATATGCCCGCCCTTGATGTACAACAAATTGTAATGTCTAATTATGTGAAAAAACTGACGGTTCTCTCTGCAGCACTCTCTACCCAGGTTCACAAGGTCCAGGAGGGGGAGCTGCCGGGGGACACGACACTACTGAAGGTAAAGGTTGGTGACGGGGTGAGGGTTACAGTCCACAAGAGAAAGTGGCTGGAACCCAGGTGGACTGGACCGTACGAAGTGAAGGAGGTTACTTCACACTCAGTCCAGGTCAAAGGTAAATCAGGCACACCTTGACACCGCCTTACACATTGCACCCCAGCCCCAATTCCTTCTAGAACACTGACTGAAGTCAGAGCTGATTTGAGCGGCCTAAATTCGATTCCAAATGAAGACACTCCTTCCTCAGGTGATGCGGCATCAAACTCCGCCTCCCCTGAGAAGGGAACCTCGCCCAGTTAGAGGGAAATTTCTCCCTCTCTGGGTGAGGCTGGGGATATCTGGTCCCTTATTTGTGATATTCATACTGATATTTGGAGTAACCCTAGGACTTTCACATGGTTAATTGAACAACTATTTCACCCTGCCACATCACATACACCAACCCCTACACATGTCCCTAACTCCTTTCCTGATATCACTCCCTCCAATCACTCCCGTCCCAAACGTAGCACTACACCTACAGACCCACCATGCAAATCAGACAAGGTTAGGAGCACCACCTTATGTATACCCACGATTGCAACCGCCACCTTTCTGCTATAATTTTCACGTCTAATAGACGTGAAGAGGGGGATTTGTTATATAAATATTCATACACATAGCTCATATAAACAAAGACATTCCGTCGTAAGAACACATACACCCAGCCAGAAGACTGACCCCCTCTTCCTTATATAAACACACATCTCATCTCCCTCTAACTGGCCGGTCCCAAGAGCAAAGAACTTTTGCTGTGCACCAATGGGGCCCGCTCTGGCTAGAGCAAGGCCCGCCTCCAACCCTCCGACCAGTCAAGAAGACCGAAACGACAAGACTCCACCTACTTTATTCTATGTATAAAAATGTGTGTAACCATTGTATAGGCCTCTTTTTCACCTGGCTCCTTGCCGAGTCATGTGAACTAGGTCCGTGCACGTAAAACTGCGGGACAAGATATCTCTGACTCATTAAAACTGTCTTTTGTTACAACTGAAATCCACTCTGTCCAGCGTCCGTGATTTGGTCTCAACTCTCCAGTATTTGAACACTAACAGTTGTTCTGAACAGAATAAGCCTATTTATGTTTGTCAATTGTGAAGAAAATTCACTGCGGAACACTCACCGGACACTTTTCTATGCGCACAAAATTACGATCGTTCTCTGAATTGCCGAACACTGTAAAATCCTATTTCATAACTTAGCTGGCAACAGAACAAGCTTTCAAATGATGCTCACCTGACCCAGATTTATAAATGGGACGTTTTTGGTATTGTTTAAAACATAAATCGTGTGATGGCGAGGACGCAGGGTTGTGTTCCAAACAAAACGACAAGTGTGCGCTTGCGAGGAGAGCTCAAAAAAAGCATCGGAATTACTTCGGAACTGTGCACACTTCGGAGAGGTGTGCGGCCACTTGGAGACACCAGTTAGTCCTCTCACTCAAACCCTTGCAATTTTTTTAGTTTTATGTTGCGCCAACCCTACATTTTTTTTGTGGGAATATTCTTATCATCCCACACGGCACAGATGTCAACTCAACATTTATTCCACGTCGATTCAACCAGTGTGTGCCCAGTGGGATGTTACTGAATGCATCCAGAGTATTTTCAGATGTCGTTATCAACAAATGCGGCGAAAAGTACCTAGTGTACAAAACATTAGGAACACCTGCTCTTTGCATGACATAGACTAACCAGGTGAAAACTATAATCCCTTATTGATGTCAATCAGTGTAGATGAAGAGGAGGAGACTGGTTAAATAAATATTTTTGAGCCTTGAGACAACTGAGACATGGATTGTGTGTGGTGTGTCATTCAGTGGGTGAATGGACAATATAGTGCCTTTGAACAGGGTATGGGAGTTGGTGCCAGGCACAAGAAAAGCAAGAACTGCAATGCTGCTGCGTTTTTCACGCTCAGAAGTTTCCTGGGTGTATCAAGAATAGTCCACCACCCAAAGGACATGCAGCCAACTTGACAACTTTGGGAAGCGTTGGAGTCAACGTGGGCCAGCATCCCTGTGGAAAGCTTCTGACTCCCCGATGAATTGAGGCTGTTGTGGGGGCAGAAGGGGATGTGACTCAATATTAGGAAGGTGTTCCTAATGTTTGGACATTCAGTGTAAAATGCACATAAAATCAGCAGTGTAATGTTTGGATTCTGTCTTGTGTCAGTCAGGTTAACTGTTCTCTCAACTTTGGCCTAATACCTTTCCCATAATCTCCAAACTGTTCCCTTTCAATTCTTATGCTTTTCATATTATACATTGTCTTCTGTACGAAACATTTCAATTTAGCCCTATCCGTATATCCAAATTCCCACAAGTGTAAAGGATTAATGAGTCGCTGTCCTTGAGGGAGCGCTTAATTGTCTGTGTGTGGTTAAATAGGGGGATGTTTCAATGTCATTCATGCTCTGATTACGTGTGTGTGTAAATGTGTGTGTCACACAGTATGGGAGATATCTGGGTAAATGACACCCCCTATGGTCACACAGAACCAGTGGTGCAGTGATGCCTGGAGAAGAGGCCCACCCAGCGAAGGCGACCTGTGTGAAAAATTATATTAGAAACAGTGACATAATGATCTCAAATTATAAATCCCATATTGGTCTTTCATAGTCAGATCAAGCTGTGCAAGTAGGCCTACTATTGAAACAGATAAATGAGTCTCAACTGAGTAAGAAATTCACACGTTTCAGATGTATATTCTTTTTATTCAGGTTTCTGTTCTGAAAGTCAAACAATTTTAATAGAAACACAACCAAATTGGATGTTATAAGTCCATGACAATGCTTAAACCACATCAGGAGACCACTTTTGAGGTCTGGGAAAAAAATAGAACACATGTTTGAGTGTAGCTACCATTTAATTCAGTGTAGTTACCGTTTAATTCAAGTGCACAGGCACCTAGCACTATTTGGTTAGCAGTGTTTCTGTAGCACATGAGATGGGAGTTTGCAAAACAAATGGCCACTGGATTGAGGCAAATAATCATGACATCATTCTGCCAGATAGACATAACTAGCTACAAAGTAGCCTAATATTTAATTGAGACGGTTATTAGGAAAGCCATTCCATCTACCAGAGTACAGTTATGCCTGTCATTAGCTTCACTATATTTGTCCTGTTCCTTAATTGCTCAAAACCTGGACGTTTTACTTCATATTATGAGGCATGTCTTACCTTGCCTCAATGAGGCCTTTATCCACGATCCCACCAAAGAAACGTGTAGGCAATTTTTTTCTAAAGACTTCCTCATATGCTTTCTCCTGTTCTATTGCTTTTCCATATTTCATTGTCTAGCAGCCAATGGCATTATCCTAGTCATATTAGCAGCCATTATAGTTTCTGCATGCTTAGATCTCCCCTCTTCAACATTCCTAACGGTTTTTACCATGCATGTCCATTTCCAAGTATGTCCATGAAACCGATCGGGTGTGCGGTGTGCATTTTAGAAAGGCATTATCCCACAAATTGCATTTTGGAACATTCACGCATAGACCTACCGCGGTGTGCACATTGCTGCACCTAAATTATCAACATTTTAAGCGAAACATTCTGATCTGTTCCATCAGCCTTATTCGTTGATAAGGCGTATACCTCCGCTACACTACTTTGATACGCATCATCGGGATTAAGAAGTCAGTATGCGCAATGCTCACTGAAAAATAAGTGTGTATAAGGCGTATACATGCGTGTACCCTCTACTGCACAGAACCTCATAACTCTTCATAAGTGATAAAGGAGATTAACGGATGGAGGCATAGATATTTAAAAACATAATAAAGCCTTCATTAAAACCATGGCACTTTTCATGACACCCAGCTTAAATAACCAGCCCAATAATGACTTGTGCCTGTTTGAAGTTTCACTGACAGACAGAGGTCAATATTTACCTCCAACAGAGAGGAGAGATATATGGAGTCACAGGATTCTTTGATGCTGACCTTGTAAAAAGGCGAGTGCTTGTTTAACAAGGATAGGTCCAATCAGATTAAAATGGACGATTGCAAAAGGTCAGTGAAATATGTAACAACCCAGATATGATGGCGAGACGGAGACGGGTAAAGAGAGAGTGCATACGTGGGAGTGTGTGTATATGAGAGAGAGAAAGAGAGAGGTGTTTGGTTTTGTGTGTGTAGGTAGGGGCTTGGATTGGATTGTGTGTGTGTGTGAGCGTCTCTTTGTGTGTGTGTGTGAGCGTCTCTTTGTGTGTGTGTGTGAGAGCATCTCTTTGTGTGTGTGTGTGAGCGTCTCTTTGTGTGTGTGTGTGTGTGGGTGCGTGCGCCGAAGTGTGCATTGGAGCAGCAAGGCTCGGGGAATGGACGTGACGTGACACTGGCTGGCTAGTCTGCTCTACACTCAGGGTGGTACAGCTGGTATCAGTGCCTACAATCAGCAAAGGCGATAGGACTCCTATCAACAGACAACTCCCTGGGAGGAGACAGACGCTATGATTAAACTAAAGGGCACCGGTAATGTCATTAACGCGGTGACACAGGGCTTTCAGGGGAGCACATTCACACTGAGAAACTGCAGTCAAAGGAGCCAAAATGGAGGAGGGTTCGGAGGTAAAAAAACAAAAAACATCAGAAAGCGCAATGATCCCGACTGCACTGTTGAGGGATGACCGTCGCATAGGAGTGATGCCACCTGTCGGAAGACAATACATGAAGAGCTGTTTTAAAGAACCAAGTTGGAGACAGGTAAACTGATGTTCTCTTTTTGTCATTCATTGACTTGCAATTGTTTCTTTGCTACAGACGAAGGGGTATACAAAAATGGGTTCCTTTCTATTGTCATCGAAGGCAATAGAAGGCATTAACTGGAAATTGATTGAATTGATTGAACACTGCCCATGATTTTTATTGAATTGACAGGAAATAGTATGACATTGACCACCAACAACAGGCACACACAACAGGCAGATAAAGGAGTTGGAGGAGGAGGAGAGGAGTGGGTGGAGAAATATGATGCTCACCGCATGCCTCTCTGGTCCTTCGCACCCTGTTTATCGCTGTCCCCGGCCGTCGATAATGATTATCAATATATGACAGTTCGGCATTCGACCGCCACTCCTCTGGGAAACGGGCCCGTCCTCCACAGGGTTCAAACGCACTGATCAACAAGTAAGTTCAGCAGTCTCTGACCATGACCGAACCGTGTGTGTGTGTTCCCCGAGACATAAACAATATTCCTGGCTGTGGCAATTGGAACAGGTGCCTACAGAGTGAATTGACCTCCATGGATAGCTTGGATGATTTTACCCAATGTCCTTCATAGACACTTCGAGTGATTGGGATTTCTAGTCTGTAAAGTGGCTGAGGAAGAAAGGTTGGAGATTGCAAAGAAAGAGAGGGGCCAAAGGATTACATTCAAGTAAGTCATTTAGAAGACACTCTTATAAGGAGTCTAATAAAGAAGACTGAAACAACCTCATGATTCCAGCATGTAATGTAAACATACATGTACTGTAATTACATCTTCAGAAAACAGGTTAGGGGGAGAGAGTATTCCACGCTTCGTTCGATTTACATCCATAAACCAATTTTCATACCTCACACTGAAGCCTACGTGTCAATAATACAACTCTAATCTTCCAGATGTGGAGATATATGAAGTAATCTTCCAAAGACAGAGAGAGATGAGAGATGTATGAATTAGGAAACAATACCTGAAGATATTATGCAGAGTGTTCTTACCAAGGCCCTGTCTCTATCTATAGTGACTCCCAGGGCCTCTAGTGGTAAATCAGGGGCTTAATTGTAATCGGTTTTCATTATGGTTCCTACGTCCCACGGCGGAGAAACTCAGCTTTATTGGCAACTTGACACCTCTCAGCTCAAGTGTAAAATAAGGCATGTCTGTTGCCGGTCAAACGCAATCACCGCTAATGAGAAGCAATTACGTTACGATATAATGGCCTGCCTGTCTGAAATTATTTAATGAAAAATGTGTAATCTGTCTGTCTGTTCATCTGTCAAGGCCTGAAGTGAACGCACACACGCAATAACACATATGGATCATGTAGTAAGCAAAAAAGTGTTTAACCAATCAAAATATATTTTATATTTGAGATTCTTCAAAGTTTCCACCCTTTGGCAGCTTTGCACACTCTTGGCATCCTCTCAACCAGTATGTAAACATTATTAAAGTGACCAGTGTTCTATGTCTAGGTACATAGGGAGCAGCCTCTAAGAACAGTCTGATGGCCTTGAGATTGAAGCTGATTTTCAGTCTCTCGGTTCCAGCTTTGATGCACCTGTACTGTGCCATCTTACATCGATAATCCTATATTCCCTAAACCCTATCCTAACCTTAAGCCTAAATCCTAACCCTAAAATAGCTTTTTTCCTCATGGGGACCGGAAAAAATCATTTTCCTAGTTTTACTATCCATGTGAGGACTTCTGGTCCCGACAAGGATAGTAAAAAAAAAAACACTCCCTCAGTCCCTAAAGTCATGTTTGATCTCCTGAGTGACAGACAGCTGCCAATCCCACCCCTGGTGTGACTGAGAGTCTTCCTCTCTCTCCTGTCTCTTCCTATTCTACCCCAGGAAGCAGCTGGACGATCGATGGACAGAGCACAGGGATTTACCACAGCGTGTCTCCACTCCACTGTCCATCCATTGACCCCCTGGGTTGTTTGACCTTCTGTCCAGTTCTCTACAAGAACTAGTCACTTAAAGTAGATACGGAGGTCCAACCTGGCATCCGGTGTAGACGTAACATAGAAAACATAAATCCAGGACATCCTGCAATTAGTATATGTTATGCTTCGTATGGTATGTATTAATTTGTGGGATACATTCAACCGAAATGTGTCTTCTGCATTTAACCCAACCCCTCAATCAGAGGTGCAATCGACGTCTTGCTCAAGGGCAGAACGGCAGATTTTCCCAACTTGCCGGCTCAGGGATTCGAACCAGCAACCTTTTGGTTACTGGCCCAACGTTCTTAACCGCTAGACTAGCGGTTGTGGTCCAGCATTCATTTTGTATGATATGTTATGAATTACAATTTTTATGATCTATTACGAATTGCAATTTGTACAATATGTTCTGAATTTGCAAAACGTATGATAAATTCCTAATGTTAGGAAGGTGGCTAACATTAGCTAGGCTAGGGGTTAAGGTTAGGGTTAGGGGAAGGTAACATGCTAAGTAGTTGCAAATAAATAGTAAGTAGTTGCAAAGTTGCCAATTAGCTAAAATGCTACAGTTGTCCATGATGATTTGAACACACAACCTTGGGGTTGCTAGACGTTCACATTACACGCTCAACCATCGTGGCTGACCAACAACCTTACTTTAATTTTTGCTTTAAATAACCTTCTGTCTAACCGTATCATACTAATTTGAGTGTCTCGGATGTACATTTACTATGTCTAGTCTATGAGACCAGGCTGGGAGGTCCAATGGGAATCATATCTGCAAAAAGAGACCAAAGGATTGTCACAGCATTAACAGTTAGATTGTTAAAATATTCTGACGAGGATGTGTTTGCTTATCTGTTTGGTGCACCATTTTGTGTTTTCCTCAGCTGTGACCTTATTGTTGTGTTCACTCCTCCTGTATTTCTGACATTCAGCTATTTGTTCTTTTCTCTCTGTTTTCCACCCTCATTTATTTGACATCTTGCTGTGTTGTCGCTCCTGTGCGTCTTGCACTCTGCTCCTTGACTGGGCGTCAGGGAGACAGATGAGGGAGTAAGGCTCAGGGGGAGTAACAGGGAAGGTAGAGCAGAGAAGGATTACTGAGGTGAAACTGCATCCAGGTCAGCATTTCTTTGCTACTAGTCTGGGGTGCTGTCCAGCTTTCATCATTTTGACGACAGAAAAAAAAACAAAGATGTGTGTGTGCGTGACAGCGTGTGAGAGTGTGTGTTAGGATGTGTCGGATTACTGCAGTAAAACCTTGAGCTCAATCCTGGAAGCCTACCTTCTCCTGTCTATGGTGCAATCGTTCCATAAAACAGCAAGGCTCTGGCACCCTGCCTAACCCTCCTCATCAAACAGGGCTGAGAAGCAGTTCTCTCTCGCTCTCTTGTGGCAAAAGACTGTACCCCCTGGAGGATTTAAATTCCCAGAGGGCAGTGCTGCAGCACAATGTGGAACCAGCTATCCAAATGACCCTCTCCCACCTCACTGAGCTCACAGAGGAGTCTATGTGCGCGCATGAGTCAACCAACCAAATACAGAAAATACAATGTAAAGTGCTTTGAGATCTTGTTGAAAGAGCTATATAAAATTGCAGGAAGATTCAGTACTTCACGTGTAAGTGTGTGACTCAGTAAATGTGTGAATGGGTCAGGAAGTAGGGAGTCCGAATGTATGGATTGAATGAGTCACCCTCTTGTTATTCTCTCCCTGTCTGTGTCAAAGACTCGCAAGTATGAGCGAATACCTTCTGACCGGCCGATCCATGTCCTTCTGTATGTAGATGGATGACTCAACGATTCCTATTTGTCATGGTGCTCAGCAGGGAGGGAAAGGGGCTCCAAAGCCCACACACGTCACTCAAGGACTGCTCTGTCTGTGTGTTGCTCCTGTTTCACCTGATTTCATCATCCCTTTCTCTACGCCTCCAATTAAGCCCCACACAGATTCTCTCGTTACACACTGACACATTTAGTCAGACACACACACACACACAAACATATATACACACACAACTAGGCTCGACCTCCCTTCTGCTCAAGGTTGTTCCATAGTTACCCTTCCCTCACAACATATTTATATCATATCATAAACACAACAGCTGCCGACTTACAGAACAGACGGCTTTACAATTAATACACACGTCGATGGCAATTACACTGTTACGGAATTTCATAATAAAGGACAGGTTTGCCATCGTGCTTTTCATTGAAAGAAGTTGAACAAGCTGCCAGGCATAGAAGGTTTTCCTGCACCTCAGTGGAAAGGGAAACAAACAAGAGAAAAACTGAAAATAACAATGATGAAATGAAAAGCGAGGGAGAGCAGAGGAGAAGGAAGCAGGGAACGCTCTGTGCCTGGAACAGGGTTTAGTGGATTAGCTCCGTCATGCGGCTACGGGGGGGAAATAAGGGTTGTGTTGGCTGGATGAGGCCTGACTGCCAGGCTGAACAGACACACACACAGTCTGGACAGCACAGGCCTATGTGAGTACACTCTCTTATTACGGTCTGCAGCTAGGTAGAACACACACTGACTGACATGATACATACGTACATATTATCACACAATGTAGAGGTCTATGGTGACCTTGCCTACAATAACGACACTGTCATGTAGTGTTGTTGTAGGCCATAGGAACATGCCAGAATTCTCCATAAGGATGTGTGTGGTGAGCCATCTACAACCAAACAATGGAATAGCTCTGTACACCCTTGCGCCGCTGACTCAACCTGCAACACACACACATACATTTGCACGCATGAACATGTGCACTCACACAATAGTTTCTTCTGGCACAAAATGTAACAACTATTCATTATTGTCAACCTTGAGAATCCCATAGCATTTCGAAGGCTTTTAGACTAGAGCACCGATGAGGGTTTATTAAGCATTAACACCACTAGATGGCACCATTGCCACTTTCTTTTTCATTTGATTTCCCATTCCTCAGCACCTGACTAGGACTACACTGACTGGGCTCTCCTCTCCTCAGGACTGTTTGAATACTTTATAAATGCAGCCTTCCTTCCTACCTACACTTCCCTGAAGTCATCATGAATCTGAGTTGATTGGTGGACGTAATAAGGCAGCAGTTTACTTTCACCTATTCAGTCACTTCTAGATCTGTGCTTACCTCAAGAGAACAAGGAAGGGTGCATCTCTGAAGTATTGGACCAGGGCCATTGTCCTACCTGTGAGAAGCTGTACCAAAGATGTCAAGATTGTTGATTCAGGCTTTGACTGTACCACTGTCTCTAACTCAGGGCATCAGAGCTATAATACTTGTAGTTCAAACATATTCTCTGTTTCCTTCTACTTTGACCAAAGCTGGTTTGCCTGCCATCAACACTACCACACTACCATTGATCAGCAAGGTGAGCTTATTGGGAATGAACCAAACCAGGCCGCAAATACGAATGGTGCGAGGCAGTCTTAACCAACCAATCAGTCAGTCAGCCAGCCCATAGATGTTTGGTTGAGCCCAACACTTGTGTCTTCCATTGATCTGGTGATCCAGTCAACACTGTGACCTTCAAAACTGCAGATGAATATAAAGGTAAAATCAAGGTATTAAAGATGTCCCTGGCGTTCTTTAGAGGGAAGTGATCAATAATTGAGGAAATGACTGACAACTGGGTTCTGTGCATTTTCTATTTCTGTCATTTTGATGTCTGCAATATGTTTTCTTGCAATGGGCAAGATGTTTCACTGTATAGGAGTTACAAGTAAGCAACCTGAGGTTTGAGTCCTCCAGATAGCTGACACAGTGTTTTAATGGCAGACAGAAATAACAGACAACATTGCAGCACTATCAGAATCAGACTGGAATAACAAATACATGTGAATAGTATTTAATGAAGCACTTTTTGCAATAAAATAATATTTTCTAAACACTGAAGTAAAAACACTTTAGGTGAATATTGCTCTCTATAAATATTGCTCTATATCGTAACGACTGACTCAGATTGGCTGACAATCAAGGAGGAGGGGTTGGGGACAGTGAAGGCGTACCCAATGGGATCACTTCTTCTTGCTGGCACTTTTGGCCTGCTTGCTGGGTTGCTGGACGGCGTTCTTCTCAAGCTCCACCTGCCTAGCGGCCTCCAGAGCCACCTCTTCCTCCTCCTGACGACGAAGCTCCGCCTCCAGTAGCCGGTTTCGGAACACCTCCCGGGCCGCCAGCACCTTCTGACGCTGCACTCCCAGCGCCACCTGGACAGAGAGAGAGGGAAGGGGACAAAGAAGGTGGTACGAGAGACGGTCAACTGATATCCTAGCCTCACGAGCTGCCTGATCTCGCGAGTTCCCCCAAATGGCGAACCATTCATGTAAGCTCGCGTGATCAAGTGGCTCGGAAGGCTACTGATATCCTATCCTGTCCTGTCCCTTTTCCTCTCAAAGTCATAACAGTATGAATCACAGTTTTATACCGTTTGTGCAGAGTTGTTCTGTTCTCTGTGTTGTGTGTATGTGTGTGTGCACGTACCTGTGCGTTATATGTACAACCCTGTTAACCCTGTGCTGACCTGTAGGCCGTCGTACATCTCCAGCTGGCGTCTCTTGAGCTCCTTCCTGTTAGCCTGCTCCTGCCTGCGGTGTTCCAGCACAGTGTCTCTGACCAACCTGAAGCCCTGGATCTGCTCTAAGCGCTCCCTCCGCTGGGCCTCCTCCATCACCTGGTCCTTCAGAACAGGAACGTCCTGCTGCCTCCTACACAGTAGAGCACAGCATACAGGGCAACATGCTTAGTTAGGTAGAATATCTGGGGCCATATGTGTCAAGCGTCTCAGAGGAGGAGTGCTGATTGAGCCTCAGTTTTGCCTTTTAGATCATCACGAAAAAGATGACATGGACAGAGGGGACCTGGGGCTGGATTCACAAAATATTACTTATGAAAAAAAGTTAAGAAGTTTAAGGAACAAAGTAGGTAGTTCATAAGATAGTTCGTAAATGCAATTCCTCAAAATGTTCTTAGGAATTCGTAGTTTCCTTAGGAACTTCATACATGTCTTATGTGGCATTGACATTAGTAACGTGCTTGAAACCAATAAATAAGCCTAAATGTGACAGGGATGATCGGATTGAGTTATTTCGTTATTTTTCACACATCATATAGCCATCAGACTAGCTATATCAAAATCAAAAAATGGTCAACCAAGAAAAGAGATTGAAGTGAAGGTGGAGGAAATAGCAGCCAGGAAAAAGGTTGCTGTTGGGGAGACTTGATAACCAAAAAGAAAGGACGGGCGAGAGTGGCCGAGTCTGTCTCTGCCGTCGGGGGTATGGCAAGGGACAGTGACGGCGTAAAAAAATAAGTGGTCCGACATCAAGTAGGCTGCTAAGAAGAAGGGAGATGAGAGACCATTCATGTGGACAACCTGGAGGAGAAGGTGTCGCCCATCATAGAGATGGTGGTAGAGGGACTGCGCGACTGGTAAGTTAGTTAGCGATGTTAGCTAGCTAACGTGTAAAGACATTATAGCCAACGACATTAACATTAGCTAAGCTAGCCATGTTCTTCTTTGCAAATTGACAAGATTAGCACTAGCAATTTAACACTTCTAGAATATTGTAATATATTGTTAATTACTAGCTAGCTAGGTAATGCGTGGTTCATATGTATTCTTGCTGTATTTAAATATCCGGTAACCAACTGTGTCTGTAGAGCAAGAAAACGTTCATGGTTGCAAAAGTGTTTAGCTGTCCTAAAGTTAAGCACATTTCAAAAGAAGAAATCTTAAAGCATTATTTTCAAGAATCCCATTTCTTCTTAACTTTTTTCTTAGGAAGAAACTTAGGAAAAACCTTAAGAACATTTCCAATAACTTTATTGAGGAATAGCAACTTTGCTCAACTTTCTTCTTAAGTCTATAGTTAAGGAAAACATGTCAGTTAAGAATAAATATCTTCTTTAAGAAGGTTTTGTGAATCCGGTCCCTGATCCTAGATCAGCACTCCTATTCTGAGACTGGTACATACAGCGGTCTATATGAAACAGACATATATGAAAGACGTTGAAACAGAGAACAATTCCTTATGATAAGCATTTATCTGAAGTAAGACTATGATACAATTTGAATTTGAATACTATAAAAATAGTCAAAAGTAGAGGGAGCAAGAGGGCCAAAGAAACAGTGGGGAGGACAAGTAGAAATGGGAATGCAAGGATGAGGCGAGGGAGTACAAGAATGATCAAAATGATCATCCGAGGACACATTCCCCTCCCCTCCATCTCATAAACTGCATATCACCTTTCCTTGTCTCCTATCCCAGATCCTACACCCCTTCCCAACACACACACACACACACACACACACACACACACACACACACACACACACACACACACTATGTCCCTCCCTCCCTCCCTCCCTCGGAGATGCCCATCTATCCTCATACTGTATGGAAGGAAAGATGATGCACTAGGCTGGTGTATGATGAGATGTCAGAAATAGACTGTAGGATTGGGCTGTAGAGTCGAGGCGTCTGGTCAGGGCCAGGTATGACTGAGTGTAGTATGTCTCCTGGGGCCCGGGGAAGAGAGGTGAGGTGGGTGAGGTATTTAAAGGTAGATTAGAAAAGGCTAAATATGGCTGTCTATTTCCCAAGGGGGGGCGGGGGGTGATGGGAGCTAATGGACTTAGGATGGTTAATGAACATCACCCTCTCCGCCCTCCGAGTGTGCCTGCGTGTCTGGAAGAGTGTGTGTGTCCGTGTCTAGAAGTGAGTGTGTGTGTGTGTGTGTGTGTGTGCGCAATTGTGTGTTTGCAGGTGTGTGTGAATCAGGGCGGGTGTCTACAGCCATTAACCAGAGGAGCAGACGGCAGCACACACACACACACACACACACACACACACACACACACTGGGACAAAGGGGGTGGGCTGGGGAGGGGTGAAGAGAGGGGCACGTCTCACAGGAGTGGCGGGCTTATTGGAACCCCAAAATAGCTCCTTAATTAATAAACCCAAATATCATCCCATTTATCATGTAGAACCAGCAGAGTAGAGAGGAGAATGGGAGAGAGAGGAGAGGATAGAGAGCGGGAGATATGTATAAACCTTGCGGTCTGTCTCTCCTACATTTGCAACATTGTTTCAATATTCAAATTCGATCTCCAGCTGTCCCATAGTGATGAACGTGTCGGGATGAGACCGACAGGCAGGCAGAGTGAGCACATTTTCTATGCCAGGCGAATTTGCGCCTCATTAGTTAATTTTTATGGATGTATCCAAATAAATGTCACTAGAAAACAGCTTAAACAAATACAAATGCAGCTACATTGCTGTTAGTCTGGCTGCACTTTTTGACGTGACTAAGTTAGCCGTAGTTGACTAGCTAGTAAGCAAAGGATAAGAACGTTGTCAGTCAGTATGGCAATGGAACATTTAGAACAAACTACTGGATCACGTCCATAGATACAGAACAAAAAGACTGAACAACTGGGTTGCGTCTCTGACAACCGAACCGATAGAACGGTCGACCAGTCGGCTTGGTTAGCAACCCTAGATTTGTATTGGGACTACATCTCGTGGAAGGATGAAATTAATCAAATAATCAAAATAAAGTTTTTAATAAAAATGTGTCAAGCGTTATTTAAATATGTTGGTAACCAGTTGTATAAAAGTGATAATCCCCTCAAAGCTTGTGCATTCGGAAAGTATTCAGACTCCTTGAGTTTTTCCACATTTTGTTACGTTACAGCTATGTTTAAAAATTTATCAAATTGTTTTTTGCTCATAAATCTACACACAATACCTCACAATGACAAAGCAAAAACAGGTTTTTAGATATTTTTGCAAATGTATTACAAATAAAAAACTGAAAATATCACATTTACATAAGTATTCAGACTCTTTACTCAGTACTTTGTTGAAGCACCTTAGGCAGTGATTACAGCCTCGAGTCTTCTTGGGTATGAAGCTACGAGCTTGACACACCTGTATTTGGGGATTTCAGGCCAAAGAGTTCAATCTTGGTTTCATCAGACCAGATAATCTTGTTTCTCATGGTCTGAGAGTCCTTTAGGTGGCTTTTGGCAAACTCCAAGTGGTCTGTCATTTGCCTTGTAATGAGGAGTGACTTCCGTCTGGCCACTCTACCATAAAAGCCTGATTGGTTGAGTGCTGCAGAGATGGTTGTCCTTCTGGAAGGTTCTCCCATTTCCACAGAGGAACTCTTACAGAGTAACCATCGAGTTTTTGGTCACCTCCCTGACCAAGGCCCTTCTCCCCCAATTGCTGTTTGGCCGGGCAGCCAGCTCTAGGAAGAGTCTTGGTGGTTTCAAACTTCTTCCATTTAAGAATGATGGAGGCCACTGTATTCTTAGGGACCTTCAATTCTGCCAAAATGTTTGGGTATCCTTCCCCAAATTTGTGCCTCGACACAATCCTGTCTCGGAGCTCTACGGACAATTCCCTCGACCTCATGGCTTGGTTTTAGCTCTGAAATGCACTGTCAACTGTGGGACCTTATATAGACAGGTGTGTGCCTCTCCAAATCATGTCCAATCAATTGAATTTAGCACAGGTGGACTCCAATCAAGTAGAAACATCTCAAGGATGATCAATGAAAACAGGATGCACCTGAGCTCAATTTCAAGTCTCACAGCAAACGGTCTGAATACTTATGTAAATAAGGTATTTGTTTTTTATTTTGAATACATTTGCAAAAAATTCTAAAAACTGTTCTCGCTTTGTCATTATGTGGTATTGTGTGTAGACTGATGAGGGAAAACATTTACTTGATCCATTTTAGAATAAAGCTGCAACAAAACAAAATGTGGAAAAAGTCAAGGGGTCTAAAAGCTTCCCGAATGCACTGTGTTCAGCAGTACCAATATATCCTCCAAACAACGGCTTCGAGGGCATTATCACTTCAATAGAGGCGTGTGATCTTGTCATGCTGTTGTTTAAAGCTCCAATGGAAGCTGGGGTTGCAACCCCAGAGAGGACCAGAAAGAAAAGCTAGCGAGGCTAAACCTGCTGATGTATGGAGACTGGGAGGGCTGCTGAGTAGGCAGGCACACACACACACTCTCTGAAGGAAGGAGAGCTAGTAGACAGAAGACAGTCTATCCACTATTGCCTTAAGCAGAGGAAAATTAAACAGCGTCTTCAACATACACACTGAGTAATAGTGTCCAGGGCTCAGCTACAGATTGGAATTATCCCCCTCTCACCTTCTACCCCTGTGACTCTGGGTCAATAAAATGTCCACAGAGCAGCTGCACTATCTATGACGAAGGAAGGATAAAACGTGAGGGTGCATTAGACACTGATCGTGCGCACGACAGAGAGCCATGGTGCAGATGAAAACAGCTTGTCCAGTGACAGTAGGAAATGAGCCAGGCCTGTGTATCACCTCCAGACCCTGCAAAGAGGGACCGATATACTGGGCTAGTCTGGGGTGGTGAGGGGACACATCACATTACCGTGAGTTACCGAGAGAGGAAACTAGGGTCACAGAGGGGACTGGAGATGAAGGGGAGAAGAGGGCAAGACAGCTGGTTAAATGGCTTCAGTGGATTGTACTCTATGGGTCAGGGAGACCCCTTTCCATCTTACCAAACTGGAAAAACATAGAGAGAGAGAGAGAGAGAGAGAGAGAGAATTATACTGAGAGAGTGAGAGACCTGATGAAGGGGGTGTAGTCCATAGGTAAGTGGTGCTGGGAGGGATCTGGTTGGCTGAGGAGAGCCAGCTCCTGATTGGACGGACTCATATGAGCATCAGGAGACTGGGAGTGGATAGCTGCAGGAAAACCAGAAAAATACATCACTAAACCTACTGTTCATAACAGGTGACCATTGCTTTCATCAACTGTTCTACAAAATACTGTATAAAAGTTTGCAGAGTTTGCAGAGTGTGGTACCTGGCTCTCCACTCTCTGTTCCATCAGTGGGTGTGTCTGCATTGGCCCCACTTAGGAGTTTGTTAATGAACTGTAGTCTGGACTGGAGGGCCTGAAACACATTACAACATCCTCAATACTGTTACATATCTATTAATATTGATTATTACTCAATCACCATGTCATGAGAGAGAGAAACAAAAAAGGAGAGATACACTATAGAGTTTGTTCTACCTTGATACACCTGCCAGGCTCAGCGGTCTCCCAGGCCTGTTTCATAGCTCTGATTTCATCCAGTCTCTCTGTGTCCTTCCTCACGTCGATTACCTCCGCATCACACTGGTCACTCACCACACGCAGCGTCCAGTAAGGCTTCGACTGATCCAGGCTCTACAAACACACACATTCACAAATAGCCTTCATAAGCTTCAGAGGGAGGTTACAGATATTGGGAGATATCTCTTTCTTATGGCGCTATAGCCAGCCAGTCTTGCATAAAGAGAGAAGACACACAGCTCCAAGTCATGATGTACTCACCTGTCTATCTCATCCGTGCACATGACGGAGGATCATTTCTCAGCTCATCTATTCACAAATCATATCCGCTCTCCCTCGTTCAGCTCGTGCTGCATCAACGGTGCAGCAAAAACAACGGCTATGTCAAAATTGGAATTTAGTCAAGGAGAGCGCTTTTCGAGAAATCTGCCTTTCAAATGGCATTGTCTTTAGTGGTTGTGACAAATAGGCAGTGGAGAAAAGCAACTACAAAGGGAGCAGAGCATGGTCAGAGCTACAGCTTTAGTTAGGTCTATTAAAACAATACAGGGTTTCCTCCCGAGTGGCGCAGCGGTCGGAGGCACTGCACCGCAGTGCAAGTGGCCTCACTACAGACCTGGGTTCCCAGGCTGAGTTGTAGCCGGCTGCAACCGGGAGACCCATGAGGCGGTGCACAATTGGCCCTACGTCGTCCGGGTTAGGGAACGGTTTGGCCGGCAAGTCATTATCCAATCGCGCTTTAGCGACTCCTTGTGGCGGGAAAGGTGCATGCACGCTGACTTCGGTCGCCAGTTGTATGGTGTTTCCTCTGACACAGTGGTGTGGCTGGCTTCCGGGTTAAGCGAGCATTGTGTCAAGAAGAATTGCGGCTTGGCGGGGTCGTGTGTCGGAGGACGCAAGGCTCTCGACCTTCGGCTCTCCCGAGTCCGTACCGGAGTTGCAGCAATGGGACAAGACTAACTATCAATTGGATTTCACGAAAATTGAGAAGAAAAACAGGTAAAAAGTATATATATATATATATATATATATATATATATATATATATATATATATATATATATATATATTTGTATATATTTAGAGTACCAGTCAAAAGTTTGGACACACCTACTCATTCAAGGGTTTTTCTTTATTTTTACTATGTTCTACAGTGATTGCTTCACTGTGGGGATGGTGTTGTCATGACTGTCCTGACCAGGTCAGGTTACAGGAGACCACAACCCTACAGATTATCTCTCAACCCCAACAGAGGAGGAGAGATCTAGGGGTCTGAAGATGTGGGGGTTTTATGACCCCTCACGCCCTTGGTAAATCTCAGGCCACAGACAAATTCCTTTGTCCTGTTACTATGGAGAACCAGCCTCAGAACATTAAACATGAAACAAAGGGACTTTGGAACAATGGTTTCCGTCAGCCACAATGGTGGTCATGACGATAGATGGAATATGAAAATGTATGTCATTTTGGTTTTGTTATTAAAGGTTAATAGATGACGTTATTACGAAAACATTGTAACGTGAAGAGTTTTCCTAGTATATGTTTGATGTTTATACATTGTACATTAAAATGTCCAAATCAAAGGGAATGTTTTGGGGAAGATGAAATGTGAAGTTAGTTGTCTAAAATTGGGTTTGAGTAAAATCTAGACCTTGCCTCATTAACTTGGTACGCCCAGAGAATTGCCCTAAAGGCGGTTACGCCCACTTTTGACCCAACGGTATAAAACCTGTGAGTAGAGAATTTACAGGAAGACTACGTGACCCAAGCTGCAGCCAAGGTCTAAAATGTCAACGAACCCAGAACGCAACACAAGTTTGAAGACAAAGAAATCCTTTTCTACCCAAGCTACGGATGAGTAGCTTTGTCTAAGCGGGTGAATTCAAGTCGAACCACCTAGCCTCCATCTCCCATCGAATCGTGGCATCTACACTGTTTCTGTGAGCTCTGAGCTACAGAGTTGTCTGTCCTCAGAAGACCCCTTCCAGAGCAAGGGTGAGGGAACAGACTCCTAAGCCAAAAGGACACTGACATCGGGAGGACGATCAGAGAGGTGCGCTGGAGTAGTGCGTCATCGAGCAGCCTGAACGGTCTCCTGAACGCTCTGCGCAGAGAATCCTCTGAGATCTACCCCACCCATAAGAGCGTCAGTTTGGGGCAAGGCTAGGGTTAGAATAGCATAGCTGACAAATTCACCCAAATGTATATTTCTCTCGTGTACTTTATTTTTCCTCTCTCTCTTTGAAATCCCCATTTTGGGTAACACGCGCCATAGTGTGTTGGCCCGTTATACTAAGTTCTAATCAATAGCCTATAATGTGTTTTGTCTATGTGTATCTTTTATCATCATTTTAGCTTTTTAGTAAATAAATATTCAACTAAGATTGGTGTGGTACGAACTCATTGGTGAGACCCGGGTCCGTGCAGATTTACGGGCTATATGACGTTCAGAACGAGATTGTAAGAGGTGGTTATAATTAGCGGCTGTTGTAAAATCGATTTTCTTTGAGTTAATTTGGGAAATAGAAACTCAATAAAAACTAGTTTTCCCATGGTGCCCCAGGTTAATGAGTTAATAATTGCTTGATTCAGTTAATCACGCAACTAGAAACTTTTAATAATTCGATGAACAATAGACATCACATTAACTAATACAACGTCACGACAGTAGTAACCAAAAAAAGTGTTCAATCAAAATAGATTTGAGATTCTTCAAAGTAGCCACCATTTGCCTCGATGACAGCTTTGGCATTCTCTCAACCAGCTTCACCTGGAATGCTTTTCCAACAGTCTTGAAGGAGTTACCACACATGCTGAGCACTTGTTGGCTGTTTTTCCTTCACTATGCGGTCCAACTCATCCCAAACCATCTCAATGGGTTGAGATCGGGTGATTGTGGAGGCCAGGTCATCTGATGCAGCACTCCATCACTATCCTTCTTGGTCAAATAGCCCTTACAAAGCCTGGAGGTGTGTTTTGGGTCATTGTCATGTTAAAAACAAATAATAGTCCCACTAACAGCGTATCGCTGTTGAATGCTGTGGTAAGGGCGTATCGCTGTGGAATGCTGGTTAAGTGTGGCTTGAATTCTAAATAAATCACAGACAGTGTCACCAGCAAAGCACCCCACACCATCACATCGCCTCCTCCTCTATGCTTCACAGTGGGAACCACACATGCAGAGATCATCTGTTCACCTACTCTGCATCTCACAAAGACACAGGTTGGAACCAAAAATAAAACATTTGGACTCATCAGACCAACGAACAGATCTCTACAGGTCTACCGGTGTTTCTTGGCCCAAGCAAGTCCCTTCCTCTTATTGGTGTCCTTTAGCAGTGGTTTCATCGCTGCAATTCGACCATGAAGGCCTGATTCACCCAGTCTCTTCTAAACAGTTGATGTTGAGATGTGTCTGTTACTTGAACTCTGTGAAGCCTTTATTTGGGCTGCAATTTCTGAGGATGGTAAATCTAATGAACTTATCCTCTGCAGTAGAGGTAACTCTGGGTCCTCCTTTCCTGTGGCGGTACTCAGGAGAGCCAGTTTCATAATTTATTTTTGATCTTTTCACTCCGGTATCTCTACTTGCACATTCATCTTCTGCACATCTATCACTCCAGTGTTTAATTGCTACATTGTAATTATTATTTCGCCACTGTGGCCTATTTATTGCCTTACCTCCCTTATCTTACCTCATTTGCACACACTGTATGTATACTTTTTCGATTGTGTTATTGACTGTATGTTTGTTTATTCCATGTGTAACTCTGTGTTGTTGTTTGTGTCGCACTGCTTTGCTTTATCCTGCCCAGGTCGCAGTTATAAATGAGAACTTGTTCTCAACTAGCCTACCTGGTTAAATAAGGTGAAATTAAAAATTTAAAAAAATAGTGCTTGATGGTTTTTGCGACTGCACTTGAAGAAACTTTCAGAGTTCTAGAAAAGTTCAGCATTGACTGACATTCATGTCTTAAAGTGATGATGGACTGTCGTTTCTCTTTGCTTATTTGAGCTGTTCTTGGTCTTTTACCACATAAGGCTATGTTCTGTATACCAACCCTACCTTGTCACAACACAACTGATTGGCTCAAATGCATTACGGAAAGAAATTCCACAAATGAACTTTTAAGAAGGCACACCTGTTAATTGAAATGCATTCCAGGTGACTACCTCATGATGCTGGTTGAGAGAATGCCAAGAGTGTACAAAGCTTTCATCAAGCCAAAGGGTGGCTACTTTGAAGAATCTCAAATATATTTTGATTTGTTTAACACTTTTTTAGTAACTCCGTAATCCCATGTGTTATTTCATAGTTTGGGTATCTTCACTATTATTCTACAATGTAGAAAATAGTAAAAATAAAGAAAAACCCTGGAATAAGTAGGTGTGTCCAAACTTTTGACTGGTACTGCATACCCAATACAGGGATTGAGATAATAGAATACACTTATTAGGTTAGTCAAAGGCTTTTATCCAAAGCTACAGGTAACACAACCATTTAGTAGATGCACAACTAATACTTTGAATCCTAAATAAACAAAGGAACAACTAGGTTATTATCAAGTAATGCCCATATTTCGCTTTCTAATGTCTATGTAAACAGTGTAGGGTATAATAATCAGCGGTGGTCAGCTGTCAGTTTGTAGTGTTACCTACCGTTTCCATCCTGGAGCCAGGCTTGGCTGGGGGTTTGTCCTTGTCCTTGTCACCTTTGCCCTTGCGACTGCCCTTGGGAGTGGATGACTTCTGGCCTTCGCTGCTCTGGGCTTCACCACTGACCGGAGTTGCCGGGTCCTCATGCTTCTCCCCGTGCACTATGACCAAGGACCAATGAGAAAAGAGGTCAACGATCAGATGGTCAGTAGCAGGACAGATACACGCACTGAACCTATCAATCAAAGGAAATAAATCAAATGTATTTGTATAGCTCTTATTAAAAATACATAGAGTGGCTTGCGAAAGTATTCACCCTCCCTTGGCATTTTTCCCATTTTATTGCCTTACAACCTGGAATTAAAATAGATTTTTTGGGGGTTTGTATAATTTGATTTACAAAGCATGCCTATAACTTTGAAGACGCAAAAAAATTTGAAACATACAAGAAATAAGACAAAAAAAACAGAAACTTGAGCGTGCATAACTATTCACCCCCAAAGTCAATCCTTTGTAGATCCACCTTTCGCAGCTCTGTGGAGTGTACGGCCTAAAGTGGTCCTTTGGACAGATACTCCAATCTCTGCTGTGGAGCTTTGCAGCTCCTTCAGGGTTATCTTTGGTCTCTTTGTTGCCTCTGATTTAATGCCCTCCTTGCCTGGTCCGTGAGTTTTGGTGGGCGGCCCCATCTTGGCAGGTTTGTTGTGGTGCCATATTCTTTCCATTTTTGGAAATGGTGCTCTGTTGGATGTTCAAAGTTTCTGATATTTTTTATAACCCAAAACTGATCTGTACTTCTCTACAACTTTGTCCCTGACCTGTTTGGAGAGCTCATTGGTCTTCATGGTGCCGCTTGCTTGGTGGTGCCCCTTGCTTAGTGGTGTTGCAGACTCTGGGGCCTTTCAGAACAGGTGTATATATACTGAGATCATGTGACACTTAGATGGTACACATGTGGACTTTATTCAAGTAATAATATGACTTCTGAAGGCAATTGGTTGCACCAGATCTTATTTAGGGGCGTCATAGCAAAGGGGCTGAATATATATGCCCGCACCACTTTCAGGTTTTTATTTATTTTTTGAAACAAGTTATATTTGTCATTTCACTTCAACAATTTGGACTATTTTGTTTATGTCCATTACATGAAATCCAAATAAAATCTATTTAAATTACAGGTTGTAATGCAACAAAATAGGAAAAACGCCAAGGGGATGAATACTTTTGCAAGGCACTGTACAGTATGTCAAAAAAAGCACTTAGCAATGCAAGCCTGATAGATACATTGGTATTTTAATAACTTCTCAGTCTTGATTAGAGATTATGTGAGAGTATTCTGTGCATTATTCTGTGAATTATTCTGTGAGAGTAATCTGTGCATTGTGTATCTGACTTGTTTAGGTCTATATTCCTGTCAAGGTCTGATGCCTTCCTGCTGTTTACACAGTGGAATGGCAACGATCAAGCCATTCCAAACAACATTTCCACAAGGGAACGCCATTTGTGCGATACCATAATTGCTTTGAAAAACAACCAACGTGCATTTCCAATTCTGCTTGACAGGGCATTAAATGAAAAGCAATTATCCAGCCATTAAAATTTCGCAAAATTGTGTTTTTAATCCAAAAGTATTATGACCAATTTAGTCATTCGCATTAGTCCGTTCACACTCTATTGAGTAAAGATTAACTGTAAAACCACAACGTCAGTGTGTGTTGGAGACAGTGTGCGTGCTAGATGGCACTGTTGCACAGTGTTGGCTACTACTACTGCAAATCAATGCAACGCTACTGCTGCTATTCTCCAAGTCCCCCTTTTCGAATAGAAATGATTGATATTCCCTCATTTTAATTGACAACCTGTCACATGTACTGAAGGGGTTGATAACTACAGAGCATGATGCTCACCACACCCAGTCATTGTGATCCCTACTCAACACTACCAATAACATCCCTATCCAGTAAAAATAACCCCGCTGTTTTCACATTTAATAGAAGTCCCTCTGTTTTGTCCATATCACAGACAATAATATCAAGGAAGTGAAACCATGGCAATGGCTAGCAGTGCTGCGCCACAGGCCTAGCTTGGAAATCGCCCTGTACTACAGTGTATTCGGAAAGTCTTCAGAACCCTTGACTTGTTCAACATTTTGTTACTCTACAGCCTTATTAAATGGATTCAATTGTTCCCCCCCTTATCAATCTACCCATAATACCCCATAATGACAAAGCAATTTCTTTTTTTTTTTAAATGTATAACACGTGTAAAACATGAATATTCAGTACCTTTGGCAGCGATTACAGCCGTGAGTCTTCTTGGGTATGACGCTACCGTCATTGTAAAAAATTATTTGTTCTTAACTGACTTTCCTAGTTAAATTAAGGTTAAATAAAAAATGAAATAAAAATACAAGTTGGCACACCTGTATTTGAGCGGTTTCTCCCATTCTTCTCTGCAGATCCTCTCAAGCTCTGTCAGGTTGGATGGGGAGCGTCACTGCAAAGCCATTTTCAGGTCTTTCCAGAGATGTTCGATTGGGTTCAAGTCTGGGCTCTGGCTGGGCCACTCAAGGACATTCAGAGACTTGTCCTGAAGCCACTCCTGCGTTGTCTTGGCTGTGTGCTTAGGGTCGTTGTCCTGTTGGAAGGTGAACATTTCACCCCAGTCTGATGTTCTGAGCGCTCTTGGAGCAGGGTTTCATCAAGAACCTCTCTGTACTTTGCTCTGTTCATCTTTCCCTCGATCCTGACTAGTCTCCCAGTCCATGCCGCTGAAAAACATGACCACAGCATGATGCTGCCACCACCGTGCTTCACCATAGGGATTCCATCCAGACATGACACTTGGCATTCAGGCTAAAGAGAATCTTGGTTTCATCAGACCACGTTTCTCATGGTCTGAGAGTCCTTTAGGTGCCTTTGGCAAACTCCAAGCGGCTGTCATGTGCCTTTTACTGAGGAGTGGCTTCCGTCTGGCAACTACCATAAAAGCTTGATAGGTGGAGTGCTGCAGAGAGGGTTGTCCTTCTGGAAGGTTCTCCCATTTCCACAGAGAAACTCTGGAGTTCTGTCAGAGTGACCATCGGGTCCTTGGTCACCACCCTGACTAAGGCCCTTCTCCCCCGATTGCTCAGTTTGGCCGGGCAGCCAGCTCTAGGAAGAGTCTTGGTGGTTTCAAACTTCTTCCATTTAAGAATGATGGAGGCCACTGTATTCTTGGGGACCTTCAATTCTGCATTACTTTTTTGGTACCCTTCCCCAGATCTGTGCCTTGACACAATCCTGTCTCGGAGCTCTTCGTTCCATTGCTTGGTTTTAGCTCTGACATGCACTGTCAACTGTAGGACCTTATATAGACCAATATGTGCCTTCCCAAATCATGTCCAATCAACTGAATTTACCACAGGTGGACTCTAAACAAGTTGTAGAAACATCTCAAGGATGATCAATGAAAACAGGATGCACTCAAGCTCAATGTCGAATCTCATTGCAAAGGGTCTGAATACTTGTGTAAATAAGGTATTTGTTTTTAATACATTTGAAAAACATTCTAAAAATCAGATTTTTGCATTGTCATTATGTGCTATTGTGTGTAGATTGATGAGTAAAACATTTTCTTTCATCAATTTTAGAATAAGGCTGTAACGTAACTAAATGTGGAAAAAGGGGTCTGAACACTTTCTGAATGTACTGTATATACAGTGTGGGAGATTTATTTGTCATTGGTATGTACACTCATATCCAACCTGTATCCTAAAGAGAAAATAAACTTTGCCCTCCTTTAAGTAAACAAGCAGTCATGTTTCAATCACATGCATCAAGCAGACCATTTCCTAGTCATTTAACCAGGACCAAGTCAATGAAGAACCTGCTATCATTCTCAGTGTATTGAGGTGTTGGCTGAGGGGCTTCAACGGCCAGTAGCAGCTACAAAGAGAGCGTGATGTAACCATGAGCTGTTCCCACACCGCTGAGACACAGAGTTAAACTGGGCAAAATTAATTCACTTTCCTGCTGCCAAGATATTTCCCAGGGTACCAGGGGGCAAGAAGCCAACTTCATTTGACTTCATAACCCAGTTTCACTGGCTTATTGGAAAACTAAGGGGGGGCACACACACACACACACCCCTGCACACATGCTCACACGGAAAACTCAGTAACCCAGTCATGTTTTTTACACTAACGACCAGCACTTTAAAACATTATGTCAGATCTATTAGACAAATAGGACTCTCTTCTCCTTTAGAATCAATACGCACATACCGGTAGGCATGAGAATTCAAGACTGCCTCAATGGACACTGACACACACGCACATGCATACATAAAGAACCTGATTTTCTGCTGTGCAAACTGAATGGGTACAGGAGTTACTTTTCAGATTGCAAGATTGAGAAGACAAAAGGAATTCTAATATTATTAGGCAAACAATTATCTTCAGGCAATCATGCAAATCTGACTGCACTCACCTCCCTAGGAAAAACTCCCTAGAAAGGCCAGAACCTAGGAAGAAACCTAGAGAGGAACCAGGTTATGAGGGTGGCCAGTCCTCTTCTGACTGTGGCATATGGTGATTATAACAGAACATGGCCAAGATGTTCAAATGTTCATAGATGACCAGCAGGATTAAATAATACTAATAATCACAGCTATATTCATCTGCCTTTCATTAGGGATTTGATTAAAGCCCCATGGCTAGTCACAGGGAGAACAGACAGACCTGCCTGCCTGCTGCATATCTGGCACATTTCAGATGCAACATGCAAAATAATACGCTCGGAAAACAAACACAGGGATGCGACATCCGATCAGAATTCAGAGGAAAACATTGGGGGCTTCTGAAATGCAATATGTAATATGGAAATGTAATTACTATCCTCGTGCATATTGGGGGCATTATCTGAATTGCAATGTGAATTAATAATATGATTCCAACCCAAATAGTCAGTATATTTTAAAGTAAAGTTGAAACCTGACCAAAAATAACCCCAATATCTCATTGGAATATTAACCTATTGCTTCAGACAGCAGAGTAGTGTACCTGACCACAGATGGGGTGAAGTGAGGTGACCAGAGTGGACAAACTGTCCGAGCCAGAAGAGAAGATTCAAACTCTTTTTTTTGTCTGGGACAAAATTCAGTACAGGTCATATCCCCCTTCATGTCATTCACTCCCGCAGATTACAAACAAACTTGTCGGTGGGACTTGGATGGCCTTTCTTAATGTCTGTGCAGAAGAGAATATTATAATTCTGAGCCTCTCATTGGCTGCTGGGCTCTCTCTGTGGCAGGATTGTGGGTATTGTTGCATTTGTGATTTTCTGGTGTGTTCTCTATGGGGCCTACTGAAGGGGATTGTGCATCTATGAGTGGCTGGTGTGAGTACCTTTCATCTCGTTCCTCTCCAGGTCCCTGAGCGTATGGACGAAGGCCATCTGAGAGTTGTCGAGAGCCCAGCTCTTATGCAACACCTCTGCCACCACTATGTACTTATGGCCCTGAGAGAACGAGAGACGACAGTCATCCACAACAACAAGTACACCTCTACCTGCCCTGCACTATGCACACGACCTTCAAATTCAGGGAACAGAGTCAACAATTCTAGCTATAGCAGTTATAGCATTTCGGTCTGAGACGAGAGAGAAAGAGAAAAACATCATAACACAACCGCCACAGATAAACATCAGCAGCACCTAAAGCCACTGTCAGTAATACAGTATGTACTGAGTCACAGAGATAGAGACACAGTAAATATCACATTTAGTTCGTTTTTCCCTTTGTGATGATTTAGATACATGTATAACATAGTTCTAACAGTATGCTGTTAAGAATGGTGTAAAAGCAGTTTGCAAGTGAGCATCAACACGTTAGTGTAGGGGCCACCAGCATCTTGATCATTGACTGGGTCTCCAAGCCACTATAATACTGATCAATACCTCTTCATTCTGATCTGTCGTACCTGAACATCACTCCATCTGATCAGAGTTTGGGCTCTCGAGTGGCGCACCGGTCTGAGGCACTGCATCTCAGTGCTAGGGGCGTCATTACAGACCCTGGTTCAATTCCAGGCTGTATCACAGCCGGTCGTAATTGGGAGTCCCATAGGGTGGCGCACAATTGGCCCAGCGTTGTCCGGATTTGGCCGTTATTGTAAATAAGAATTTGTTATTAACTGACTTGCCTAGTTAAATAAAGGTTAAATAATAATTTTTGAAAAAGAGGTTCGCTAGTAGCTCATTAATATTGATGCTACAGGGTTGTTTTTGCTGTTGTTTGATGTAACAGAGCTGAGAGAATGCTCAATAATTTGCCTCTGAAGAGAGGTTTCACCCAAAGACAGCGAAGTCCATTGAAGGGTACAAAGTGACTCAGATAAACAGTAGCCGAGAGTGTGTGTGAACCAAACTTTCCGATACCGTCTGTGTGAGGTCTGGCGGCAAACTCAGTAGCGACTCATAAATCATGTCAAAATCAGAGCCTGCCTGATAGGTAGAGAGATAAGAGAGCATACGATAACAAAACAACTCCCCAATTATTTTGTATCTTCACTCCACATCCAACCCTTTCCTTCCTACTTCCCCTCCTCCAGAGTGTGGGTCTGTGTGTGTTACAGCAGAATCTTTCATATGGGCGATGGTTGAAAGGTGAGCTGTCAGCGGTGATACCATAGTCTCCATGGGCGGTTGGGTCTGGGCGTGAGGTTGGTTCTGGGTCTGGTCGGTCAGGTGGGGAGTCTCCATGGCCATGCCTTCCTGGCCCCCTCCTCCCTGGGTAGAGCCTATCACTCTGGCCTCTTCCTGGCTCTGCTTTCCATCCGCCTGGGGGGGTCCGCAGGAGGCAGCTGTGACACGCAAAACACAATATTGATTTTCATTGACACATCTACCATTGAGGGGAGTCGACCTGGTTCTTTCACAGTATTATACACTACCGGAAAACTGTCATTTATATGGTAATTTAGGCTATTATTAAGAGTAAAAATTGTACTCTGAAATGGTTTACTGCAGTATACTGTAAATTATGGTGCATTGTGGGAAAATGTCATGGGCAGGGAAAGAATTGTTGCATTTCAAATGGTACTGTAATACCACCCTAATGAAAACAGTACTGTGCCGTATCTTTGGAGCTCCAAAAACCTTTTGACAATGGTCAAAAGGTGCATGGTGTTGTTGTTTCTGGCTCATTAACATATGTGGAGACATGCCTTATAATAGGCAATATTAGTTATACACATGAGTGAGGTTGCTGTAAGAATTTTAATTACAATTTAACATGTAAAGGGGACAGATTGGAGTGGCTGCCAGTCTTAAACGTTAAATGGTTGAGCGTTTTGCCCCGTAGTCACCGCCAGTTTGGGATGCCTTTGTTAAGGCCTCTAGAAGTGCAAGTCATATAAAACACCAAATGTTCATGCTGTAATGTGCAAACACTATACCTAGCATCAAAACTGCTTGTACCAATCCCTTGTAATTACAGTAAAATACAAAACACCTCCATTCATTCCGATTATTTTACGCTATTGTACTGTTTGTCATAACACAGTACTTGCTTTGATACCGTATTTATAATACAGTAGATGTACATAATTGTACTTTCCACTGAGCATGCCTGTTACTGTCAAATTCACAGCAACCCCTTTACAGTGTACATACTAAAATGTTAATATGCAGGTTAGATTGAATATTCAGTCCTCAGTTTCTCTTTTCTATCATTTGTCCCCTGACCAACCCACTAATTACAAATTACACAACTCTGAGAGACTCTTATCCCCTTGCCCAACCCTACAGGGAACATTCACCCTCAATTGTTGTTTACTCTGCCATCAGTAAAGTTTAAGTATCAGAAAACAGCATTGTTGATTAATGTTGTGCCTTCTGGACTGGATCTGATAGTGATTGACAGGTTGGCTGCAGGCCTGGCTGATAGACAATTCATTGATTCAAATCAAATTATATTTGTCACATACACATGTTTAACAGATATTATTGCGGGTGTAGCGAAATGCTTGTGTTTCTAGTTCCAACAGTGCAGTAATATCTAACAATTCATAACAATACACACAACCTAAAAGTTAAAGAATGGAATTAAGGAATATATAAATATTAGGATGAGCAATGTCGGAGTGGCATTGACTAAAATACAGTAGAATAGAATACAGTATATACATGAGATGATTAAAGCAAAAATATGTAAACATTATTAAAGTGACTAGCGTTCAATTATTAAAAGTGGCCAGTGATTTCAAGTCTATGTATATGGAACAGCAGCCTCTAAGATGCAAGGTTACGTAACCACTTGGAAGCCACTTAGTGATGGCTATTTAACAGTCTGATGGCCTTGAGATAGAAGCTGTTTTTCAGTCTCTTGGTCCCAACTTTGATGCACCTATACTGACCTTGCCTTCAAGATGATAGTGGGGTGAACAGACAGTGGCTCGCTCGGGTGGTTGTTGTCCTTGATGATCGTTTTGGCCTTCATATGACATCGGGTGCTGTAGGTGTCCTGGAGGGCAGGTAGTTTGCCCCTGATGATGCGTTGGGCAGACCGCACCACCCTCTGGAGAGCGCTGTGGTTGCGGCCGGTGCAGTTGCCATACCAGGCGGTGATACAGCCCGACAGGATGCTCTCAATTGTGCGTTTGTGAGGGTTTTAGGTGCCAAGCCAAATTTCTTCAGCTTCCTGGGGTTGAAGAAGCACTGTTGCACCTTCTTCACGACACTGTTTGTGTGGGTGGACCATTTCAGAACGTTAGTGATGTGTACGCCGAAGAACTTGAAGCTTTCCACCTGCTCCACTGCGGTCCTGTTGATGTGGATAGGGGAGTGCTCCCTCTGCTGTTTCCTGAAGTCCACGATCAGCTCATTTGTTTCGTCGACGTTGAGTGAAAGGTTATTTTCCTGGCACCACACTCCAAGGGCCTTCACCTCCTCTCTGTAGGCTCTCGTCATTGTTGGTAATCAGTTCTACTATTGTTGTGTCGTCTGCAAACTTGATGATTGAAATGGAAGTGTGCATGGCCACGCAGTCATGGGTGAACAGGGAATACAGGAGGGGGCTGAGCACACACCCTTGTGGGGCCCTGGTGTTAAGGATCAGCAAAGTGTAGATGTTGTTTTCTACATTCACCACCTGGGGGCGGCCTGGCAGAAAGTCCATGACCCAGTCGCACAGGGCAGTGTTCAGACCCAGGGCACCGAGCTTAATGATGAGCTATGGTGTTGAATGCTGAGCTATAGTCAATGGACAGCATTCTTAAATAGGTATTTCTCCTGTCCAGATGGGATAGGGCAGTGTGCAGTGCGATGGCGATTGCATCTTCTGTGAACCTGTTAGGGCTGTATGTAACCTGAAGTGGGTCTAGTGTGGCCGGTAAGGTAGAGGTGATATGATCCTTAACTAGCCTCTCAAAGCACTTCATGATGACAGAAGTGAGTGCTACGGGTCGATAGTCATTTTAGTTCAGTTACCTTTGCCTTCTTGGGGACAAGAACAATGGTGGACATCTTGAAGCAAATGGGGACAGTAGACTGAGATAGGGAGAGATTGAATACATCCGTAAACACTCTAGCCAGCTGGTCTGCGCATGCTCTGAGGACGCAGCTAGGGATTCCGTCTGGGCCGGCAGCATTGCGAGGGTTAACACGCTTAAATGTCTTACTCACGTCGGCCACGGAGAAGGAGAGCCCACAGTCCTTGGTAGCAGGCCACGTTGGTGGTACTGTGTTGGGCGAAGAAGGTGTTTAGCTGTCGGTGTCCAAAGTGGCTAGTTTTCCATTTGTAGTTTGTGATTGTCTGTAAACCCTGCCACAAACAGTACCAGTCAAAAGTTTGGACACACTTACTCATTCCAGGGTTTTTCTTTATATGTGCTATTTTCTACATTGTAGAACAATAGTGAAGACAATAAAACTATGAAATAACACACAATAACACGGAAAAATGTAGTAACCGAAAAAGTGTTGAACAAATCAAAATATACAGTGGCAAGAAAAAGTATGTGAGCCTTTTGGAAATACCTGGACTTCTGAATAAATCGATCATAAAATGTTACCTGAAATTCATCTAGGTCAAAACAATAGACAAACACAGTCTGCTTAAACTAATAACACACAAACAATTACACATTTTCATGTTTTTATTGAACACACTGTAAACATAACTGACCTTCCTTTGGCAGCAATAACCTCAACCAAGCGTTTTCTGTAGTTGCGATTCAGACCTGCACAACGGTTAGGAGGAATTTTGGACCATTCCTCTTTACAAAACTGTTCAAGTTCAGCAATATTCTTGAGATGACTGGTGTGAACTGCTTGAGATCATGCCACAGCATCTCAATCGAGTTGAGGTCAGAACTCTGACTGGGCCACTCCAGAAGGCGTATTTTCTTCTGTTTAAGCCAGTCTGTTGTTGATTTATTTCTGTGGTTTGGGTCGTTGTCCTGTTGAGCTTCACTTGGCAGACAGAGAGCCTAACAATCTACTGCAAAATGTCTTGATAAACTTGGGAATTCATTTTTCCGTTGATGATAGCAAGCCTTCCAGGCCCTGAGGCAGCAAAGCAGCCCCAAACCATGATGCTCCCTCCACCATACTTTACAGTTGGGATGAGGTTTTGATGTTGGTGTGCTGTACCTTTTTTCCCTCCACATGTAGTGTTGTGTGCGCCATCCAAACTACTCAACTGTAGTTTCATCTGTCCACAGAATATTTTGCCTGTAGCGCTGTGGAACATCCAGGTGCACTTTTGCAAACTTCAGCAATTTTTTGGGGACAGCAGTGGCTTCTTCCGTGGTGTCCTCCCATGAACACCATTCTTGTTTAGTGTTTTGCCTATCGTAGTCTCGTCAACAGAGATGTTAGCCTGTTCCAGAGATTTCTGTAAGTCTTTAGCTGACACTCTAGGATTCGTCTTAACCTCATTGAGCATTCTGCGCTGTGGTCTTGCAGTCATCTTTGCAGAACGGCCACACATATTGAGAGTAGCAACAGTGCTGAACTTTCTCAATTTATAGACAATTTGTTTTACCATGGACTTTTGAACACCAAGGCTTTTGGAAATACTTTTGTAACCCTTTCCAGCTTTATGCAAGTCAACACTTCTTAATTTTAGGTCTTCTGAGATCTCTTTTGTTCCGGGTTTCAGGCAATGCTTCTTGTGAATAGCAAACTCAAATTTTGTGAGTGTTTTTTTATAGGGCAAGGCAGCTCAACATCTCCAATCTCATCTCACTGATTGGACTCCTAACTAATAGGACTCCTGACTCCAATGAGCTTTGGGAGAGGTCATTAGCCTTGGGGTGCACATACTTTTCCCAACCTACACTGTGAATGTTTAAATGACGTATTCAATATAGACTACAAAAATACAATAATTTGTGTGTTATTAGTTTAAGCACACTATGTGTGTCTATTGTTGTGACTTAGATGAAGATCAGATAAAATTTGATGACCAATTTATGCAGAAATCCAAGTAATTCCAGGGTTCAAGGGTTCACATACTTTTTCTTGCCACTGTATTTTATAATTGAGATTATTCAAAGTAGCCACCCTCTGCCTTGATGACAGCTTTGCACACTCTTGGCATTTTCTCAACCAGCTTCATGAGGCCCTTCAATTAACAGGTGTGCCTTGTTAATTTGTGGAATTTCTTTCCTTAATGAGTTTGAGCCAATCAGTTGTGTTGTGACAAGGTAGGGGTGGGTATACAGAAGATGGCCCTATTTTGTAAAAGTCCAAGTCCATATTATGTCAATAACAGCTCATTAAGCAAAGAGAAATTACAGTCCATGAAAGTTTATTCAAGTTCAGTCGCAAAAACCATCAAGCTCTATGATGAAAGGAAGTCCCAGAGTAAACTCTGCTGTAGAGGACAAGTTTCTAAAGGAGACCAAAAAGAAGAAAGGACTTGTTTGGGCCAAAAAACACGGACAATGGACATTAGACGGTGGAAATCTGTCCTTTGGTCTGATGAGTCCAAATTTGAGATTTTTGGTTACAACCGCTGTGTCTTTGTGAGACGCAGAGTTGGTGAACGGATGATCTCTCAGTGGTCCCCACTATAAAGAATGTAGGAAGAGGTGTGATGGTGTGTGGGTACTTTCCTGGTGACACTGTCAGTGACTTAGAATTCAAGGCATACTTAACCAGCATGGCTATCACAGAATTCTGCAGTGATACGCCATCCCATCTGGTTTGCGCTTAATGGGACTATAATTTGTTTTTTAACATGACAATGACACACCTCCAGGCTGTGTAAGGGCTATTTGACCAAGAAGGAGAGTGATGGAGTGCTGCATCAGATGACCTGGCCTCCACAATCACTCGAACTCAACCCAAATTAGATGATTTGGGATGAGTTGGACAGCAGAGTGAATGAAAAGCAACCAACAAGTGCTTACGGAGGGAATAACTACACTGTTTGTATTCAGCCATATTCCCAGTCACCTTGCCATGGTTTGCGCGTTCAGTTTTGTGCGAATGCTGCCATTTATCCACGGTTTCTGGTTAGGGTAGGTTTTAATAGTCACAGTGGGTACACCATCTCCTAGAAACTTCCTGATAAACTCAGACCCCGTATCCATGTATTTGTCGATGTTATTCTTAAGAGGCTACCCGGAACATATCCCAGTCCGCGTGATCAAAACAATCTTGAAGCGTGGATTCCGGTAGGACAGACCAGTGTTGACTAGTCCTTAGCATGGGTAGTTTCTGTTTGAGTTTCTGTCTTTTGGAAGGGAGGAGCAAAAAGGAGTCGTGATCAGATTTACTGAAGGGAGGGCAGAGGAGGGCTTTGTAGACATTTTGAAAAGCTGAGTAACAGTGGTCCAATGTTTTCTCGGAGCGAGTGCTATATTCAATGTGTTGGTAAGAACTTCGGAAGCATTTTCCTCAAATTGACTTTGTTAAAATCCCCAGCTACAATAAATGCAGCCCCAGGATATGTGGTTTCCAGTTTGCTTGAAGTCCAGTGAAGTTCTTTGAGGGCTTGAGAGTGAAAATCCACGGCTGTGACTATAACCGAAGAGAATTCTCTTGGGAGGAAATACGGTCGTCACTTGATTGTGAGGTATTCTAGGTCAGGTGAACAAAATGACTTGAGTTTCTGTTTGTTAACACAATCACACCATGAGTGGTTAATCATGAAACATACACCCCCGCCTTTCTTCTTCCCGGAGGGGTTATTCCTGTCTGCGCGATATACTGAGAACCCTGCTGGCTGTATGGACAAAGACAGTATATCCCGAGAGAGCCAGGGCATTTTTAAAGGCTGATAAACAGACAGACATCACCATGAAGTGATGCCGCTGCGATGTTTGCAGTGTGACCGAGAGAGAGAAAGGTTGGCACTGCAGAATCTGAGCAGGAAATGCACAGTCACCATTACACTGACAACAAATGGGTAGTATCATACACTCACATAAACAGAATACCTTACCTTACGTATGTATTTGGACAGTGATGCTAAAATGTTAAATGTGGCTCTATACTCATTTTGGATTCAAGATCAATTGTTTCATTTGTAGTGACAGTGCAGAATGTCACCTTTTATTTGAGGTTATTTCCATTAATATCTAATATCAAATTTCACTTATAGTGTACCAAAGTAGTCAAAAGTGAAAGTAGTTGGTCCTATATTCCCAGCACGCATTTTTTTATTGAACCTTTATTTAACTAGGCAACTCAGTTAAGAACAAATTCTTATTTACAATGACAGCCTACCGGGGAACAGTGGGTTCCCGGTAGGCTTGTTCAGGGGGAGAACGACAGGTTTTTACCAGCCTTTCGGTTACTGGCCCAACGCTCTAACCACTAGGCTACCTGCCACCCCCAATGACTACATCAAGCTTGTGACTCTACAAACTCGTTAGATGCATTTGTTTTGGTTGTGTTTTGGGTTGATGACTGGAGGAAATGACTTTCTAAGTGAGTAGATGAGATGTTTCTGAATGTTAGAGGCTAAAACAAAGCATGCTAACCTCTTACCATTACCAATAATGGGAGAGATAAGCATTTAGATCTTTGTCCCTCTGTAACTTTCTCACCCATCATTATTCACGATTCATTCATGATTATCCATAATCATGGTAGTATCATGTAGAAATGTTCTAACATTTTCTATTCCTAATTACAATAAAAGTGACTCCAAGTGACTCCACAATTCACTTCTTATTGGACAAAACATAATTTTTTTATTTTACCAGGCAAGACAAATTCTTATTTTCAATGAAGGCCTAAAAACAGTGGGTTAACTGCCTGTTCAGGGGCAGAACGACAGATTTGTACCTTGTCAGCTCAGGGATTTGAACTTGCAACCTTTCGGTTACTAGTCCAACACTCTAACCACTAGGCTACCCTGCCGAAACACAACCAACACAAGCTGTAAATGTCTCCAACAAGTTTGTAGAATCACAAGGTTGATGTAGTCATTTGTGTGCAAGGAATATGGGACCAAATACTAAACACATTTGAATACTTTAACCCTCATCCTATCAACATATTTTACATATATGGATCACCAACTGAGGTCATTTTGACCCCAAGAAGAAACTATTGGAAAAGCAACAATCATAGCCCAATATCACCTTAATTATTATCAAAACATCATAAGACATAAATAATGTTTTCTGAAATAAAAATGACCAAAACAGCCTGGTATTTTAGCAAAAGTACAGTTGATTTGCATATTCTGTAAAACTTCCAATATAAATGTGTCCCTTCAATAAAGCACAGATTTTAGTACAATCCACGTAAGTACTAAAAAAGCTGATTTACCATCATTTGATTGTAGTATCATTTGGTTTTTTAGAATTTTTAAGTAAATATCAATTCCGTATTGAACGAGTCACTGGTACTTCCTGCTTTAGTTTTTTGCTTGTAAGCAGGAACCAGAAGGATATAATTATGGTCAGATTTGTCAAATGGAGGGCGAGGGAGAGCTTTGTATGCGTCCTCTGTGTGTGGAGTAAAGGTGGTCTTGAATTCTTTCCCTCTGGTTGCACATGTGACATGCTGGTAGAAATGAGGTCCAACGGATTTAAGCTTGCCTACATTAAAGTACCCGACCACTAGGAGCTCCGTTTCTAGATGAGAATTTTCTTGTTTGCTTATGGCCTTACAAGCTAAAAACTAAGTTGCAAACAACGCGAAAAAACGAACAAAATAGCACAGCTGGTTAGGAACCCGTAAAACCACAGCCATCCCCTCCGGCGCCAATATCATTCGCCTATGATGTTGTATAGGTGGAGTTATGGGCCAATTTGCATATATGAACATTTATTTCTAACCATGTGGAACTGCATATTTTAGTTTCAAACCATATTTAAATGTTTATCTAATGTCACACAGTGGCCCGATTATTTATAGAAAAAAACAACATATGTACAGTAAATGACTGTTACAGACACAGTAATTTAAATACAGTACTTTGTGAACAGAATGAATAGCTTGACATGTTCTACAACATACTGAGCTAATATCTACCCTGTCAATAATGATTGCAAGTGACACAGGAAATATATGAAAATACAATGACTCCTCTAAGAAGCACTTTTTGTCTTCCATCTGACCTTAAAACAATGTTACTCACGATTGCTAGGATGGAAGTGGTATACCGGGATGACCACGTGGCCTTTCCCAGTGTTACTAGCCACCACTTCCTCATGGTCCAGAACGGAGAGGCGGATGTGAACATCCGGTTTGGACGTCTGGAACTGGACCGTACCGGCGTGGTCCGCGGTCACCTTCACAGAATACCTGTCGTAATATACAGAGTTCAATATTGGTAGGGCCAGAAGGTTTTCCAGACAATGTGATCTGACCAGGAAAAACTATGCCCTCAATCAATATGTGATTAGCACAAAACACAGACAACAGGCAATTATGAATTCCCGGTGAATCATATTGATTACAATTAAATTAGGCACCTTCCAACCTAAGTACGTATGTTTTACTCTGTCGTTATTCCGATATGCTACCTGCAGATGACGTTCCTGTCATTGGGAATGTAGTAATCCCTGAATTCCTTCACAGAGAAGTTGTTGAGTGGAGCCTCTCGTGCCAGGTCAGGAAGATCACATGAGCCAATCAGACGCATCCTCCACTTGGCCCCCATGAGGGGTGTGTCAGGGGTGTGGGCCTCCGCCACAAAGGTGTATCCACGCTACAGGGAGGTGGGTATGAGGCACGGGGTTTAGTTTCTCACACACACAAAAGTACATGGCACACCCACACACATACACTGCATATACAGCACTATCATAGTGCCGCACTCACAGTGCCACATTCCTACACTGTAAAGCACAAAAACACGATTTGTTTTTTTATATACATATACACATATACGTACAGTATAACATACAGTTTGTGTTTGTGAGAGGTTGAATGTACAGTAGTTTGTTTAATGTTGAGACCTGGTTGTGTTTGTAGACGTGGGGCTCTACTCTCTGGAAGACTCTGGGTAGCTCCTCTCCCGTGTTGTTGTCTATGACGTGGAGCAGACAGGAGGAGACTGGGGAGTAGACCTTAGCCACGAGCAGCATTTCTTTAGGCACCAAGAACACCTCTCTGGAACACACACAACACACAGCACTCACAATGATGTTTTACTACCACAGAAAAAAAACACTAACAACGGAGGATCATGTGGGTGTTAGCGAAACATTTTACATTCATATATAACATGAGTCGGTGCTTTATCCGTGTGTTGTGTGAGTATGTGTGTGTGTGTCTTCTACCTGAAGACCAGTAGCCAGGAGTTGGCCAGTTCAGGCAGAGGGACAGAGTAGTCGGTGAACGTGATTCTGGTCCACTCATCCTCCTGACAGGGGTACAGTTCAGCTGTTCTCTCATCGTTACTGAAGATGTACCTGGACAATAAAGACACAACAACCATGGCTATCAGGGAAAGAGGTGCTGCATATGGGGGCTAGGTCCACTCCAATACTGCATAAACAGAAACTGTTCTTAGCGTGGAACTGAGAAAAATGGCTTTTATTTACCTTGGTTTCACAGTAACTTTATGCAGTTACTTTTAACATGACCCCCATTTTCTCCTGAACACAATACAATGGAGGCAGGATACTTGTCCACATGATTAAGCATGTATTTCATGTATCAAAAATGACATTAACTCATTTTCAACCAAATGAGCAGTTACTGCCTTTTTGCTTGGTAGGGCAGATCAGGGGCCCGATGTATGAAGCGTCTCAGAGTAGGAGTGCTGATCTAGGATCAGGTCCCCGATGTCCATGTTATCTTATTCAGTGTGATCTAAAAAGTGAAACTAATCCTAAAATCAGCAGTCCTACTCTGAGACACTTGATACATGCGGCCCTAAAACTCCCTGGGGGGGGATGGGGGGGAGATAACTTTTATATGGAGGGCTGAGAGTTACTATATGACAGTGTAACCTCACTTTGTCAACTTCACTCAAAGAGTCTTGAGTTGACAAACACAGGGTTTGTCTGTGTTTGGTGAGACGAGCACCCAAGAGGTTATAGGTGAGTAAGAGTTACAAGGTGCGGAGATGGACACATGTTAGAAGCGGAGGATTTTTCTTGATTTGTACCAGGGTGACCCAGTGCCTTCAGACGGTTCATCCCCTATCTGGAGCCTGTCACTGGGCTCAACAGACTGGGGGGGGGGGGGGGGGGGGGGGGGGGGATCACAGAGCGAGGGTCAAACAAACAGAGAATGAGGGGTTAAACAGAATATGAGGCAGATACATTTGGCCAGAATTCTCTCAGATATGATACTGAACGAACAGGCATGATCAATGTGTGAAACAGGACATGTGCAAAATCTGTCTCTTATGAGCTCTCCAGAAGAATACAGTTACAATTATGTATTATCATTGTAATATTTCTTCATCAGACCACACCACCGTGGTCATTTTATTTAAGGGCAGTATACTATGGGGAGCTTCTCTTTGGGTTACAAGGCTAAGGAGAGTGAAAACACTTCACAGCTCTGACTCTGTACTGGGGGCTTCCATTGATCAGTGAGATCTGACTTACACACAAACAGAGGCATGCGGCACACACGCACGGACACGCATGCGCGTACACATGCGCGCACACACACACACACACACACACACACCCCTCACCCTCAGGCGACGGATCATTCAGAAGACTCAAAGAGCCGAATGGAGCAGAGAGAGGATAAACAGCAGATGGTACCACCAGGAGACGATGGAACACAATGTGGAAAACTACTCACCTCCCCTCTACCGTGAGGCTGAGCCATGGCTATAGGACTCACTGAGGAGGATAGGGACAGACTCTGGGCACGCATGGAAAGAGGCTAAATGAATTGCCTCAATGCACCTAGCTGGCACAGTGTCATAACAGTGTGCCAAGCCATATTGCTGTACGTACCCAACAATGCACTGTAATGAAAAATGGTAAATTATACAATCATTTTGGGTGTTATCAACAGTAAAATACTCTGAAACGTTTACTGCAGCATACCGTAAATTATGGTGCACTGTGGGAAATTGTTATGGGTGGGGAAAGAATTTATGCATTTCGAATGGTACTTTAAATTACACGCAACAGAATACAATACCGTGACCACTAGTGGGTGCATGGTATTGCAGTTTCTGGCTAATTAACATATTGTGAGGCGTGTCTTGTAAGAGGCTTTATTGTTGCACTCGTGAGTGAGAATGCTGCACCAATTTATCTATTTGGATATAGTGCCCCATGTCCATTTGGCAGACAGATCGTTCAAGATTGACGTCAAAGACGTCGAAAAATGCTTCCGGACCCGGCCACTAGGGGCAACATTACCATCATCTAAGCATGGGTAAGGGATCAGAAGGTTGCGTGTTGAATCTTTTTTGGGTGGTAGTTTTAACCTTATCCCAAACCTTAATGCTTACCTTAACCATTTGGAATGAGTGCCTAAACATAATGTTTTAAACCTATCCCAAACCTTAATCCATACCTTAATGGGATACTTCGAGATTTTGACAATGAGGCCCTTTATCTACATCCCCAGAGTCAGATGAACTCGTGGATACCATTTTTACGTCTCTGCGTGTAGTTTGAAGGAAGTTGCTAACTAGCGCTAGAGCAATTGCTAACCAGCGTTAGTGCAATGACTGCATGTCTATGAGTAACGCTAATGACTGCAAGTCTATGAGTAACGCTAATGACTGCAAGTCTATGAGTAACGCTAAGGACTGCAAGTCTATGGGTAACGCTAATGTCTGCAAGTCTATGGGTAACGCTAATGTCTGCAAGTCTATGGGTAACGCTAATGACTGCAAGTCTATGGGTAACGCTAAGGACTGCAAGTCTATGGGTAACGCTAATGTCTGCAAGTCTATGGGTAACGCTAATGTCTGCAAGTCTATGGGTAACGCTAATGTCTGCAAGTCTATGGGTAACGCTAATGACTGCAAGTCTATGGGTAACGCTAATGACTGCAAGTCTATGGGTACTTGCAATCATTGCACTAACACTAGAAATTAGAAATTGGAGAAATGGAATGATATAGAGCAGTAGGAGCAACAAAAACACTTAGAAAAGTGATGTTTGGAGCAATTTGAAATTCTGCAGTGAGACTGAGTCTGTTTTGCCCTGTAGTTGCTGCCAGTTTGGATGCCTTTGTCAAGGCCTCTAGAAGTGCAAGTGATATAAAACAGAAACTATTCACTAATATACTGTAATGTGTAAACACTTTACCTATCAGCCAACCTGTTCGAACCAATCGCTTGTAATTACAGTAAATATTTTGAAATACAAACCTCTCCCCTCAATTCATTTAATGCCTTCACCCATTAATTCATTCCAATTACGGCAGCATACTTTATTACAGTATAATACAGTACATTTTACGGTATTGTACTGTATGTCATTACGCAGTACCTGCTTCGATACCGTATTTATATCACAGAAGGTGTACTGAAATATGAAAAACATATTGCCACCGAGCTACCTGTAAGCTACTGTGAAATTCACAGTATCCCCTTTACAGTGTTGGGAAGAAAACACAAGTATGCAGTGTGTTGGCTAAATTAGATGTGTCATGTTTGCGTGTGCTGTGTGAGATTGGGTTTTAGTGTTGTGTGCTCAGCTGTGAATGTGTGCAATGTTGAGCTAGCTGATTAATAATTTACCTCAATAAAGACACTGCGTGTTTCTCTGCATCCGATTCCACACTAGCCCACATCTCCTGAAGTGTCTTTGAGGCACTGAGATTCTCCTTTGTGCCTAGATAATACATATAACACACACACACACACACACACACACACACACACACACACACACACACACACACACACACACACACACACACACACACACACACACACACACACACACACACACACACACACACACACACACACACACACACACACACACACACACACACACACACCACGCTCAGTTAAGAAGCAGCAGACATACATAAAAGATGAAAGACATTCACCTTGAAGCCAAAGACATGAACACATTGCTATAATACTTGACTTAATGGAAGGTAAAAAGATGAAGGAGAGTGCCAGATGCATTCTTTTTGTGACGAAAGAGAATAAAACACATTCAAACATCAAATTCACTGTGACACTCATCTCCAACCCTGTTACACGAGCCATGTACTGGATCAATTCATTAAATATGTAATTCTTCATTCTGTATCTCCCTGGCTATGCTACTGAGGTGTGTGTGCGCCGCCGTGCAAGCTTGCACGTGTGCGTGAGAAAGTTAACGACAGGCGTTTCTCATCTTCTCCAAATCAAGAGCCATTATGGGCTGGGCTCTGGTTGATGAAAAAGTAGTCTTGCAGAGAGATGGCTGTTTGTGACAGACAGCGCATCCGAGGTAGTTAATGATAAAACACTGACAGAGTGGCCTGTACTGAACCTGAGACATCAGTTGTTGATGTCATTATTTGTCATGTGTTCCTAAAGGGCTTTGAGGCATGCAGTGGGTTTAAAATGTAAGGCTTGGAAATACAGAGACTGGAATAGTCGTCATGATAAATATGGTATCTAGGTAGAAACAAATTAGTTTCTTGAACAACCAGTGTGGTGTACCAGTGATGGAATCTGTGTGTGTCTTCCTAAATGACAAGTCTGTGAGTGTAGTGGAACAAGGAGGGGAGTTAGGCGAGTACTGGAATCTCATGTCTCTGCTCTAGGCCTTAGTGTTGTGTTCTGACAGGCTGGACAGGACAGAGTAACCCTCAAGCCCTGGCAATAAATAGAGTCTGTTCATATCCCTCACCTAAAAAACACCCTCCCTCCTTCTATCCCTTTCTTTCCCTCTCTCTAGCTCTCCATCCTCCTCTCTCCCCCCCTCGCTGCTCTCCCTCAACTCGTAAACATGTCACAACAGAGCTGTTTTGATGTTCGAGGGGGTGCAGGTGGGTGGGTCGATGTGTGTGTGCATGAATGTGTGTGTTGTCCTGTCCCCCCCACCACCTTACCTGTCAGGGTTTATTAGTGAGAGTGGCAGACTCATCGATAAGTCTCTATTTCAGCCCAGAGTCCCAAAGATAGGGCACAGGGCTAACTCTTAGCAGAGAGAGAGCGAGAGAGGAGAGAGAGAAAAAAAAGAGAGAGAGAGAATAAGATGACACCGATGGAGAAAGTCCAACCCGACTTTGCTATTTTGTGACTTTTTCCGTGTTTATCCTTAATTTGTTTGTACAGAAAGCTCACACCATTATCACAGCCAGGTACATTTGAATTATAAATTGACAGCTACTAACTTTAACCTCAATTTCAGTGGAAGCGAAGACAAGGGAGGAGTGCTGGAGTATTTGTTGGACTAAGACACAGAGAAAATCAAATCGGCACTCCCCTCCATTTTACTGGCCAATGTCCAGCCACTTGAGAACAAGATGGATGAGCTCTGTTTGAGAGATTCCTACCAACGGGACGTGAAAAACTGTAATATTCTATGCTTTTCTGAAACTTGGCTGACGGGCGATATGGACATAATACTCAAGGGTTTCTCCATGCTTTGTCACGGCCGGAAAGGGGACCAAAAAGGGGAGGTGTGCCTCTTTGTAAACAACAACTGGTGCGCTGCTTCAAGTGTGAAGGAAGTCTCAAGCTTTTGCTCCTGAACTAGAATATCTCATGGGAAATTGCAGACGTTTTTATCTGTAATGATTACTGCTGTCTACATCCTACCACAAAACGAGAATGGAACCAAGCAGGCACTCAACGAGCTGTACAAGGCCATAAACAAACAAGAAAACGCTCACCCAGAGGAAGTGTTTCTATTGGCTGTTTCTATGACTTTAACTCCTGAAATTCTGTTTATCCCACTTTTACCAAGAGGCTCTGAATCACTTTTAATTAAGGCCTTCCCTCGCCCTCCCTTCTGCAAATCAGATCATGACTCCATCCTCCTGCTTCCTGTTAACAAGCAAAAACTCAAACAGGACGTACCAGAGACGTGCTCAGTACGGAAGTGGTCTGATGAAGCGGACGCTAAGCTACAAGGCTGCTTCGCTAGCACAGAGCAGAGTATGTTCAGGGATTCATCAGATAACATTGAGGAGTTTACCACATCAGTCATGGGTTTCATCAATGCACTTGATGAAGTCATCCCCACAGTGACCATACGGTACATATGTACTCTAACAAAAAGCAATAGATTATCGCTTTCAATGAACGGGACACGGACATGGATGATTACAAGAAAGCCTGCTTACGACCCCGACGAACCATCAAACATGGAAAATGTCAATATAGGACTAATATTGAATCTTACTACACCGGTTCCGATGCGGTAAGATTTGCAGACTATTACAAATTACAAAGGAAAACCGAGCCATGAGTTGTCCAGAGATAAAAATCTCCCAGACCGAGGCAAACACTGAGCCAGACATGAGAGCCCCTGCTGTCCCGGACAACTGTGTGATCTTGCTCTCCATGGCCGATGTGAGTAAGACTTTTAAACAGGTTAAAACCTCTCTGGGATATATATGTGGCCACCTCGCCAACAGCCAGTGAAATTGCAGGGCGCCAAATTCACACAACAGAAATCTCATAATTAAAATTCCTCAAACATACAAGTATTATACACCATTTTAAAGATAAACTTCTTGTTAATCCAGCCACAGTGTCTGATTTCAAAAAGGCTTTAAGGCGAAAGTACACCATGCGATTATGTTAGGTCAGCGCCTAGCCACAGAAAACCATACAGCCATTTTCCAACCAAGGAGAGGTGTCACAAAAGTCAGAAATAGCATTAAAATCAATCACTTACCTTTGATGATCTTCATCTGATGGCACTCCCAGGTCTCCATGTTAGACAATACATTTTTGTTTTGTTCGATAAAGTTCATCTTTATGTCCAAATACCTCATTTTTGTTTGCATGTTTAGTCCAGTAATCCAAATGCACAAAGTCCAGACGAAAAGTAAAAAAAGTTCCATTAAAGTTTGTAGAAACATGTCAAACGATGTATATAATCAATCTTTAGGATGTTTTTATCATAAATCTTCAATAATATTCCAACCGGACAATAGAAATAGAAAGGGAATGAGCGTCGCACTCACGGCCACGCTAAGACTAAAGGCTTTCAGCCTGGCCACTTGTTGAAACAGCTCTTATTCTCTCCCCTTTCACAATAGAAGCCTGAAACAACTTCTAAAGACTGTTGACATCTACTGGAAGCCTTAGGAAGTGCAATCTGACCCCACAGAGACAGGATATTGGATAGGCAATCACTTAAAAAACTACAAACCTCAGATTTCCCACGTCCTCAGATTTCCCAAGTTTCCCACATTTTTGCCTGCCATATGAGTTCTGTTATACTCACAGACATTATTTTAACAGTTTTAGAAACTTCAGAGTGTTCTATCCAAATCTACTAATTATATGCATATCCTAGCTTCTGGGCCTGAGTAACAGGCAGTTTACTCTGGGCACCTTATTCATCCAAGCTACTCAATACTGCCTCCCGTTCCCAAAGAAGTTAACACTCGCAAGGCCACTGTGCCAGACTGAGTATGCTCAGGCCAGCTGTCAAGTATCTTCACATACTTTCCAACATCTCATTGTCCCAGTCTGTAATCCCAACATGTTTCAAGCAGACCACCAATGTGTCTGTTCCTAAGAACTAGAAGGTAACCAGCCTAAACGACTATCGTCCCCCGTAGCACTCACATCTGTAACCAAGAAATGCTGTAACATCAACACCATCATCCCAGACACCACTCCAATTTTGCTACTGTTATTTTTCACTGTCTTTTTACTGTTGTTTTAATTTATTTACTTACCTATTGTTCACCTAATACCTTTTTTGCACTGTTGGTTAGAGCCTGTAAGTAAGCATTTCACTGTAAGGTTCTACACCTGTTGTATTTGGCACACGTGACAAATAAACTTTGATTTGAATTCTCATACCGCCCCAACAGATCCACAGATGATGCAATTTCTATAGCACTCCACACTGCTCTCTCCCACCTGGAGAAATACCTATGTGAGAATGCTGTGCTTTGACTACAGCTCAGCCTCAAAGCTCATCACCAAGCTCGGGACCCTGGGACTGAACACCTTCTTCAGCAACTGGATCCTGGTAGGTAACAACATATCTGCCACGCTGACCCTCAACACTGCGGCCCCTCAGGGGTGTGTGTTTAGTCCCCTTCTGTACTCCCTGTTCACCCAAGACTGTATGGCTATGCATCACTTTAACACATTCATCTAGTTTGCTGACTACACAGTGGTCAGTGGTGGTAGGCCTGATCACCGACGACGATGAGACAGCCTACAGGGATGAGGTCAAGGACCTGGCAGTGCAGTGCCAGGACAACAACCTCTGCCTCAAAGTCAGCAAGACAAAGGAGCTGATTGTGGACTACAGGAAACAGAGGAGCGAGGATACCCCATCCACATTGACAAGGATATAGTGGAGTGGGTTGACAGCTTCAAGTTCCTTGACTTAATATGTTTCTCTCACACCAGCACAGTTGTGAAGGAGGCTGACAAGATTTGGAATGGCACTGAAAAAGTTATACAGCTGCACCATTGAGAGCATCTTGTCTGGCTGCATCACTGTTTGGTATGGCAACTGCACCGCCCTTGATCACAAGGCGCTACAGAGGGCGGTGGAGATGAAACAGTACATCACTGAAGCCGAGATCCCTGCCATCCAGGTCCTCTATACCAGGCGGTGTTAGAGGAAGGGCCTGTAAATTGTCAAAGACCCTAGCCACCAAAGCTATAGACTGTTCACTCTGCTACGGCACGGCAAGCGGTACCGGAGCGCCAACCTGTGGCCAAAAGGCACCTGAACAACTTCATACTACCAAGCCATATGATTACTGAACAGTTAATCAAATAGCTACCCAGACTATTAACTTTACCCTCTTTTCCACTGACTCTCTTACACTGACTCTATGCACATTTATTTGACTCACACACACACACTCACTTGCACTGACACTCCAACACACACACACTACATATACGCTCACACACACACAAAACACACACACATATTGACATCACACACACACACACTTTCACACTCTCAACAGAAGCTGCTGCTAGTCTGTTTATTATCTATACTGATTGCTATGTCAGTTTTACCCCTACCTACATGTACATATTACCTCAGATACCTCGTACCCCCCAGCACACTGACTCGGCACCGGTACTCCTTGTATATAGACTCGTTATTGATATTTATTGTTACTATTTTTATTGGCTAATTTTCTTAATTTCTAACTCTACATTGGTGAGAAAGGGCTCATAAGAAAGCACTTCACGGTAAAGTCTACTCCTGTTATATTCGGTGCATGTGACAAATAATGTTTTTGTTTTTTTGACAGATACGGAGAAACAGAAAAATAAAATAAGAGAGGAAGGGAGAGAGAGAGAGAGGGAGAAAGGCAATGCCAGCCTGAGCCCTGTGGCAGTGATGGAGTGGGCAGGGCTGCCAGGAGAGGAGGGAGGGGTGATCGGCCAGAAGCAGAGGGAGTGAGCTGGAACAGCCAGAGAGACCTTTACACCTCAGATACGGCGAAGGCGAAACAGAAAAAGAGAGAGGGGGAGAGAGAGGGAGAGAGAGCAATGAGGGTAGAGATGTTTATCTGGCAAAGATACACAAACTGCCAGATCAACATCGCTCTTACCAACAATCACATGCCTTTAATTAATCTTTCAGTCATTAGACAAGCAACAGTCAAACTGTTACAAACCAATTAAAAGGTCTGGATAACACCCCTCTCTTTCTAAATGAGAATCCATTCTTCCTCTCTTCAACTTAATGAGCAGATCTATCTATAGCAAAGAATGTATCTAATTGTGCTCTGATTGTACCTTGTAATATTGTCCCTGAGGTCATTGGAAAATTTAATTGAACAACATTGAGAAGTTTGATTGTGAGTGTGAGGCCGTATTAACCCATTATTACCTGGTTTAGCAACATTGAGGGTGAGGACAGTATTAACCCATTATTACCTGGTTTAGCAACATTGAGGGTGAGGACAGTATTAACCTATTATTACTTGGTGCAGTAGCGCTGAGGATGAGGTAAGTATTAACCCATTATTACCTGGTTTACTAGCATTGAGGATGAGGCTATGAAAAGCCAACTGATATCTACACCTGAGGTGCTGACTTGCTGCACCCTAGACAACTACTGTGATTATTATTATTTGACCATGCTGGTCATTTATGAACATTATAACATCTTGGCCATATTGTTATAATCTCCACCCGACACAGCCAGAAGAGGACTGGCCACCCCTCATAGCCTGGTTCCTCTCTAGGTTTCTTCCTAAGTTTTGGCCTTTTCTAGGGAGTTTTTCCTAGCCACCGTGCTTCTACACCTGCATTGCTTGCTGTTTGGGGTTTTAGGCTGGGTTTCCGTACAGCACTTTGTGACATCAGCTGATGTAAGAAGGGCTATATAAATAAATTTGATTTGATGAGGACAGATTTAACTCATTATTACCTGTTTTAGTAGCATTGAGGATAAGGACAGCATTAACCCATTATTACCTGGTTTAGTAGCATTGAGGATGAGGACAGCATTAAGCCATTATTACCTGGTTTAGTAGCACTGAGGATGAGGACAGCATTAACCCATTATTACCTGGTTTAGTAGCACTGAGGATGAGGACAGCATTAACCCATTATTACCTGGTTTAGTAGCACTGAGGATGAGGACAGTATTAACCCATTATTACCTGGTTTAGTAGCATTGAGGATGAGGACAACATTAACCCATTATTACCTGGTTCAGTAGCATTGAGGATGAGGACAGCATTAAACCATTATTACCTGGTTTAGTAGCGTTCAAGATGAGGACAGCATTAACCCATTATTACCTGGTTTAGTAGCATTGAGGATGAGGACAGCATTAACCCATTATTACCTGGTTTAGTAGCATTGAGGATGAGGATAGCATTAACCCATTATTACCTGGTTTAGTAGCATTGATGATGAGGACAGCATTAACCCATTATTACCTGGTTTAGTAGCATTGATGATGAGGACAGCATTAACCCATTATTACCTGGTTTAGTAGCATTGAGGATGAGGATAGCATTAACACATTATTACCTGGTTTAGTAGCGTTCAAGATGAGGACAGCATTAACCCATTATTACCTGGTTTAGTAGCATTGAGGATGAGGACAGCATTAACCCATTATTACCTGGTTTAGTAGCGTTCAAGATGAGGACAGCATTAACCCATTATTACCTGGTTTAGTAGCGTTCAAGATGAGGACAGCATTAACCCATTATTACCTGGTTTAGTAGCGTTCAAGATGAGGACAGCATTAACCCATTAATACTAGGTTCAGTAGCATTGAGGATGAGGACAGCATTAACCCAGTATTACCTGGTTTACTAGCATTGAGGATGAGGATAGCATTAACCCATTAATACTAGGTTCAGTAGCATTGAGGATGAGGACAGCATTAACCCATTATTACCTGGTTTAGTAGCATTGAGGATGAGGACAGCATTAACCCATTATTACCTGGTTTAGTAGCATTGAGGATGAGGAAAGCATTAACCCATTATTACCTGGTTTAGTAGCATTGAGGATGAGGACAGCATTAACCCATTATTACCTGGTTTACTAGCATTGAGGATGAGGACAGCATTAACCCATTAGTACCTGGTTTAGTAGCGTTCAAGATGAGGACAGCATTAACCCATTATTACCTGGTTTAGTAGCGTTCAAGATGAGGACAGCATTAACCCATTAATACTAGGTTCAGTAGCATTGAGGATGAGGACAGCATTAACCCAGTATTACCTGGTTTACTAGCATTGAGGATGAGGATAGCATTAACCCATTAATACTAGGTTCAGTAGCATTGAGGATGAGGACAGCATTAACCCATTATTACCTGGTTTAGTAGCATTGAGGATGAGGACAGCATTAACCCATTATTACCTGGTTTAGTAGCATTGAGGATGAGGAAAGCATTAACCCATTATTACCTGGTTTAGTAGCATTGAGGATGAGGACAGCATTAACCCATTATTACCTGGTTTACTAGCATTGAGGATGAGGACAGCATTAACCCATTAGTACCTGGTTTAGTAGCGTTCAAGATGAGGACAGCATTAACCCATTATTACCTGGTTTAGTAGCGTTCAAGATGAGGACAGCATTAACCCATTAATACTAGGTTCAGTAGCATTGAGGATGAGGACAGCATTAACCCAGTATTACCTGGTTTACTAGCATTGAGGATGAGGATAGCATTAACCCATTAATACTAGGTTCAGTAGCATTGAGGATGAGGACAGCATTAACCCATTATTACCTGGTTTAGTAGCATTGAGGATGAGGACAGCATTAACCCATTATTACCTGGTTTAGTAGCATTGAGGATGAGGAAAGCATTAACCCATTATTACCTGGTTTACTAGCATTGAGGATGAGGACAGCATTAACCCATTAGTACCTGGTTTACTAGCGTTGAGGATGAGGACAGCATTAACCCATTATTACCTGGTTTACTAGCGTTGAGGACAGTATTAACCCATTATTACCTGGTTTAGTAGCATTGAGGATGAGGACAGCATTAACCCATTATTACCTGGTTTACTAGCGTTGAGGATGAGGACAGCATTAACCCATTATTACCTGGTTTAGTAGAATTGAGGATCTCGCGGACTAGATGTCCCTTGAAGCCGGCCTGGAGGATCCTGACTGCCTGGATTTCCTGCTCGGTGGGCTTCCTGCTGCCCCAACCCTCCGGTGCCTCACAATCTGTACAACACACAATGATACACACAATAGTTAGGCATACACTTACATTCTTGCAGAGAAAAAAAACACTCCACACACACACACCTGAACCTGTGAGGGACGGTCCCCTTGTCTCGCTGGTGGAGAGCGAGGGGTCGTTGGTAAGGGCCTGGACAGCAAACAGCTCCTCTGCTGACAGCTTCCTGTCCAGAGCAACGCAGATCATGTGATACACTGCTTCATTAAACACCTGCACAGACAGGAGTGGGGAGGTCAGTGCGTGCACACACACACAGAGACAGAGACAGAGAGACAGAGAGACAGAGACAGAGAGAGAGAGAGAGAGAGAGAGAGAGAGAGAGACAGAGACAGAGACAGAGAGAGAGAGAGTGTGTGTGTGCATGTGTGTGTGCATGCTTGTGTGTAGGGCCGGCTTACTGACCGAACACTCAGGGCACATTCCCCCAGGGTCCCCAACCCCAGAGAGCATATGAAGTTTTAAGTTCTCTTTTGTATCGCCTGAGAATCCTAAATATTGGAAAACTGGCACCGTCATCCCCCTCTTCAAAGGGGGTGACACTCGAGACCCAAACTATTACAGACCTATATCCATCCTGCCCTAACTTTGAAAGCCAAGGTAACAAACAGATCACTGACCATTTTGAATCCCACCATACCTTCTCCGCTGTGCAATCTGGTTACAGAGTCGGTCACGGGTGCACCTCAGCCACGCTCAAGGTCCTAAACGATATCATAACCACCATCAATAAAAGACAGTACTGTGCAGCCGTCTTCATCGACCTGGTCAAGGCTTTCAACTCCGTCAATCACCGTATTCTTATCGGCAGACTCAACAGCCTTGGTTTCTCAAATGACTGCCTCGCCTGGTTCACCAACTACTTCTCAGATAGAGTTCAGTGTGTCAAATCGAAGGGCCTGTTGTCCGGACCTCTGGCAGTCTCTAGGGTTAAATTATTGGGCAGACTCTTTTCTCTGTATATATCAACAATGTCGCTCTTGCTGCTGGTGATTTCTTGATCCACCTCTATGCAGACGACGCCATTCTCTATACATCTGGCCCTTCTTTGGACACTGTGTTAACAAACCTCCAAACGAGCTTCAATGCAATACAACACTCCTTCCGTGACCTCCAACTGCTCTTAAATTCTAGTAAAACAAAATGCATGCTCTTCCAGCAATCGCTGCCCGCTCTTGCCCGCACGACTAGGATCACTACTCTGGACGGTTCTAACCTAGAATATGTGGACAACTACAAATACCTAGGTGTCTGGTTAGAATGTAAACTCTCCTTCCAGACTCACATCAAGCATCTCCAATCCAAAATTAAACCTAGAATCGGCTTCCTATTTCGCAACAAAGCCTCCTTCACTCACGCTGCCAAACATACCCTCGTATAACTGACTATCCTACCGATCCTCGACTTTGGCGATGTAATTTACAAAAAAGCCTCCAACACTCCATTCAGCAAACTGGATGTAGTCTATCACAGTGCCATCCGTTTTGTCACCAAAGCCCCATATACTACCCACCACTGTGACCTGTATGCTCTTGTCGGCTGGCCCTCGCTACATATTCGTCGCCAGACCTACTGGCTCCAGTTCATCTATAAGTCTTTGCTAGGTAAAGCTCTGCCTTATCACAGCTCACTGGTCACCATAACAACACCCACCCGTAGCACACGCTCCAGCAGGTACATCTCACTGATCATCCCCAGAGCCAACACCTTTGGCCGCCTCTCCTTCCAGTTCTCTGCTGCCAATGACTGGAACAAATTGCAAAAATCGCTGAAGTTGGAGACTTATATCTCCCTCACTAACTTTAGGCATCAGCTATCTGAGTAGCTTACCGATCGCTGCAGCTGTACACAGCCCATCTGTATATAGCCCATCCAACTACCTACCTCATCCCCATATTGTTTTTATTGACACCAGTATTTCTATTTTCACATCATCATCTGCACATCTATCACTCCAGTGTTAATTTGCTAAATTGTAATTACTTCATTACTATGGCCTATTTATTGCCTTACCTCCTTACGCCATTTGCACGCACTGTATATAGACTTTTTCTATTGTGTTACTGACTATACATTTGTTTATTCCATGTGTAACTCTGTGTTGTTGTTTGTGTCGCACTGCTTTGCTTTATCTTGGCTAGGTCGTAGTTACCTACCTGGTTTAAATAAAGGTGAAATAAAATGTAAAAAATAAAAAAGTTATATTGGTCCTATTTTCAGGATACAGATGGTATACACCTTCCAATGAAATACTTACTCGTAGGTTTCTTCTCAGATAATAATATAAACAAAGTCAATGGCTCAATATATTGTGTGTCTGTGTGGGTAAGGTGCGGAAAATCAGAGCAGGTAGTCAGTTCAGTTCAAGTGTTCCGCAGTCTGATGGCTTGTAGATAGAAACAATTTCTGAGCCTGTTGGTGTCAGACATCATGCTCCGATATCGTCTGCCCGACCGTAACAGAGTGAACAGCTCATGCCTGGGTTATGTGGGGTCCTTGATGATGCTGCAGGCACCGTTTCGAGTAGATGACCTGGATGGGTAGGAGCACAGTCCCAGTGATGTACTGGGCCATCTTCACCATCCGCTGGAGGGCTTTGCGGTTGTGGACGGAGCAATTCCCGTAACAGGATGTGATGTAACTGGTTAGGATTCTCTCGATGGTGTAGTGGTAGTATTTGGAGAGGACCTGGGGCGGCATTCAGAATTGTTTCATTCACCCGTCTTAAGAAGTATAGACACTCTTGTGCCCTCGTCAAGAGTGGTGGTGTTGTTTTTGTTGGACGCGGAGGAACTTAAAACTGCTGACTCGCTCTACTGCAGTCCCGTTGATGTGAATCGGGGCATGTTAACTCCTCTGCTTCCTGAAGTCAACAATCAACTAATTTGTTTTGCTGATGTTGAGGAATAGGTTGTTATCCTGGCACAATGCAAGTTCACTTCCCACCCCCCTATAGGCTGACTTGTTGTTTTTGGTTATCAGGCCTACAACCGTGGTGTTGCCAGGAAAGCAATGGCAAAATGTGTTGAATAGCTTTAACATTAACTTTAAAATAGAAAATGTCTCTCTCATGACAAAATGTGTAGAAAAGCATTATAAAACTGCACATTTTTCTCTGCCCCACGGCAAAATATGTAAAAACTACAGGAAGTTAGCCATTTACCTAAAACCCCCTTTGGAGGCAGGTGCCCGGGGCCCCAAATGTGGTAGTCCGGCCCTGTGTGTGTGTGTGTGTGTGTGTGTGTGTGTGTGTGTGTGTGTGTGCTTGTATACAGTGCGTGTGTGTGTCCAGTGTTAGTGTCAGTGTGTGTGTGTCCAGCGTTAGTGTCAGTGTGTGTGTGGTCCAGTGTTAGTGTTGAGTGTGTCAGTGTGTGTCCAGTGTCAGTGTCAGTGTCAGTGTGTGTGTGTGTGTGTGTGTGTGTGTGTGTCCTACCCTCTGGTGGTCTCGGAGCCCTCCGACAGTGCTGAGCTGAGCGGGACAGTGGGCGTCCCCCAGAGCCCTGGTGGCTGCTGGGAGCTCCAGCTCATCTGAGAAGGAGCTGACCACTCTGCCCAGTGGCCTCAGAATAGACAGGGCCTGCTCACAAAAACGCACACTCTCCTGGAGGTGGGGAGGAGAGGAGAAGAGGGGGTGGGGGTAAGGACACGTGAGGTGAAAGTGAACTGTCAGAGAAAATGCTCCTTGGTTCTGTCCATTCCGTCTGCTTATTCACCATGGAGAAAAAAGTTATCAAACACACTTCTTGTGCAAATACTGCCTGACTAGTCATTTTCCAGCTGCTTGAGTCTGCATATGGCATGAATAAGCCAACATGTTCACAGTCTTGGCTTTATAAGAGAAAGTCCCTGTAGCCTGAGCAGCCACAGTACACTGCCTGCCTCTCCTCCCCTCTTCTCCTCACCTCCTCCTCCAGCTGTTGGTGTATTGTGACCAGCATCAGCTTTCCGTGATAGACACAGACAGACATCGACAGAGAGAGACATAGAGAGACCTCTGACCCACTGTGGCCTGAGTGCAGAAGGGATATTATCCTTAACATCAGACGCGCATCCGAGAGTGAGAGGAGAGGTAATAAGAGGAGGATGAGGAGGTATCCCCATGCCTGAATGGGCATATAAACAGAAGGTGAGGAGAAACCAAGCGGCTATTACGGAATGGCTGTCTGCTGCCGTTTCCATGGTGATGGTGGTGTCCTCTAACTTACCTTGTCAAGGTGAGGCATGACGGTCTCCTCGTCTCCGAAAACGAAGGTTGCCATGCTGTACAGGTGGACGTGGTAGCCCAGAGGCGCCCTCGTGTGGATGCACAGGACATGACGCCTAGGGCAGGGGAGGAGGTGAGGGCGAGAGTAGAGAATGGAGGGATAGAGAGGGGGTGAGTGAGAGGAAAGAGAGAGGGATCAGATTATCCCTAAAATTATGTGAAACCAACCCCTCACCAAATAACAAACCATGAAACTGGACTGATAAAAACCCAATGATAGTGCCAGTCCGCTTAGAGCTTCTGCACCAAGGCCTAGTCAGCTCTACAGACTCATTTCCATATACAGTAGGTTAATAATCCCTTCCCCTCAGACCAAATTACAAAGCCATGTCTCTGTCCGGCAGTAATGTCTTCATGGCTGCCTGGGTCAAGTGTGGTCCACTCATAGAGCAGTCGTGCTAATGCACCGTGAGCCCACAGCAGCTCACAGCCCTGCTAGAACACTGCCAGCCTGACAGAGTCCTCCATCCCATAAGCTTGGCATAATACAGCCATCACAGCCAAACATGATCAATGACAATAGACCTGATTGGTGTTGGGTTCAAGAGAATAGAATAATGGATAGAGGGAGGAGAGGGAAGTGGTTGATAGAGAAAATGAAGTGAGAGAAATATAAAAGAGGGAGAGATACTGTAAATTGATTGCATGTGTGAAACAGAGACCGAGGGACAGATTGAGAGATAGAAAAGGATTGAAAAGAGAGAGCGCAAAGAAGAGTGAGAGGTTGAGATTGAGTTCATTATCATTTGGCGGAAACAACCCCCCCCCCCCACTTCAAACACTCAGGGATGAGTGGTGCGCTAAGTGTTACGTTTACACCACGGCACAGTGGTAATTGTAGCTCCGCGTCCCTCCGCCTGACCCCAGAAACTAGGCCCCCTGCTTCTAGGCCAACCAGAAGCCATTAATAGAGACTAGGGCAAGTTTTTTTCTCAGAGCGTCAGATCTAACTGTAAAAGATATATCGATGGTGTGAGGTTTCAGCTGTAGCTTTGAAAATCAGCATTGAAGTTAATAGTGTAAAGGTTACGTTGGGTTATTTTCATCAATAAAACCATGTAAAATACTGGTCTCATGAGGGCAAAAGTTCAACATCCAAACATCAGGAGGGTGTGCTGAGGCTTTTATGCACCCTGATGATGGCCAACTTTGGAACAAGGGCACCATGGTACTGCTTCAGAGTGTCATGAAATGTCTGGTGCCAACAACAGCTTGTATATGTATGGCTGGTGGTGAGGGTGGTCAGGCCAGGTTGAGCCAGGTCTTACCCAGGGGGGAGGACCAGCAGGGCAGCCTTGCAGGAAGTGGTCTGGATGTGGAGGACAGGGAGCTGACGCAGCAGACTCTTCCAGGAGTAGGGCTCTGCTATGAGAACTCCAGACCTGCCCACAGGACTCTCCTTCTCTACAAGAAGACAGAAAATATAAACAGATGACCGAACACAAAGGCACACAAGTGCTGTTGATGGGTTATAATGGTACACTACATGACCAAAATTATGTGGACACCTGCTCGTCGAACATCTCATTCCAAAATCATGGGCATTAAAATGTAGTTGCCCCCCCCCCCTTGCTGCTATAACAGCCTCCACTTTTCTGGGAAGGCTTTCCACTACCCATTGGAACATTGCTGCGGGGACTTCCTTCCACAAGAGCATTAGGGAGGTCGGGCACCGATGTTGGGCCTGTCTCGCAGTCGGCGTTCCAATTCATCCCAAAGGTGTTTGATGGGGTTGAGGTCAGGGCTCTGTGAAGGCCAGTCAAGTTCTTTCTCTCCGATCTCAAAAAGCCATTTCTGTATGGACCTCGCTTTGTGCACAGGGGCATTCTCATGCTGAAACAGGAAAGGGCATTCCCCACACTGTTGCCACAAAGTTAGAAGCACAAAAATCGTCTAGATTTCCCTTTACTGGAACAACGGGGCCTAGGCCAAAACATGAAAAACAGCTCCAGACCATTATTCCTCCACCACCAAACATTACAGTTGGCACTATACATTCGGGCAGGCATTGTAGTGTTCTCATTGCATCCGCCAAACCCAGATTAGTCCGTCGGACTGCTACAGGGTGAAGTGTGATTCATCACACCAGAGAACCCGTTTCCACTGCTCGGCGAGCTTTACACCACTCCAGCCGACGCTTGGCATTGCGCATGGTGATCTTAGGCTCCCGAAGAACAGTTCCTGTGCT